>NC_133453.1:85293290-85605373 GCF_048565385.1 Saimiri boliviensis
AGACTGGAAACAAATAAACAAACAACTGTATTGAACAAGAAAAAAAATAGACTTACTCATCAGATAAATAAAAAGATTTTAAGGCAATAATGCCATGATAATAAAAATCTGTTGAATCTTTTTCTCTGTGAGTGAGTAGAAGAGGTAAGTACAATCTGGAGTTCCACACTTTAAGTTAGGTTTCTTGTTTGTTGGTTTGTTATGGCTTGGTTTGGTGAGCAAAGGAAAGGTTTGTTTGTTTTTTCTTAAACTCGCAGAAACATCAAAACTACTACATTGAATTTAAGGCAGGTTTTTTTTGTTTTTTTGTTTTTTTGTTTTTTTTTTTCCCTAGTATTTGGAGGCTGCTTCTCCCTGCCTAGCAAAAAGCAGCATTATAACTACAGGATATGCTTTTCTCCCATCTACACCTGAAGCAAAATCACTTGTGTACAGAGCTGTCAGCCTCCTTAGCAGATCGGCAGAAACAAAGAGAAAAGAACGAAATGGAAAGATGACTGAAGCAAAGGTCACAAAGGAGTATTCTCCGAAATCACAGCTAACTGGAAACAAGGTCAGACCCAGGATACGCAATAAAGAGCATTTTGTGTCAATAAGTCACGAATACAATTATCGATCTGTTTCATTTGAGCATACATTTCAATGTTCTTATTCTTTGTCTCTTATATCACAGTTATTATGTACCTCTCCTATGTACCTCCTCCAACCATAGTAACCGAAATTCACGATTTGACTGTGATAAAGTCCTGTCCTCCAATATCTGCCTATTCTTCCTTATGCAGTTCATTCACCTTGTGATTTCATCTTCCTTTCCTAAAAGTTGCTTCAATTAAAAAGTGCCCCACCTCTTATTCTGTTACTTCTGTCTATAATTTTGCCTCACCTTACTGATCCAAGATTCATCCTTACCATATTACTCTAGCACATGCTGAGTTTCGTGATACCTGTCTTCTCCTTATTCCATGGACATGTCACCATGCAGCTCGGAAGCCCTTTCTTTTTCCCTGGTACTGACCATAACATACTACTGACCATAACATACCTCATCTTCCAAGGCCCAGCTAAAATCTAATCCATTACCTGTTATGGCTTCTAAATGGTTAACACCAAGTTTGGACCTGACTATCTACCTTCTAGATATCTCATCCTGTACCTCTCAGTTATCTTGGATTAAATGTGAATAACATTTAATTCATTATCTCTTCTAAATGAATTAAACCCCTCCCCGCCACCCCCCCTAAAAAAAACCAAAAACTTCTTGGCCCAGGGTTCCCCTTAAGTGTTCAGTTAGCTAAGACACACATAAGAATTATCCTTCATTCTCCTTCCCCTTCATTCCACCTCCAATAAATCATTAAATCCTATTGAATTGGCTTCTTAAATACCTCTAATATCTAGCTTCTCTCCTCACTTCCCTATTTTATATTCATCATATCCCTCCCAGCCCACTATAATCATGTCCTAGCTCTCTCTGTGTCACTCCAAACTTTTCCAATGCACGAGACTACAGCTCTATAGCAAGTCCACCAGATCTATCCTGATCTAGCTCCTTTAGTAGTGGTCAGCTTCTACCATGGCTACATCTCCAAGATAACATCATCTTGCCACATAACTGACACTGAATGATCCAAGCTTTCATACAGGGAGTGCCTCCATCTGAAATGATCTTACTTCCCTTATTTTTCAGATAATTACCAAGGTCTCCACTCTTGAGCTTTATATTTCCATAAACTTCATCTCTTTGTTAATTTCACATATTTTATTAGTTCTTCTATGGCTTGGACCTCATGCTTTTGATTATTAGCATCTCTTCCATTCACTCCACTCGTTTATATATATTCATCACCTTCTTTTCTCAAAATTCAATTCAAACCTGATCCCCTACAAAGCCTTCTATATTAAACTAAGCCCAGATCTTTTTCCTTTCCTTTTTTTTTTTTTTAAAGAGTCTAGGCTGGAGTGCAGTAGCCCCATCTCTGCTTCCTGTAACCTCCACCTTCTGAGTTCCAGTGATATTCTGCCTCAGCCTTGTGAGTAGCTGGGACTACAGGTGCATGCCACCACCAGCATGCCTGGCTGATTTTTGTATTTTTTGTAGAGACTGGGTTTGCCACATCTGGGCCTCTTAAAGTGCTATGGTTATAGGAATAAGTCACTGCACCTGGCCAAGCCTAGATCTTACTCAGCTATTCCCTTTTATATTTGTGTAGGTTATACATTCATTATGATGCCTTTCGCATGTATTTTTTTTTTAGTCTATTACACTTTAAGTTCTAGGGTATATTCACATGTATATTTTAAGTCTTAGTTGATTTTTTTGAAAATAATACTAGACCCTGTGTCTCTTCCTGTACAAGTGAGACATTCAAGGCATATTTTGATGCAATTATATATTTTGCATTTAATGTGATGTATTCTTTACTGATTATACTGTAGACTTGTTTTTAATTCACTTTGATGAATATTTATTTCTCTCATTAAGGCCTATATGTATAAAAACAAATAATTAGCAAACAATGTTAAACTGTGAAAGAGACCTTATTTCTATTTGCAATGTATGTATTTATGTATGTATATATGTATGTCTAACATCCTTATAGAAGTGTTGAGAGAAGACATTTTGAAAATGTTGATATTTTAAAGTAACCCAGTTACATGAGAGGACAAAGACTCTATGCATCATTGTTGTTGTTTTATTTTTTACTCTTTTCCTTTGTTTATACTGTTCTCCCTGTACATATTTTGCTTTCTGACATCAAGTATTAATGCAGATATTATACAGTACAGTGACTTACAAGTTCTGTGTCCAGGATTTTAGCTATATCTCTCCCACTCTACCAAGTGCCCACCCATTACAGTTAATCCATACTGGTTTTCTTTTACTTTCTTAAAAGACTCCTGCTGCCACTACCACAGGGCCTTTGTACATGATGTTCTCAATGCTTTTGTTTGGTTAATTCAAACTCTTCAAATTTCATCTCAAGTGAAACTTCCTCAACAGGATTCTAGTCTCCTATTTTAGGGAGATACCTTATTATTTAACATAGTAATATCCCACCCTTCACACCATTTCCACATAGCACTTATAATCATTTGCAGTGACAAAGCTGGTCCATGACTTCCCACCAGACTAAGATTTAAAAAGTACTCCCAAGAGCAAATAGTATGTTTCTGGAACACAGTAGAAACAAATATTATATAAATTAATAAAGTCTCCTTATCTATACTGCCATGGTACAAGTATTTTTAAGAATCCTTCCATTCATTTATTCATTAAATATTTCATGAAAACCTAAGATATATATATATAGGCGTAATTATAAGGACTAGGGTAAATAAGTGAACAGAACAACATAGTATCTGCAGCTATAAGAATGATATTTTGAGTGGAGACAGAAAAATAATAAATAAGAAAGAAAATTTAGATAATGTATAATAGTCTTTAAATAAGACTATCACATTCCCTGGAGGATGGCTTTAGACTGGGTGATCAGGGAATTCCTCTGAAAAGGTGACACTGAAGCTGTGACCAACACATAAAACTAAACGATAATGTCATAACGTATTACCTGGCAGCAAAAGAGTCTGCTAGTTCTCCCCCACCCCCGCACTGACTATAAGTTAATTTCTTTGAAAGCAGGGAATAAATCCTCAGTACAGTATTTAAAATTATGAGCAGCACATAATGAGGTACCCAGTACAAATGTCTAAGTTGACTAGAAAAAAAAACACGAAACTATAATTACTGTAGTAATGTCATCATTTCCATTTTATGCACAAGGTAACAGACCCAGAGAAGTTAAGTGAAAACGGATATTCAGGGTTCCTCCTCTAGTGCTCTTTCTAGCCGTCAAAATCTTGATGTTGCTCTTTATACTAAGTATATAATCTCCTTGACTTGATAAAGACATAGATACTATATAAAAAGAACATCACTTACGATTTTTATAAATCAATTATAAAATATTCCGATTATAAATGTTAGGTTAGATTCCATTCAATAAATATACTAAACACCTAAATTAGTTTTAGTTAATTTACTGAGCATCTAAATACATTTACTAAGGACTAAGTTTACTAAAAATCATATATTGGTTCAATCTTATTTTTGGTTGGTGGAACAGATTGCACAGAAACGAAGAAGAAAGAGCAGTAAAATCTATACTTGTATATAATATCATTATAAACATTGTCTTCAGCATCATGGTGATTTTGAAAGACATTAGAGCAGGCGTCCCCAAACTTTTTACACAGGGGGCCAGTTCACTGTCCCTCAGACCGTTGGAGGGCCACCACATACTGGGCTCCTCTCACTGACCACCAATGAAAGAGGTTCCCCTTCCTGAAGTGCGGCGGGGGGCCGGATAAATGGCCTCAGGGGGCCGCATGCGGCGCGTGGGCCGTAGTTTGGGGACGCCTGCATTAGAAGTTCCCATACTTGCAGAAAGTAAATACAAATTACGCTTTATATCATTGAAGAAAATTTCTATAGTATCTATATACATTTTTGTGTCTATCTAAACATGTATATTCTTAAGAGGATACTCTAAGGTGAAGAAATTCTGAACTTCTCACGTCAATAAGTTTTAAAGCCAGCTAAATAATTTATGTAAATTAATTAATGACACACCTGTTTTCTTGTGTGCAAATTTAAGAGTGTGTTTATATTGGTTTTGATTCTGTCTTAATATTTGTCCAGAAAAAAATCCTCACAGAACATTTTCTGATATAAAAGAGTGAAATTTAGAAGACAATCAAAATTGCATATTTCTACCCTGTATCTCAAAACTATCAAGAGATTTTCTCTCTCTAAAACATAAAGAGAACAGATTTCTCAGAATCAAAGATGAAAAGCAATAACTTTTATTGTTGAATACAAACAATATAGTCTAAAAACTTCAATTTAGTTCTTCATTTACAATAGCTTGAGTAATTGCAATAATAAAGCACATTTAGATATGAAAGAAGTGACATTTCTTATGACCCTTCAAGCACTGAAATCTATAAAACAAAGATTTTTTTTTTTACCAAGAACAAGGTAATCCCTGAATTTCTTGTACTTACTCATCTGAAATGTGTGGTTTAGCTAGTAACTGTTTCCTTGTTTAAGGAACAGTCAAACCAAACCAATATAATCCTATGCCTTAGCTATAGTACTAAACTTTTTGTATGTGTTTGCTATATTTTTCTACTGAAGTTTCATAGCAACACTTTGTACAAAAACATGTTCTCTTTAAAAGTACCACATGGCATTAAATAGAGGAGTCAAGCATAAAGAATAATAATAGGTCTGAGTCATAAATCAGAAAATAATATATTAATATTTTGATTCAAAATAAAAGTATTTTTACCTTTGCCAACGTTTTTCTACATCTTGTTGATAAAAACCATTGTGCTAGTTCAATAATTACCTTAAGAGTAAAATATGTTCAATGAACCATTCTGATATAGAAAAGGCAGAAAATTTTCTTCTTCCCAAATAAGCAATATCATTACAGTAATTTTAAAATAATAGTAAATATTGCCTAATCCCTATGTGTAAGGACAACATTCAAAGAACTTTATGGGTATTACCTCTTCATTCTCATTACAAGTCCAAGAAGTATTAGCGTTATTTGCTTACTTTACATATGAGGACAGTGAAACCCAAAGGTTAAAAATACACAACATATAACACACAAAATCACCTTTAAATAAATTCTATTCCATATTTTTTTTAAACACGAAAGGTTAAGAAAACAGTTGTTTCTGGTTTCAAAATACACACTAATCATTCTTTATTAGGCACTTTTATTGTATTCTAGAGGAAGGATTTTCAGACATTGCTGCATTATTAGGATCATTTGGGGAGATTTTTTAAAAATCCTGCTATCTAATGTACACACAATAAATTTTTAATCAGAATTCCTGGGGTGGAACAAAGGTATCAATATCTCCTTAAAATTCTACAAATGTTTCCAATATGGGCAGCCAATCTTGTAGACCACCCTGAGTTTTCCTACACTCTTTCAGGGTTTTGCTCCTCCCTATTCAGAATGGCTATTAATAAAAAGTCAAGTCTTCCTACCCCTTTTCAGGGTTTTTCTCCTCCCCATTAGATTAGAAGTCAGATATTTGTTAAGTCGTACAGGTCAAAGTAACAATGTCTGACAGTGTAAAGGAAAGAAAAATATTTTAGTTAAAAAATAAAAGTGTGTAAAAAAAGGTGTGCTTACATAAACATGTTCACACAGGTACACACATATACTCATATAAACATAGAAGTCAATAAGAACATAGCTTAAAACGGCATATTTTCTTACCATTACTACTGTGTTGGGACTCGATGATAACCCAAGGCTGATTTACAGTTTATAAATGGAGTCAGATTCATAAACTGCTTGTGGTCAAACACTTATTCTCTCAGAAGCTTTTGTTTTGTCATCATTCTATAAATTTTTCATAAGTTAAACAGCATTTACTATGATGGTATCTGCAATGCAGCATTTGTGGTTTATATTCTAGGCAATTAGAATATATCAGGTATATCATGGGATCAATGTCGCTATTTTCAGAACAGATAAATTTAAAGAAAGCAGATGTAATGTGAAATACTCTGACTTTATGATTTAGGAAGTCCTCTGGGGAAATCATTGTTGCTATAACAGTATTTCTTAACTTGGACACTAATCACTGGCAAACTGTATCAATAAATGAAAAATTTAATTTGTCTTAATAAATGATTCTTCAGAATAGATACATTTATATATACTTTGAGGAGAAATAACCAATCAGCTCTCATTAGAAACAAGTTAAACATAGTAAAACAATGAAATCATCAGAAAAGCAGTACCTAATAGGAAGCCAGGTTTATAAGTCTATCTTTTTTGGTGCCTACAGTATTAGACATGGAAATATCTTCAGTCCTCTCTCTCCTATTACTAAGTGTTTAATCCATATTCATAATATAACAATGCTGCAACCCTAACATCCCTGTTTAAGGTGGGTATAATCTAGATTTTCCTAAAGTATACTTCAGAAAAATGGTTTTGTTATATTTAGTTATGATGTATTTTTATTTCAAATGTAATCAATAAATAATCCAACAAATAGAAATCAGAGGTCTACTATGTTCCAAACATTGGTCTACACATTAATAAATAACAGTGATGAAAATATTTCTGCCTTTGCTAATCTAACAAGCTGTCTAAATGTTTTTAAAAATAAAATTATAGTTCAAATTACTCTACTTTGAAATAATTTTCCACTTAAAAATGACTAATCATACATGTACTTATTGTACATAGCATGCTAGACATTTGCTATATACTCCTATTTGTAGATATGTGATGGAGAAACAACTTGCAGTGACATTAATGGGTATGGACAAAATATAACTTAGTTCTGAGGCTAAATTCAAGTTTTATATTATTTAAATTACAATGTCCATTTGATTTCTAATAGACACTTATACCACATGAAAATAAGTAAGCTATAGGTTATTCACATTCATTTATATGGCAAATAATATTTTAACATAAAATGCTTACTAATAAAAGCATCACACACACATACAAATACATACACCATCAGAGATGAGATGAGCAGTAAGAAATCTAAGTGTGTGTGTGTGTGTGTGTGTGTGTGTGTGTGTGTGTGTACTCCACGTTTACTTTATCCAATCATCCACTGAGGGACACTTAGTTGATTCCATATGTTTACTATTTTGAATAGTGCTGTGATAAATATACAAGTGAATATACCCAGTAGTGGATTGCTAGATCAAATGGTAGTTCCATTTTTAGTTATCTGAGAAAGCTCCATATTGTTTTCCCTAGAGCTTGTAGTAACTTACATTCCCACTAAGCATGTGTAACTATTCCATTTCTTCCTTATCTTTGCCAACTTCTGTTCTTTTCTGACTTTTTAATAATAGCCATTCTGACTGGTGTAAAATGATACCTCACAATGGTTTTAACTTGCAGTTATCTGTGATTAGCAGTGTTGAGTATTTTTTCAACGGACTACTATTCAGCCATAAAAAAGATTGAAATTAAATCTTTTGTATCAACACAGATGAAGTAGAAGCCATTAAGTTAAATAATTCAGAAACAGAAAGCCAAACACCATGTTTTCTCACTTATAAGTCAGAACTAAACAATGTGTACATTATTAAATGGACACAGAGTGTAAAACAATGGACACTGGAAAAGCCTGGAAGGATGGGAGGATGAGAAAGTAATGAGGGATGAGAAATTACTTAATGAATACAATGTACACTATTCAAATGATGGTTATACTGAAAGCTCAAGAGTTTATATTATGCACTATATCCAAGTAACAAAATTGCACTTGCATGCCTTAAATTTATACAAATAAATAAATAAAATTAAATTTTAAAAAACCCAGAAAACCAAGTGAAAACAAAACTTCACCCATTGACTCTAATTTTACTAAAAACATTTATTGGGTATTTTTCACTATGTCATATAAAGCGAATTATGTCCTATGTAGTCATGTGTGTGTATATCAATACTTTATTCAGTTTTAGGAATGAGTGTCCATTGTAATCTTATACCATCGTTTGTTTAAAGCTAATAAGTGATTTTAGTAAGTTTGCATGCCACAAGGTGGATATAAAAAGAAAGAAAAAAAGCAACTGTATGTTCCTATATTTTGTTCCTGATCTTAGTGGAAAAGCACGGAGTCTTTCACTAATAAATAGGATGTCAGTTATTTCTACAGTTAAGTGTCTAATTCAAGATTAAAGAATTATTGCTCTGTTTCTAGTGTTTTGAGGGGTCTAATAATAAATAAATAGATGTTGACTTTTGTCAAATGCTTTTTCTGCATCTATGAAATCATATGAATTTTCTTCTTTATTAATATGATTAATTACATAGTTTGATTTCCTAACGTTAAATCAATTTTTGATTTTCTGGAAAAATACCATTTTTCATATCTTTTTAATATACTGCTAGATATTTTCCTCAAAATTTTGCTGAATATTCTTGAAAAAAAATTATTGAAAAAAATGTTTTGAAGATCTATATTCATGAGAGGTATTGGTGTGTTGGTTGGTAATTTCTTTTCTTGGTGATGTCTGTGCCTGGTTTCAGTTTTAGATGAATTGAAAGTACTGCTTCTACTTTCTGGAATTGACTGGGTAGGATTTACATTATTTTTTCCTTAAAAGGTTAATAGACTTTACTAGTTAATCTATCTGAGCCTAGAGGTCTCTTCATTAAATGATTTTTGAATACAAACAGGTCTACTCACATAACCTGTTTTTTAGTGTAAGTTACGTGCAAAATTAGGTTTATTATATTTTAATGTTTTTTATCAAACATTAGCTTTTAGTTTTATTCATTTTCTTGATTAGTGTACATCCAATTTATTTCATTGTTGCTTCTATATTTATTACTTTTTCCTCCTGCTTGTCTAAGGTTTAATTTGTTCTTACTTTTGTAGTATCTTAGGATTGTAGATTAGATCACAAATTTAAGGTTTTTTTCTGTTCTAATATTACATAAGAATCAAATCTATGAAGTTTCCTTAAAGGGTTGCTTTAGCTGCATTTCATTTAGACTGTTATATAAATATCAAGCAGGTCAAATTAGCTGTTTGAGCTGATTGTGTTAACAGCTCAAGTCTTCTTTATACTTACTCATTTTCTATCTAGTTGTTTGATTAATTAGTAAGAAAGGATTGTTACAGCCTTCCACTATAATAATTATGCATTTATCTATTTATCCTTTCAAGGCTACTCGTTTTTGCCTTAGATATTTTGAATCTATGTGGTTAAGTATACGCACATTTAAAGATTTTTTCGGCACTGAAGATGTCTTCTTGGAAAATTGACTTCTTTGTCATTATTTAATGTTCATTTTTAACCTTGTTAATATATTTTATTTGAAGTCTAATGATATTAATATAGCAATTTTAGGTTTTTTGGGTTGATGTTACCATAATCTATCTTTCTCTATTCTTTTACTTTTCTATATATATCCATACACATGAAGTACGTTTCTTGTATAGAGTATATACTTTGATCTTGATTTTCTTACCCAAGCTGTCATTCAGTTGTTTTTTTTTTTTTTTTTTTTTTTTTTGAGACAGAGTTTCGCTCTTGTTACCCAGGCTGGAGTGCAACGGCACGATTTCGGCTCACCGCAACCTCCGCCTCCTGGGTTCAAGCAATTCTCCTGCCTCAGCCTCCTGACTAGCTGGGATTACAGGCAAGTGCCACCATGCCCAGCTACTTTTTTGTGTTTTTAGTAGAGACGGGGTTTCACCATGTTGACCAGGATGGTCTCGATCTCTCGACCTCGTGATCTACCCGCCTCGGCCTCCCAAAGTGCTGGGATTACAGGCTTGAGCCACCGCGCCCGGCTGTCATTCAGTTTTTAAATGAACATGTTTACACTATTTTCATTGAATGTAATTATTAACATTGTTAAATTAAAAATCTACCATCTTTCTGTCTGTTCTTAACTTGTTCCATATGTTATTTTTTCCTCTTATGTTTTTAATTAAATATGTTTTATGACACCATATTACCTCTACTATTTACTTACAATACATAATTTTTCAAAAAGTGTCTAATGCTTACCCTAGTTTAAGGTATACATCTTTAGTCAAGTCTCAAATATTATATTGTTTAATATGTATTAGAAGACTGTTATAACACAATATCTCCATACTTCTCCTACACATTATTTGTACCATTTTGTCCCATATTTTATTTTTACAGGTAAGACAAATAAATATTGCATTACTATTTTTTATTAAGTGGTCAGTTATCTCTAGAACAATTAAAAATATGATAAAACAAATTTTATTTTTACCTTCATTCATTTTATTTTCAGTGCCCTTCACTTCTTTCTGTATAACTATACTAATCTGATTTCAGGCTGCTATAAAGAACTGCCTGAGACTCGGTAACTTACAAAGAAAAGACATTTAAGTGACTCACATTCCCACAGGCTTAACAGCACACATGACTAGGAGGACTCAGGAAATTTACAATAATGGCAGAAGGCAAAGGGGAAGCAAGGCACATCTTCCCACGGCAGAGCAGGAGAAAGAGTGAGTAAAGGTAGGAGTGCTACACACTTTTGAAAACCAGATCTTATGGGAACTCACTCACTATCATGAGAACAGCAAGGGGTAAATCTACCCTCATGATCCAAAAGCCTCCCACCAGGTCCCTCCTCTGACATGTGGGAATTACAATTTGATGTGAGATTTTAGTGCTGAAATGGAACAAGACCATATCAATAACCAAGTTTAAGTCTGGTATTACATTTCACATCCCTAAAGAACCTCCTTCAATATTTCTTTCATAGAAGCTCTGCTGACAATAAATTCTCCTCATTTTTATATGTCAAAGAACATCTTCATTTCTCCTTCATCATGATAAATGTTGGTGGGTATAAAATTCTGGGGTGAGAGTTGTTTTCATTCATCAATTTCAAGATGTCACCCTTTGTCTTCTAACTTGCCTTGTTTCTGGTAAGTCCACTGTACATAATATGTCTTTTTTCTTGGGATACATTACAAATTTTCTTTCTGTCTTTGGTTTTTAGAAATTTGAGTATGGTTTCCTTTCTACACATGTGTTTGTGTGTGTGTGTGTGTGTGTGTGTGTGTTGTTCTCTGAGCTTCTCAATCTGTTTTGGTGTCTCTCACTGATTTTTTTTTTCTCATTAAATCCTCCTTAGTTTATTTTTCATTAATTTCAGAGAATTTATTTGCCATTATTTCCTCAAACATTTCTTTGGTCCTGTTCTCTTTTTCCCCATCTGGGATTACAAGTACACATATTTAAGGCTACTTCTCAGAAGACTGAAAATACACTATTGCACCTCAACTCTCCATTTACCTGTTTTCAAGAATAATAATTTTTTCCTCAGGTGTACCAAGCATATTGATGAGCCCATCAAATGCATTCTTCACTTCTATTGCTATGTTTTTCAGTTACAGTATTTCCATTTGACTCTTTCTTATGGTTTCCAGCTGTCTGCTAAAATTATCAATGGGATGTGCATATTGTTCACTTTTTCCATTTGAATCTTTGAAATATTAATGACAGCAATTTAAAATTTTCTCTCTGATAGTTTTATTATGTAAGTCATAACTTTGGTTTTGTTAAATTCATTTTATCTTGGCAGTGTGCCCATATTTTCTTGCCATTGTACACATCTTGTACATTTTGCTTAAAACTGAGTATCTTGTGTATTAAAGACCAAGTAAATGGTGTTTATGTCTTTAAATGAGAGTAACTGTCCCTCTGCTAGAGCTGGGGTTTGCATCATTCTATTCAGGAGTTAAGCTAGGTTTGGGATTGTTATTACCAAGGTTACTTGGCATCACAAGCTTCACATTCCTCTAATATTCTCTTGTGTTTAGGATGGATAATACATGGATAGTCATTGCCTTTCAAACATCTTCTCCACACTCAACTCTTGGTCTTCTTTTTACACTGTATTTCAGGGAACAGCTATCCTACACTTAGCAGTTAAAAGCTTTTCTTCTGTAAGGGAAAGGGGAGAAGGATCCAGATGATGACTCCTGCCTTTCTCAGAGTGATTCCTGTACTTATGCTATACCTGTGTCAGAAGAGATACTTTCAGAGGACTCTAGACAATTTTTTTTTTTAAGAATCCACTGAAGTCTATGGAGAAAAACCTGTAATGCAAATTCTCCTCATATCTGCAGTCAACAGGAATGCTATATTCTCTTTCCAGTGCACAACTGGCTTTATCAATTCAATTTAAAAATTCATCTAAATGCTTACTGCTATCTGGTGGTATCTGCTCCAGGAAAACAAGTGCTCAAGTCTGCTCCTAAGTTTCAGGTTAGTTACTTGCCCTATGACCTCAGTTCTCTGATAAGTCCAAGAAAAGTTGTGAATCTGCAGACTGTCTAGTTTTTTTTTAGTTGCCATTCTACAGCTAGGAATGATGCTTCTTTCCATTTTTTATCTCCAAACAGGAGTTGGAAGTAAGCCTAAGTCTCCTGTTTAGTTATTAATTCATATGTTGTATTATATATTTCCTTATGAAAACATAATTATGCCCCACAAAATGCAGCAAAATAAAGTCTTGATTAAAATATAAATAAATTCTAATAAAAATATGAGTCAAGTTGAACAATTTAAAAATTTATATACTTTTGCAAGACCCCAATTCCCTAACAAACTGGCAAATATAATCACATAAAAATTATCTATTATTTATTAGAATTTGTTGACTATTTTTGAGATTATGGAAGATGAGGACAAATACATTGCCTTTATGAAAAGTCATCTTAAAGTAGAAAGAAGAGGATGGCACAATAATCCCCCAAGTGAAATACTTACCTAAAATTTCATGCTTGGGGAAATATTGAAGCAAATAATAAAAGAAAAAAATCAACTTGCAAGCTATAATAATATTACAAGCTATTGGGCTGTGTGAAGAATAAATTTATTCATGGCTGTGTGAAGAATAAATTTATCAAGATAACCAAATTAATTTTCTTGGCAATATAGCCAAGGCAAAGTAACAAGCCATAATGTACTATGACCTTACACAGGTTATAGTTTTGCCCTCAATGAAATAACTTTAAAAATCCAAAGAATATTGTTTTGGACAGTGTCAATATTTCCTTTAGTTCATATCACTATCAGTATGCCTAATGCCCTCACATGCTGGTAGGATCAGCATTACTGAAAAGTTTGCCATCCTACTTTGGCCACAGTGCTCTATAGTCGCAGTTCTATGTGAATATCAAGGTTTGCTTTTGGGAGAAAAAGCTAAAATTGTAGGTTTCACTTGGAATTTTTACCGAAAAAGCAATGTTTACCCAAAAAGGAAGTATATAATATTCACTTTATTTAAAAATATCCTTGATGTGCAATATGTAATAATATGACATATTTTTATAACAAATACTGTTTAATTTGTTGTCTTTTTACGATTTAAAATAATGTTATATTTAAAACTTAGGAAACATCTTTGTCATTAAGTTGTTCTGTGAAAATACCTGGAGATGTATTTCCACTTCCTATTTATTTATCCCCCATGATATTTATAGATATTATATAGTTTATTTTGTAAATCTTTTACTAACATTCTTTTCTTAGCTCTAGGAATGACTGAATAGCTTTCCTTCTGAAAATAACTTGTTAAATTTATTTTTAATTTCTCCAGGAAAGGTCATGCTTGAATAGTTCTAAGTTTATGTCTTTCGGATTATGTCTTTCACGTGTCATTCAAACAACTCCAAATAGAGGCCAATTATGAGTCTGAAGTGTGACTCATCTGTGACATATTTTTTTTAATTAGGTATATGTTGTCCATTCAACAGTTTTTCCCTGCTAATGTCATGCTATCTCTAGTCAGGGATCATTTTTAAAAATGATCAAACATTAAAAATATCAATCTACTGAATATGAATGAGCAGACACAAAGCAATGTTTCTGTATTGTTAAGTAGTCCAATATTATGTTACTGACATTGTTGTAACACAGAACAATGACAAACAAGACAAATGGAATAGCTGAAAAGAAACTAGGAACGAGGAAGAGGTGAGGAATGAGTGAATATCCCCAATACTATATGCTGTTAAGAACAAAAGATTGGGATCTGACTTGTTCAGATAGGTAAAATAGTTGCTCACTCATTTTCTTTGACTTCAATATATCATTTGATACTGTTCAGTCTTCCACTCTAGCTAAAATTGTCTGCTTCCTTACATGCAGAGGCATCCTGCTTCCTGCTTGTCCTCCAGCTCCCTGACCTTAACTTTTCAGTCTTTTTTGCTATCTTCTTTTCTTCTGAGAGCAACATAAATCCTTCAGTTCTTGACCCTTTTCCATTCTTTCTCTGGATGCTCAATTGGGTGTACCTATCCATTATCATGATGAGGCATACCCAACTATACTTCCATTTCCAAGATGTGACTAAGTTCAGATTTATATCTAGCTGTTATGGACTGAAATATCCCTACTCTCCCAAATTCATTCATAGAGTGACGCTCTAAACGTCATTCTCAATGTATTTGGAGCTAGGGTTTATAGGAGACAAAGTTAAATGAGGTCATAAGACGGGTCCTAATTAAGCAGGACTATTGTGTTATAAGAAGAGAAAGACAGAATTATAACTTGTACTCTCTCCTCCATGTGAGAACACAGAGGAAAGTTCTCCACTGAAAGTCAGGAAAAAGACTATAACCAGAATCTGCCCATGCTGGCACCCTAATCTCAGACCTCCAGACCCTAAAACTGAGAAAATGAATTTTTGTGGTTTACACAACCCAGTCTGTGGTATTCTGTGATGGCAGCACTGGCTGACAACTAGTCATCTCTACTTGTATGATCAACAGGTAACACAAGCCAAACACACCTAAATCCATACTTTCTACTGAACTTGCCCCTCCTCTCATATTCTATACCTCATAAAATAATAGCAAGCCAGAAGATTGAGAGCAATTTGAGTTTTGCTTTACCCTTCACCTTCTGCCAGCCAACTAGCTATCAAATATCATAAGCTGTCTTATCAATATAGCCATAACTTAATCTCTCTCCTCTAGTAGAATATTGGATCTCATTTCCCATGTGGACTGTTTCAATAGATTGCTCACTTCAAGTAACCTTCCCACTTTAAGTTTTATACCTGATAAATCAATCTGCTACTGTCATATAATCATTTAAAAATGCAAATCTACTAAGTCCTGACTACCCCAACCCCATGCACACTTGATATGTTCAGTGATATCCATTCCTTACATAATGGTGAGTAAGCCTTCACTCCCCTTCCCTCTCCTCCCTCCCCATGATCTGAGTCCTGCCTGCCTTTCTAATTTATCTCCTGCTACTTCACATGCATCCTCTTCTAATTTATTTATATATTATGACTCAGTTCAAGATCCAGTTTGCCCCTAAGAAGTAGTTGTCTTCCCTCAAAGAATTGAGTGACTTGGATTGAATGAAGGTATTGCTTACTGGTTTTTTTCACTGTAAAGCTGTAATCCCCTCAAAACACAAATCTTCCTGGTTAGTGGTATTAAAATGTTTCATATAGAGTGAGTATTTAATAAAGATTTGTTGACTAAATGACAAAATAAAAAATCATAGCACTAAGGAGGCTACAATTAACACTGTGTAAATTAAAAATCCAGAATGATTAAAATAGAACAATGATTAATTAAGTGGGATTATACTGAATAAAAACCATGTCTTCAAAACCTCATTCTGTTAAATAAAAATAACATAATATAAAACTGTATATGCTGTTGATTAGTATCCAGAAAAAAATGAATGGATTATGTGTATGTGTGTTTATGTACTGGCATGCACAGAAGATTTTAAGAAAATGTATGTACTAAAACATTAAAAGTTACTTCCATATGGTGAGATCAAAGGTATATTTTATTTTTGGCTAAACATGTGTGCATTTTTCAAGTATGCTAATGAAACAAATATGCTAATGGAAATTCTATAGCCAAACAAGATATTAAATGGCTTTAGAATGATTTAAAAATCTAAACAATCCATTTGATTTTTAAATTACGGTACAGTAAAGCTTTGATTCAATTTATGTCTTGGTTGAATTTCTTAGGGTTGAAAAAGTGATGCAAAATAAATAAACCATATGAGTGGAACTCAAGGAAACCAAGAGCAGAGAGCAAAGTCAAGATTCTGGCAACAGGCATCATGGAATAAAAAGAGGCATCAGCCTCAGCTTCTTTCTATTTCTCTGAAGACACCTAATACCTTTATTCTGCTTTTTATACATCTTTTTCCTACAGTCAATCTCTCCTCTCTCTCTCTCATTTCTCTTTCTCCAACTCCCTCTTATTTCTCTCCCATCCCTCCCTTCGTCTCTCCTGTTCCTTTCTTATCCTCTTTCCAGGCTTCCATCTTCCTCTATTTCCTTTCTCCTCTGCTTGTCTTGCTCTTGCTCCTCCTCTCTGATACTTTCTATCGATCTCTATCTCACCCTCCCTCGTCCCCTCGTACCCTCCCTTATCTATTCTTCTCTCAATCTTTCTCTTTCCCTCATCCCCTCATCTTCTTCATCATTCTCTCTCCCTCATTCCCTCACCCTCTCCATCATTCTCTCTCCCTCATCCCTTCACCCTCTTCATCACTCTCTCCCTCTCCCTCATCCCCTTGCCCTCTTCATCACTCTCTCTCCATCTCTCTCTTATCTCCTCACCATTTCCATCATTATTTCTTCCTCTCCCCCATCCTCTTTTCCTCTCACTGGTTTGGTATTCTCTGCTTTTCTTCCTATGCACACAAACAGAACAAGGTTGAACTCTTTCATCTTGACTTTGCAATAACTTAATTCAAGTGACCACAGAGACTGATACCTAGGAGACCTAATTCCAAATTCTGAGAGAATCTTATTGTCCCAGCTTCGACAAGGTGTGGACAGTCACTGTGTTCAGATGGTTGAACAAAGTGGCTTCTATAATTCCATTTTGCAAACATGGTTCCTTCTCCTATGATTGGGAGTGGCAGTTTATGGGATAGAATAAACTCTGACAATAAATAGCAATTGATACAGTAACGAAATAAATGGAAATGCAAAAGAATGTTTCCATTCATGTATTTACTGAGTTTATGAGACTGCAGTTGAGAATGTACTATCTGGGATTTCTGAAAAGACAGATCTCAAGTTGCTATTGCCTTTGAATTCCTAAATGTAAAAAGAGCTAGGAATAACGTCTGACAAGCTTAATTCATTCTACTGTGATAAAGATTATACTGAATTAAAGGTAAATTGATTATAAAGCAACAACTTTTGGAGATTTAAAAGTAAACAATGGATAATAACAAAAAGTAAGCAGTGGACGTCAACAGAGAACTATTTCCACCTGTCCTGAAAATATAAATAGAACCTAAAGACAATACATGTCACAGTTAAAACTCATTTCAGATCTTTAAAAGGTGACTACAATACCTCCAATCCTCCAAGTGAATAACAAAATAAACTCCACAATGTGCATATTAACTTGCAGTGATAAGCCATAAATAGGATGTTTAAAGACAGTAAAAATTGTTTACTTAGAAAGAAAAAGCAACGTATTTCAGTTATGAGCTGGGTTTTCACATTTGGCAAAGAAATCTGAATAACTTTACAGTCAGTAATAAGTTGCAAATTAATTTGTGTGTGCGTTTAAACAAGAAAAGAACATTCATTATATTCTTCCCAAATTCTTGGGAAAATATGTAAATTTCTGAATGTTGCAGTTATGAATAACAGCCTAGTCATCTATAAAGAACAAAATTTTAAATAAGTACTAAAGTACTGTACTTATCATGTAATTTTCAAAAAGTATCCTTCATTTTACATTTGAATATCATATTAACCAATTATTTAGGAAGAGAGGGGATTTTGACAGTTTTTTAAAATAATGAGTATATTATGGCTCCAGAGCTAGTACTGCCCATTCCTACTCATATGAGGATGTTAAGAGTTATATGTGGATATGATTTTATCCAGTATTATCTATTATTATATTTCATATCATTTACAATTTTAAAATACCTTCATCAAAGTCATATTAGTCAGACTAAGGAGAATGAACAATTTTCACCTTGCAGATGAAAAAATGAAGTCTGAATTTCTCATCAAGTGCTCATGGTATGCTGTGGCATACCATGCTGCCTGTGCATACTCTGTTATTTGTTCTTCCTGAGACTGTGGGCTCCTCATTGGTCTCTTTTGTCTATGTGTTAATCTTCCAAAGGAAAAAAAAAAAAAGAAAGAAAGAAAGAAAAAGACTACTTTCTGCTCACATATCGTACTTCTCTATGTCTCTTGTACTTTCTTACATACCCCTCAGAAAATTCTCAACTTCTGATTAATTCCACATTCTTCATTTCTTAAGCCCATAGCAACAGCAACAGAAACCCTTGATTGATCACTCTTTCTTTCCAACAATAATCACTTACATCACACCAGTTAACATTCAATCATTGATATATTTCATTTAAAAATAAAATTATTATAGTTTATCAGTTTTCTAGTTATTTTACATAAATCTTCAAATCATCCTGTTGGCTTGATTTGTTGATTCAACAGTCTAGGCCGGGTGCCGTGGCTCGAGCCTGTAATCCCAGGATTTTGGGATGCTGAAGTAGGCGGATCATGAGGTTAGGAGTTCAAGACCAGCCTGGCCAATATGATAAAACCCTATCTCTGCTAAAAATATAAAAATTAGCTAGGCATGGTGGCAAAAGCCTGTAGTCCCAGCTACTTGGGAGGCTGAGGCAGGAGAATCACTTGAACCTGGGAGGCAGAGGTTGCAGGGAGCCAAGGCAGCACCACTGCACTCCATCCTGGGAGACAGAGAACGACCCTTGCCTCAAAAAAATCTAGGACAATATAATCTTCAGAATGGAGACTGGAGGCTATTGAGAACGCAAACATAATCTTCAAAAATCACCCCTGTGTTGGCCAGGTTCGGTGGCTCACGCCTGTAATCCCAACACTTTGGGAGGCCAAGGTGGGCAGATCACAAGGTTAGGAGTTCAAGACCGGCCTGCCAAACATGATGAAACCCTGTCTCTACTAAAAACACAAAAATTAGCTGAGCATGATATCATGCTCCTGTAATACCAGCTATTCAGGAGGCTAAGGCAGGAGAATCACTTGAAACCGGGAGGCGGAAGTTGCAGTGAGCGGAGATCGCACCACTGCATTCCAGCCTGGCAACAGAGACTCTGTCTCAAAAAAAACAAACAAAAAAATATCACCCCTGTGTTTATGAATGAAGAATTCAAAATTCTAATTCTATGCTCCACAAAGTCACTGACACCTGCATTTTGATAACTTTGTGTCATGTTCCAATTTAAAAAGCTTAGATGGAGGCATCTAAAATTATATAGAATGCATTAAATTTAAGTTAGACTTACTAAATGCTTTCACCCCATTATTAATCAAGGGCTCATATTTCCAAAATATTGCTTGCTAGTCTGTCACATATTTTTCCAAAGTAAAATACACATAATTTTGCATCACTAATATTCCGAGACAAAGAATAAGCTAATTTGCTGCCATCTGTACTGGTAACAGCTCAACACAAGTAGATATTGATTAATTTCATTTTGTCTGGCACCTCTGAGTTTGTACCTAAAACATTCATATTTTCACAATACCTTTCATGTGTTTACAGTCATGTGTTTTTAGTTATGTAAAATATTAGGATAAATATAATTTTTAAATTTAAAGAAAACACAGATACTCTTTTTAGGCAGGAGAGTACAAACTCATGATATTAACGAGGTAAATATTGGGGGTAAAAACTGATTGCAATGAGGAACATTTAAAATACGTGACAATAAAATGCTTCCTCTAGATATTATTATCTGTTTTAAATTTAAGTTTTCTTTCATGACTTCCAAAGACAGTATAACTAGTGTAGGAGAGGGCAATGTGGTGAGTAACAGAAATTTTCAAGTGGACAGAAAATGGTTTTAAAAATTTAGAATAAGGCCAGCGTGGTGGCTCATACCTGTAATCCCAGCACTTTGGGAGACCTAGGTGGGCGGATCATGAGGTCAGGAGATTGAGACCACCCTAGCTATGGTGAAACACCATCTCTACTAAAATACAAAAAATTAGCTGGGCATGGTGATGTGCACCTGTAGTCCCAGCTACTCAGGAAGCTGAGGCAGAGTAATCACTTGAATCGGGGAGACAGAGGTTGCAGTGAGCGGAGATTGTGCCATTGCACTCCAGCCTGGTGAAAGAGCAAGACTCTGTCTCAAAAAAAAAAAAAAAAAAAAAAAAAAATCGGAATAAAACGGGAAAAGTTGTCCCCTAATAGCTGTGTTTTCTCCCAGGGGAATGTTGCAAAGCCACAGAGAGATTCCCGAAAGGACTCGGAATCAGTGACATCAACAAATATTAGTGTAGCAGACACATCTTATTTATATAGTGGCAGAACCCTACCTATTGACTGGAAGTACCTACATCAGCAAAGAGATTTTCTAAGTTCAGTAATGATGCCATGCTTTAGGACTTATCAAGGAGCAGTAATTAACTAATTTAATTTTTAATTGTTAAATGTTTAACAAAAATTCATATTTTTTTCTCTTACAACTTAAATTCAGTAAATTAGATTTATTCTGATGGCAATAATTCACATTTTATGTTGCTAAGCAAAACAAAGTAGAATAAGAATGGAAGCATTTCAAACTCTAGTATTAGAAAAGAAGTACTGTAACTTTTATTTTCCTTTTTTAACTTGTGCCCAGATATATGAGGCATTGTTTTTCCATTAAATATTTACCTATCTATTAGAGACTGGATACATATTTTTCAGAAGATAATATGCCTATTTTGTTTTATTTTTCTATTCAATGTACATGTCAATAAGGAAAATTGTATATTTTCTCTATGGGTATATTTTGAGTCATATAGATAAAGAGAGTTATTAGAAAGACAGAAAGTAGTTAAAAAAATAGAGGAAAGAGCCAAGATGGCTGACCTGACACAGCCAGGAGAAACGTTGCTCACAGAGAGACACAGATACTGGGAAGACTAGCACAGTTCCAGCAGACCTTCACAGGGAAGGGATTGAGAGTAGATGGAAGGAGGATGAAGACATTGGACAGAAGTGGGAGGTATCTGGAAATCCTGCATGGGGCTGTTGAGCCCTGGGACCCACTCCTGGCCTGCAGTGACTACTGGGGAAGAGGTGAGTTTAACAGGTGAGTAGTGGTGCATCCTTGCCACAGACTCCCATAATCCTAGTTGTTAAGAGACCTCAGGATCCCCACATACATGTTATCTGACAGCAAGAGCTACATAGAGAGATGCCAGTGGCAGGACTGCAACCTGTGCATAGCTCAGAAGGCTTGTCAGGGGAATGGCCGCAGTGGAGCATGGCCAGGGATGTTTATCCACCAAAGCTCACCAAGCTCTCCTAAGTGATTTCTGCATTTGGGTGACTGTGGATTGGGAGCAGGGTGGTCCTGCCCATGTTTCAGAGCCATTCCTATCTGAGCAACCTCTCCTGCTGCCGGCCTTTGCTGGAGACCTAGCCTGGTCGCTCTCATTTGCAATGCAGCATCAAGTGCCCAACCAGGACAGTCCATGCCTAACTATCTGAGAATCCCAGCAGACTGGACTCTACCAACACAGCGAGCCCACTCACAGCCTCTTCTTCCTGCAGCCTCCCCTCACTGCTTTGTCAGTGAGTGTGCAAGTGCCGACTGACCTCACCAACCCTCTTCCAACAGCAGGCATGTGAGTGTGTACCCCATTGCCCGGCTGCTGCTGGCATGAGCACACTCTACTGCCTTGCCCACCCCTGCCAGCACTCCACTCTCACTGAGGTCTGGGCAGCCCACCACACAGCGGTTGCTGCAACTGCATGCACAGATTCCAGAACCTTGTGTCCACCAGCAGCCCATCCCTGCTGTGCCGCTTCTACTCCCGCCCAAGTGAGCACAGTGTATACTAGTGCACCCGCCCTGTCACAGACACCCCCGTCAGCGTCTCGCCCCTACTAGTGCACCACCCCACTGATACGAAAGCACTCCACTGCAAGGCCACAGTGACTGGCAAGTACAAATGAGCACTGATAGCACTGCCAACAACCCTATGAAGTGCCTCAGTCAGCATTCCTCTTGAAGTGTTGGGACCAACTTGTCAGGAACATTTCAGCACCTCTATGGCTCAGGTTCATAACCTCAAGGGGCCAGAAAACACAGCTGGGGGTATCCTGGCCCCCTGGGATTTTTCATAGTCAAAGCCAGTCAACTAAAGGCATTCTGTACCACAATCAAACCTCAAAGGGCTTCAAAGAAGATAAAAGCCAAAGGTTTTATTCAGAGGTCAGTAACCTCAAAAATTAAAGGAAAATCAGCCAGAAAGATGAGAAACAAACAGCATAAAACCTCTAGTAACACAAAAAGCCAGTGTCTTCTTACCTCCAAATGACCACACTAGATCCCCAGCAACGTTTCTGCACCAGGCTAAAATGGCTGAAATGACAGACATAGAATTCAGAATATACACAGGAATGAAGATCATCCAGATCCTGGAGAAAGTCAAAATCCAATCTAAAGAATCCAGGAAATACAATAAAAAAATACAGGAGTTGAATAAAGAAATGATCATTTTAAGATAGACCCAAACAAATCTGATAGAGTTGATAAACAATACAAAAATTCCATAATACAATCACAAAGTATTAACAGCAGAACAGATCAAGCTCAGGAAACAATCTCAGAGCTCATTCTCCAAATTAGCTTAATTAGACATACAAAAGGATAAAAAAGAATGAACAAAACCTCACAGAAATATGAGATTATGTGAAGAGACCAAATGTATTACACATTGGCATGGCAGAAAAAGAGACAGAGAAAGAGAGAGAGAACCTGGAAAATATATTTGAGGATACAGTCCACAGAAATTTCTCCCACATCACCAGAGAGGCCAACATTCATATTCAAGAAATGCAGAGAACTCCTGCAAGATACTACGCAAGACAACCATCCCTAAGACACATACTCATCAGATTTTCCAAGGTCATTATGAAAGAAAAATAGAAAAGGCAGCAAGAGAGAAGGGGCAGATCTCCTACAAAGGAAACCCCATCAGGCTAACAATGAAACTTTCAGAAGAAATCCTTCAAACCAGAAAAGATGGGGGGCCCATATTCAGCATTCTTAAAGCAAAGAAACTCCAACCAAAATTTCAGATCCAATCATACTAAGCCTCATAAGTGAAGAAGAAATAAAATTCTTTTCAGACAAGCAAGTACTAAGAGAATTCAGTAGCACTAGACCTGCCTTACAAGAAGTCCTTAAGAAAGTCCTAAATGTAGCAATAAAACACCATTACTGACTACCACAAAAACACAACTAAGTACATAGTCCAGTGACACCATAAAGTACCTACAATCAAGTCTACATAATACTAAGCTAACAATATGATGGTAGAATCAAATACCCACTTATCAACGTTAATCTTGAATGTAAACTGGGTAAATGCCCCAATTAAAAGGCCTAAAGTGGCAAACTGAAAAAAAAAATAAACACTCAACTATATGATACTATCTTAAAGAGACCTCTCTCACAGGCAAGAAGACTCAGAGACTCAAAGTAAAGAAATGAAGAAATATCTGCCAAGTAAACATAAAATTAAAAATATCAGAAGTTGCTATTCTAATCTAAGACAAAACAAACACTAAACTAAGAGTGATCAAAAAAGACAAGTAAGGACATTACATAATTGTACATACAAGAAGACCTAACTATCCTAAATATATACGGACCCAACAGAGGAGAATAAAGATTCATAAAACAAGTTTTTAGAGACCCACAAAGGACTTAGATACAGTTGAAGACTTTAGCATCTCCTGCTAACATTAGACAAATCATCACGGCAGAAAACTAACAAAAATATCCAGGACCTGAACTCAATACTTGACCAAATGTACTTAACAGGTATCTACAGAACTCTTCACCCCAAAACAACAGAATACACATTCTTCTCATCTACACATGAGGCGTACTGTAAAATCAAACCACAATCAGTCATGAAACAATTCTCAGCAATATCCAAAAACTGAAATCATACCAACCACACTCCCAGACCACAGTTCTTAAAACAGAACTATCATTTAATCCAGCAATCCCACTGTTGGGTATATACTCCCACAAAATAATTGTTCTACCATTAAAAACATATACATTCGTATATTCGTCATAGCGCTATTCACAATAGCAAATACATGAAATCAACCTAAATGCTATAAAATGGTAGACTGAATAAATAAAATGATATATATTGCCTAGTAAACTAGGCTATAGTTGGCAATAGATGCCCTAAGTATATGTATAGAAACTATTTTGACCCTAATGCGTTGTATTGCTGTCTTAAAGTTCACACACACACACACACACACACACACACACACACACACACAGACACCATGGAATACTATGCAGGCATAAAAAAGCAGGTGGATCACTTGAGATCAGGAGTTCAAGACCAGCCTGCCTAACATGATGAAATCCCATCTCTACAAAATATAAAAAGTAGCCAGGCATGGTGGCAGGTTACCTGTTATCCAAGCTACTCAAAAGCCTGAAGCAAGAGAATCACCTAAACCCAAGAGTCAAAAGTTGCAGTGAGCCAAATTGTGCCACTGCACTCTAGCTGGGAAACAGAGTGAGATTCCATGTCAAAAGAAAAAAAAAGGAGATCATGACCTTCGCAGCAACATGGATGGAGAAGGAGTTCATTATCCTAATCCAGGAAGAGAAAACCAAATATCAGATGTTCTCACTTATAAGTGGGAGACAAACACTGAGTACATACGGACTCAAAGAAGGGAAAGATAGACACTAGGGCCTACTTGAAGGTGGAGGGTGGGAGGAAGTTGGGATAAAAAAACTACATATGGGGTATTATCCTTATGACCTGGGTGATGAAATATTCTATATTACCAAACCCCCATAGCACGCAATTTACCTGTATAACAAACACATGCATATGCCTCAAACCTAAAAGTTTAATAAATAATAAAAAGTAACCCCAGAGAGAAATTGTTAGCACAAGTGGTAATATATTAAGGTCATGTAGGAAAATGATATAGAATTATATTCCAAGATAGTGGATAACCCAGATGTTCCTAAGGGAGAATCTAGTGAAAAGAGAACATACATCGAAATAAGAGCCATCTATGACAAAACCATAGTCAACATCATATTGAATGGACAAAAGCTGGAAGCATTTCCTTAGAGAACCAGAACCAAAAAAAGATGCCCATTCTCACCACTCCTATTCAAAATGGTACTGGAATTTGGAGTTTATCTTGTCTCTAAAGAGAGAAAAAATTTAGTTGATTTCACTAATTGTAATGAGACTCTAATTAAGAATAATGAAGTGAATAACAAGTTGAGGATGAACATCCAGATACTACAATTTGATGACCATGGGAATAGTTGGGAGGTACTGAGAGAGGGGTAGGGACGGAATAGGAGTGGAAACCTGAAGGCCTCTATCTTTGCATTGAATACAAGATAGATTTCCTAATGTGTTAACAAGTCTAGACTAGGCTATAGTTGGCAACAGATGCTCTAAGACTATATATGGAAACAATTTTGACCTTAATATGTTGTATTGCTGTCTTAAAGTTGATATTCAAGTGTAAAAAGAGTAAACAATGTTCCTTCTACAAAAAAATCTAAAGTATAGAAATACATAAAGAAAATGTTAGCATTCCAGTCTCTATCTCCCAACCACCACCTCTTAATCCTACACTGTAACATAGGTATAGTAATGTAACTATAATATCAATTTTTAAGAATTTGGTGAATATTTTTCTAGGTCTTTTCCTAAGTATATAAATTCCTTCTTGGTGAACAAAGAACACATTCCTCATATGGAATTAATTTTAACAAACTCAATTCAAAATATAATACTAACACAACTTGAAAATATAATGTTTAGAAATCAAAGAAACTATACAGAATACCTAATCACCACCTTTTATTTTTCCATTTATGGTTCCCACAGATTCTATGGGTAAAGAATTTTGGGCCGTTTAGCTATATCATCACAAAACCAAACTCACAAAACAAAAATCAAGGTGTTCCCCAGGACTTGCTCCTTTCTGGAGTTTAGAATTATCTCTTGAGCTTGAATGTTTGGTGAGAAATTCAGTTCCTTGCAGTTGTAGTAATGAAGTCCCTGTTTTCTTGTAAGCAGTCAGTTGAGAGCTGCTCACAAAGTCTAAAGGCCTCTCATAGTGCCTTGCCAAAGGGCCCTATATGATATGGCAACTTATTACTTCAAGGCCAGTAGGAGCATCTCTCTCACTAGCAATGTCACAGTTACTCCTTGAAGACCTTACCTGATCAGGTGCACCTAAGATAAGCTCCATTTTAATTAACTCAAAATCCAGCTGTTATAGAACCTGAGTATGCCTGAAAAATCTCTTAATGTTGGTCAAAAAATTGAATCTAGTCACAGTTATAATATCCCATCACATCTATAGGTCCTTTCATACCCAAAGGAAGGGAATGACAAAAAAAAATGTGGGTCACTGAGAGCCTTCTTACAAGTCTGCCCATTACAATCTCAATACCAAGATGCAACACTTCAGTGGTATCAACTGAAAGGTCGGGTATTTAAGCTCCTACTTGGAGCTCCAAAAATCATAGCTTTTGAAGACTACTGAAACTTCTTCCTGGCTTCTTAGCTTGGTAATTTGCACTTGCAAATTGACAATTACCTGCAAGATAAATCTGGGCTGAATGTTGGGCTCTCCACTCTCTGCTTACCTTCTTTCCAGTATCTGGGCTCCTCATGTGCTCCCTACCATGGTTGTTTGATTTTCAAACACAGGTTTTCTGTGGTGTGTTTTAAAATTTATTTTTATCTAAAAAATACTAACCAGTTTTTCTGGTAGTTCTCATTAATACACTAATTTTAAAATGCTAACAGAATAATCCACTATTATTAGAACCTACAGTCCTTTTTTCTGATATTTTATGAAATTTTATTCACAAATAGTTATAACCAATTTATAAGATTCAGCACATCAGAAAGAAGTTATCAACTGGTACAATTTTAAGGAAAGTTTATCTTTTAATCAGTCAAATTTGTGATGAATAAATTAGAAAACAGAGTAAAAATCACCTTTTAATTTTAATCATCTACTTAATGCAAATTTGATTTATAATACCCCACAAGCCCAATAATACTCAGCAAAAAATTTAGCATATATATCAAAGACACTTTTTTAAAAAATTATTCTCTAGAAAACAATCAGTAATTCACATAACTTTCTTGGTAACTAATCATTAAGAAACACAATTTTCATTTGAAGTTCAATGAGGTTTTGTAATTAAGAATCTCACAGGATTATTCTAATGTAAAATGTTTATGAAACAACCTATGTTCAGCATAGTTACCACCAGATTTGCACCCTAAAGTTCTGTTTATGATTAACACCCAAATATGAGGAAGGTATTTTTGGGTGCCTACTGAATTAATGTACCCATTTTCTTCAAAGTTTTAAACATTAGGCAGATACCTCTGATTGCATATCATCATCCATCATGGGGCTACTCATTATATGGTCCTTGGACAGGTAGCATTAGCACCTTGTAGTTAATCCAAGAGAATTCTAAAGTATCTAACTGCTAGACCTACTGAATCAAAATCTCTAATTCTTCTACTTGGAAATCTGTGTTGAACCACCTCTCCAGGTGATTCTTACACAAACAAAAGTTAGAGAAACATTTACATAGCTTCTTTTGACAGCAACAATTGTTTTTACGTTAACTACAAAAAAAAATCAAAGTATTTAAGTAAAATTTTCCCCTTACTTATATTTGGACCCATCTGTGAATTAGTAATTAGCTGTCCCATCAAGAAAAGAAGGGATAATAAACTCACTGCATGCTTGGATAAGCCTCTGAGAGAAAGAGCATAGGGCCCACACTTGAATGTAGATTCCAATATTATTTCTCATTTCAACATCATGGTTTGGGGCCATAAATTTCACC
Source organism: Saimiri boliviensis (assembly GCF_048565385.1). Lineage (NCBI taxonomy): Eukaryota > Metazoa > Chordata > Mammalia > Primates > Cebidae > Saimiri > Saimiri boliviensis. The sequence continues at coordinate 85,321,801 of NC_133453.1, forward strand.
ACAGCGCAAACAACTGAAGAATAAATCAAAGATACTAGCACTTCAGTCTTGCAGATTATGCAGCAAAGAATTTTTTAAGGTATTTTAAAAATATCATAGTAGGCACAGGTTTCCAGGATGCCAAAAATAACACAGAATAAATGCATATACCTGAAATTAAAAATCACAACAAATAAAAAATATGATATGAATCAAACTCCCCAAACTATAAGTATAGGAGTATCTTCCTTGTGATTACTTTACAAAGTAAGGTAATTATTGCTTGTATATCAATACCAATATAACAGCAATTTCACCAACCAATAATTTTAAAACATTTTCAATATAACTATCATAAAAATTTTACATTTAATTAGCTAAAATGACTGAAGATAAAATTCAAAATATATGTAGTAATTACAGACACTAAATGCAGAGAAACAATTTGAAAAACGAAACACGCACAAGGTATGATCAATCTTCTGCACGGTGATGGAATTCTAAAGCAACGGATTGTATAGAGCCCCTATTAAAAGTTACTAAATTTGACATACCCTATTTTCAAATTTTAAAGACACACTTTGGGCATTAATTATTTTTTTCTGCGACTACAAGCAATAAATAGGATATTATTACTTATTAATTATATTAATTATTTTTTCTGAGACTACAAGCAATAAAGTAATTCTGATATCACTGAGCTCACTATCTATCTGGTATGTGTATTTATTTGCTTAGCCTTGTGTAAAGATTCATTCTCTTTGCAATCAATAACATATATTTGAAACATAACTGTGCTAAAAGTATGTTTTTCACCAACAGAAAAGTTTTAACATGCTACCACTTCAATGATTAGATGTAACAGAGTGATGGCAGATCAATTTTTGTGATAGTGGTGAAATCAGAGCTGGGTACTGATCTATGGTACCATTGAGATACTAGCTGTAGATCAAAATGTTCAGAGATCAATCTACAATATGTAGTACAAAAGGCTGACTCATATTCATTTTAAGTTCTATGTTCTCTCAGAAATGAATCTCTCCTTCAATCTCCTTAGCACCATCTTAAGAATCAGGTTCATAAAAGTTTCGTATTTCAAGGGAATTGAAATATTCACTTTATTTGGATACACTATAGCAAAGTAATAACAATTAGTAATAATTCTATGGAGTAAAACTAAAGGTATTAGTATTAGCCTATAATTCATTAAAGGTCTAATGAAAGGTATTAATATTAGTCCCTTAATTAGAAAAATTAAAGGTATGTATTAGTCTGTTCTTTCATTGCTATAAAAAATTACCCGAGACTGGATAATTTATAAAGAAGAGAAGCTTAATTGGCTCAGCATTCTACAGGCTGTACAGGAAGTATAGTGACTTCTGCTTCTGTGGAGGCCTCAGGAAACTTACAATCATGGTGGAAGGTGAAGAGGAAGCAGGCATGTCTTACATGGCCAGAGGAAGAAAAGGAGGATGAAGGTCGTAAGTACTTTTAAACAACCAGATCTCACAATAATTCACCCACACTATCATGAGAATGGCATCGAGAGGATGTTGCTAAACCATTCGTGAGATATCTCTCTTATGATCCAATCACTTCCCACCAGGCCCCAAATCCAACATTGGGGATTACAACAACATGAGATTTTGTTAAGGACACAGATACAAAACACATCAGTAGGTAACAAGACTTTGTATTCAACAATAATTAAAAGAAAATTAAGAGGAGTAACATCAGAAAGATGATAGAATATACCTCACCATCAATCCCCTCACAAAAAGTACAACTATTCAAAGGCAAGAATACCACCTTGAATTCACACAAACTTGGAAAAGAAGCATAAAAATACCCTGAGCCACATAAACGAGAGAAGTCGCGGCAAGTAAACACTCACCTCTCCCCAGCTGGCATAACACCTCTCTCAGAGAATTTCCCTAGACTCACTATTTCTTGGGAAGAAATGAAGGTAGATGTTTAGTCTCTCTGCCAGTCTGGGAATTTTCATGGGGGGCCTACACTTTGATTTCATTCCACAGGAAGCAATGGGAGGGCCAAAAGCATTCAATGATGTGAGGTAAATTGGAAACAAGACTGGGAACACTGACTGCAGTGACAAGCATGAAGATCTTGGCACCTGCTCTGTTTTCCTATGAGTGAGGAAGTCATGCTGAGAATGCTGCCTGGTGTCTTAGCACTGAAGGGAGCCTAGTGCACTTGAAGGCCCAAAACCCTGGCTGGGTCCCTCATAAAGCCTAAGTGTTTGTGTCAAGCAATCCCCTACCCTGCAAAACCTAAAAGGTTACCAATTAAATTGTGATGTGTGCTTAAGTTTTCTTCAGACTATAATAAGTTGTCCCCAGACTGAGAAACAGTAGAAAGCCAGTAAGTAAATTCTTGTAGCATATTTTAGTTCTGATGCTCACTATAAGACCTCCCCAGAAATCTAAGCAATAAATAGGCCTACAATTAAATTCTTGTAACATCTGGTGAAAGTCTAAAACCACCAAAAAACAACTGCAATAGATGGAAGAGGTGGCTATCTCAACAAATGCACAGGAATGAATATAAAGACACAAAGAAAACTCAGGGAAACGACTTCACCAAAAGAAACTGACAAAGCTCCAGTAACGGAGCCAAAAGAATTAAAGATCTAAAAAAATCTACAAATAATTCAGAATAATACTCAAAGAGGTTCAGAGAATCACAAGAAAATATGTATAGAAAATTAAGAAAAACAATCTAGGAATAAAAGGCAAAATTTGACAAAAATATAAAAGCAATAAAAAATAGAAATTGTATATTACAGAATACAATAAATACATTAAAAACCTCACCAGAAATCCTCAACAGCAGACTTGATGAAAAGAGAAAAGAATCAATGAGCTTGAAGGCAGAACATACAAATTTATCCAATGAGAGGAGGAAAACAAATACCAAGAAAGACTGAAGAAGGCCTACAAGCATTATGAAATGCTATAAAGGGAATAAACCTTCATATAATAGCTATTATTACTGAATGAGACAAGAAAGAAAACACCCTGGAAAGATTATTTAAGAAAATAATGTCTGAAAATTTTCCAAATATAAAGCATAACAACAACATCCAGGTATAGAAAGTTCAGAAGTCAACAATGTAATTCAATCCAAAGAGAAATTTCCCAAGGCACATCATAATTACATTATTAAAAATTGAAAACAAAGAAAGAATACTAAAAGAAGCAAGAGAAAAGAAGTATACCAAATACAATGTAGTCCCAATAGAGCTTCCAGAAGATTTCTCAGCAGAATCCTACTTCTAAGAAAGACTGAGATGATATTTTAGAAGTGCTATAACAAAAGACAAAAAAACAAACAACCCGTCAACAAAGAATACTATACCCAGAAAAGCTATCCTTCAAACATGAAGGGGAGAGAAAGACTTTACCAGAAAAACAAAAGCTAAGGAAATAAATCACTAATAGACAAGTCTTTCAATCAATGCTAACATAAGTCCCTCCATTTGAAAGGAAAAAATTCTAACATGTATCAAAAACCCATCTGAATATATAAAACTATGTGGCAAAAGTAATTATACAAATTAAGAACACATTATTACCGTAATTGTGGTCGGTAAACCACTAGTATCTCATTAGTATAAAGACTAAAACACAAAACTATTAATTATAATAACTACAGTAATTGTTAAAGAGAAATGTAATCTAAAATTATATAAATTGAAACATCATTAAAAAAAAAAAAAAAAAACAGTGGGGGTATGCTGTTTGACCTGCAGAATGTGTTTCAGTTTCTTCTCTTTATAATTAAACTTAAGATAATATCAGGTTAAAGTGACCTCTTATAAGATTTTTTGTAGTCTTCATGATAAGCACAGAGCAAAAACTTGTAGATACATTAAAAATAAATAAAACAGAGTCAAAACATGCTAATCTAGATAATCATTTAACCACAAAGACAGTAAGAAACAAAAAAAGAACAATCATAAAATAAGAAAAAAAAGTTAGTAATAAACCCATAGCTATCAATAATAATCTTGAAAGTAAAATGAATTAAATTGTCCAATTAAAAGATACAGAGTTACTCTATAACATTTTTTAAAAGGTGCAACTGGCTGGGCGTGGTGGCTCAAGCCTGTAATCCCAGCACTTTGGGAGGCCGAGGCGGGTGGATCATGAGGTCAAGAGATTGAGACCATCCTGGTCAACATAGTGAAACCCCGTCTCTACTAAAAATACAAAAAATTAGCTGGGCATGGTGGTGCATGCCTGTAATCCCAGCTACTCAGGAGGCTGAGGCAGGAGAATTGCCTGAACCCAGGAGGCGAGGCGGAGGTTGTGGTGAGCCAAGATCGCGCCATTGCACTCCAGCCTGGGTAACAAGAGCGAAAGTCTGCCTCAAAAAAAAAAAAAAAAAAGGTGCAACTATATGATGCCGGCAAGAAATTTACTTCGCCTGTAAAGATGCACAAAGACAGAAAGTGAAGGGACACAAAAAGATATACCATATAAACTGAAACTAAAACAAAAGTGTGAGTATGTATTTCAGATTAACTTCTCTGAAATAAAAAAGTGTATATAATTTCACCACATCAATTATAAACATGCATATGATATATAAAAACACATTGAACTATTAATAATCATTGTATTTCTAATTATTTTACTTTACAATACTGAAACATTTAAATCAACATAGTGGTTGCTATTTTTCTAGTTATTTGAAGAATTTATGGATTGAAAACATAACATAAAAACATTCACTCTATTATAAAACCCTCAGACAAAATTATCATAAATTATTTTTTCTCTGAAAGGTTTAATTCCCCTTTAAAAGGGTAACAATTATCAGATTAATGTTTCATTTTCATGATCCACTCTCCCGTGATTTCAAACACATTGTTGACATCAGCAGCAGCCTTCTACATTATTTATTTCTCTCTTTGGCATTAAGTACAAGCTTGTTCTTAGTAAAATAGGAGTGATCACCAAATGACAATGATCTTTGACATCCTCATCCAAAAAAAAAAAAAAAAAAAAAAAAGCCCAGTAACACTGATAATATTATTTCCCCCTTTTAAGTAAGTATAAATAGATGTTAAAAAATAAATAATTTCTTGATGGTGACACAACTATGAAAGGCAGAAATGAGAATTAAATGTAGTCAAGCCAATCCCCGTAAACCATTTCACACCACTGTCTCTATTTAACACAATATAGTATAATTATATACCACTAGCTAATAAGCCCCTCACTACCATACCCTACACTAAGTTCATTCTTTTCTTGTAAAGTGGCCAAAGAGTGTTTTAATGATGCTTCATTATTTTTCAGAATCAGGCCTAATCCCTAAAGAAGAAATGTTGTCTATACTCTGCCCATACACTCCTCCCTCACCCTGACCTCCGGGTGGTGTTCACTCTTTTCTCTTCCAAATCCTGCTTCCATCCTCCAGTGCAGCCTCCTATCTCATAACCTACCTGACTCGGATCGGCCATCTGGAATACTGGTCCCTCACTCTGTCTATTCAGGCATATCTTCAGGCCCCTGCATTTCCAGCCCTTCAACTTGATCAGGAGTCAGCTCATTCTCACATTTTTTGCTCCATCACAATTTAGCCCTGCCCAGCTAATGCTTTGTTGGAATGATTTAAACAGGATTCCTAACATTATTTGTGAATTTTTCTGGCCTTTTCCCAGTTATGCTTCAATTTCTTTTTAATGTATGCCATGCTTTGTTCTGAAGGTGAAGAAGGTTTTGCTGAGTGAAATGCTGAGGGTGGTTTTGTACAAAGCTGCCCAGCTCCTCTTTGCTCTACTTCCCAGAGGTCAGTTGAACACAACTCCCCAGAGATTTGGAAGTTACCACACATAAGTTTCACCAGAACCATGGGCACCCCATCCCAAATGAAAGTCAATTTGCTAGCTTCAGCTGTTTTTCCCTTCCTAGAGAGTACTTACCTTAAGGCTAATAGCTAATTTTGTGTTTCAATCTGCTCCTCAAATGTTGAAACAACAGCTATTACCATTTTACACCAATTTTCTAACATATTCATTTGAAGTAGTTCACATTTGCAGAAAAAAAGATTTTAGTTTTGCTTTGTAAGCTGCATGGGTAGGAAAGTGCATATTAAACTATGCATTTATACTTGTTGCTAACACTGCTTTGAGATATTTATCATTCCATATTCTCGAACCAACTCGTTTGTTTTATTTTCAAAGTCCCAGAGCCCCACTCTATGTAATGAACATCATGCCAAACTCTGAAATACATTCTCAAAATATAATTCAAAGAGCCTAATTCCCTTGTAACAAGGATTTCCAAGCTTTATCATTCTCCAATGACTCATTTTCATTTCTGCATTAAATGTGGGAAGACTTCATCCTAAAAAACCAAAAGTGCATATTAGTTCCTCACTTATTTACTATAGGTAGACCTTATACCACAGAGACAGGATTCTAACATTGGCAATCCACATAATTAAGTGTGGGGAAGTCTTCTAAATACGAATTATAACACAAAGAACATATGTGTTGGCAAATATGTCTTCTCTGTTGCTCTTCTGTGACAACTTGTCACCTTTCTTATATCTTTTTCTCTTCCTTATGATTTTTCAAATGATAGCTGACTGACTCAGAATGCCAACCCTAACATTTACTGTTTGTCTGATTTTGAGCGAGTTAATTTGTTCAGCCTTTTCACATCTGATAAATAAAGAAAAAAAAAAAAAAGCACCAACCTACAGATAGATTAAATGAAATACTATTTAGAACTATTCATAAGCTGCCTCCAATAAATGCTACTTAGGTTTTCCTGTCCTAGAGGAGTCAAGTTTTCTCAACTCCTCTGGGACAAGAAAAATTACCTTGATAGGTTGTTCTATTTCAATCAGCATATTGTTACATATTGTTGATCCTTTTTTTTCTTGTTTTATCTCTGAAGGTAAATATTATCCTTTTCATACTGCAGTTAATTCCATTGCCTTCTGACAAATTTATTTAACTCTGGACTTTTCTATACCCCAAACATCATGCATTCTGAGATTATATCAACATGCCTTAAAATACCACTTTAATCAGTATCTTTCATTTTCCAGCATTTCCAGATAAATACCTGACATACGAGAGCAGGAAAAGGAATGTGCATGTTTGACTGCTATAGTATTTTGCAGTGTGCATAAATATGGCAAATACTCAACCAAATGTTATCTGTGATATACACTTTCCCCCTGGAATTGCCCTGTGCCTTGCTGTATCCACATGCCTTTCCTAACATAATCCACCTTGCTAAGAGTATCCTTCCATATCTTTGCAGATATCTAAATTCTGCCTATAAGTTAGCTTCAAAGATAAAGAAGTACTCTTTACTTACTCTCCAGGATTCCTTGCACACAAAGCCAAAAAAGGAAAATTTTATTGGTTGGCTTTTATTACTGTATTTAGACCATATATATATATATATATATATATATATATATATATAAAATGATTGGTGCCTTAAAGGAGAGAATATAGATAATTTATCAGACAGACTAAGGATTCTCCACTCTCTTTTCATTTCTGGCCTTAAAGGATGTGGCCTTTTCAAGCAGTAGAGAGATATGATTTTAGATCTAGGTTTATACTTACAGTTTGAAACATACACAATGCAGATCTATGACTCTATGTTGATTCTAGATTACTAAGGCCAAAAAAATCAGTTAATGCATTTTTAAAAGATTAAATCTAGCTGCATAAAGTATTGCTTTACTTTGTTTTACAGCATTTTGTACTAATTCTTTAGAAAAGTCCTTGTAAAGTTTGACTAGGAGAGGATTCAGGCATTCTGAAGGCACTGGAAAAAATATTTTAACAATAATATATAACTTTTATTTATCTATTATTACAAGCATGTGGCTTGGCCAAGATTAACAAAATTTGACATAAATTATCCCACTTTTAAGGTTGAATGTAAATTCAATATGATAACCTCAAAGAGAGAAGGAATTCTCCACTTTTACTACCATCTCTGGCTTTTATTATTTATTTGACTCTATTTATTTCCTGATTTACACACAAAAAAATCATACTTTAACTAGTCACCTGAACTCTATATAAAAAAACAAATCCTTTAAAATATGTTGCTTTTATTACATATTTAGGCCCTCATCATCCTCTTAAATTTTCACCAAGGGTTGGGGTAGACACACATTACTCAACAGGGCCTTCAATGCCCTTGCTTCCTACAATTGCTTAATTTCAGCTATTTAGGCATCACTGCCAATGCTTTATTCCAATGTTGCTCACATTTTTAAACTTCCAGTCCATGATTAACCTATGTGCCCATCAAAAGATCAATGGATAAGGAAAATGTAGTGTGTATACACAATGGAATACTATTCAGCTGCAAAAAAAATAGGAAATTTTACTATTTTTGATAATGTGGGTTAACCTGGAGCAAATTATGCTAAGTGACAGAAGCAAGGCACAGAAAGACAAACATGCATCATTTCACCTACATGCAGAATCTAAAAAGTGAACTCACGGAAGTAGAGAGCAGAATGGTAGTTCCTAGGGGCTGGGCAGGTGGCAGGAAGTGAAAGAGGAAATAAAAAGTTGTTGAGCAAAGGATACAAAGTTTCTGATAGGAGGAGTAAGTTTTAGATCTACTGTATAGCAGGTTGACTACAGTCAATAACAATGTATTGTATATTTCAAAATAACTAGGAGAGTAAATTTTAAATGTTTCACCATAAAACATGATAGGTGAAGGAGGCAATGAATATGTTAATTAATTTGATTTAATCATTCTAAATTGCATATATATATATATATATACACACATATATTTGGAAATCACCTCCTATCCCAAAAATGTATACAAGTATTATTTGTCAAAACAATATTAATTTTAAAATAGTTTTTAAAACATCCTGTTCTACGGCACTTTTCTCCTCGAAGTCCTTATGGGATTAATCCTAACTGTAGGAATAGTTTTAGACCGTTTAGTATTACAATTATTTTTATTTGATCAATACTATAAATACTGTTGCAAATAATGCAATATATTTGGTCGGAAAGTTAAATGAATTATTTCATAGCATCCTTCTCTGCCAAGATGCTTAAGTCAATTATCTCCCAACTCAGGGTGAGTTACTACCCTATCTAATGTCATGCCCAGGAAGTTAAGGGGCAAACTATCTTCCTATTTTTGTCTATGTGGCCTAGTCACTGAGGTCAATTTTGTAGGGTAATTCCTCCAAAGACACCTTACACTAACATAATCCCGAACTTCTTGCTCTTTCATAAATTAATATGCCTAAATTCCTTACAATAAGCATAAAACTAGGCTTTACTATGGGAACATTTAACATGTGTATACATATTTAATCTCACCAATTGAAGTGTAAGAGCATTCAATACAATCACTGAGTCTAATAATATTTATCTACTTTGTGTCTAAACAGGTACCTTTACCTTCTTGCTTAATGGTTGTCTTGTTTCCAAGGTGGAGGAAGTAAAGGCTCCTCTCCCTTAAACCCAGACTAGAATTTAACCACCTAGATATTATGAGCCTCTCAAATCCAAAAGACAACACTGAACTTGAGTTTCACCAGAACCCTATCTCTTTTTATTCCCAGCCAATTCTTCTTCCCACAGCTTGCCCAATTGTATTTAAATGAAATCAGCATTTATACATTTGCTTAGGCCAGAGATCTGGCTCTCATCCTGATTCTTCCTACTCCTTTATCCTTTAGATCCAGTCTAATACCAAGACATATTATTGTGTGTATAAATGGATCTCAACTCTATGTATTTGAATCCCTTGCTCCGAAGTTCAAACCACCTGCCTCTTTTCTCTTAGACTACTGTGATATCCTATTTACTGGCTCTAATGCTTCTCTTATTTCCCTCCAAACTAACTGCCAAACAACATTCAGTAGGGAAATTTTACGAATGTATATCTGATTATATCATTTCTTCTCACTCCCTTTCTCTACTGTTAAGGATACTTCAGTGGCTTCCCACTGTGCTTAAGATGAATACAGAGTAGAAGACCCTGCACAAGCAGCCTTTTGCCTAGCTCTCTCTTAATTCTCCCCTTCATCCACTTTGTTACACCCAATATGACTCATTTCCTTAGGCATTCTGAGCTCTTTCGAGGCTTTTAACAAAGTGTGTTTGCTAGTTGAAGCACTAGTAAATAAAAGAGTCTTCTACCGTGACATAAAAATCTTGTCACAGTGATTGGGGTAAATTTGGGCTAAAAGGATTTGAAGGCAGGGGATTAAAAAATAACTACTCAAAGTAACTTTACAATTGTGAAGTCCATAACTTCAAATTGAGAAACTGCTGTCAAAATCATGGCACCAGGTAGTATTTTTCAAATGTGTGACTATCAAATCCCAGTAACAATATTGTTGATGTGTATTATATGGTCAAGTATACGGCTGTAATTCTAGCACTTACTGATTACTGTGTGATATATAATTTACACAGGAACATCTCATTTAGAACAATACCTATCCTTCTGTTTTGTTTTAAATGAGGTATATTTATTTTTGAGTATGATACATTTTTCCTCTGATTTGGAAGCCCAAATTTAAAAAGAAAGTGCATTTTCTAAGTGAGATTCTTTCAGAGTAAACCACCTCCATGTTAATGTATATAGCATTTGACAGTCTGAAGCCAGCTTTTTACTATATAAAGTAAATATGAGGTAATGATTGAAAAGGAGGCAAAAATCGCAGGGTTACAGTCTTTTTACTGCCAGAATCAAATAGTGTCAGGCCCAGTATTTCTGGACCTCATCACTGGTAATACTATGTAGCAAATTTCACATTTTTTGTAGATATGCTTATAAATCTGGCCGAGGGCCAGTTTCAGAACTACCACAAAAGGACAAGAGTGCTCTGACCTGAACAACTGTGTTGAGATCACATAACAACTTACACCAAGGAAACTAAATACAGCCAAAGATTTCCAATAAAAACACAACATTCCAAACTATTATCAAATTCAGCTTCCTACCGAATAGCACTTTAATGAATAATGAAACAAGAAAATTCATGAGGCAAACAGGCCTGGAACTCTTCTGGAGGACTTTCAGTCAGGACATGTTTTCATGTAATGTCAAGCAGTGGTTCGGGTCAGCTCTTTATATTCCATAGTTTGCCAAGATAGGTAGGAAGCAAGCCCATTAATGTATTAAGCTAGTGGAGTCCACTCAAACTGCCAAAATAAAAATGGCATAAGCAAAAAGTTAATGTGTTTTTCCCCTAGAATTTATTTTTATTTATTTTTGCATTTTGCCTTTTAGTACTAAGTAACTATTACACCAGGTACTCAGTTGGATGCTGAAAATAGAACAAATGATATGAAAATCTATTCTCTCCAGTCATTCCCAGTCCAATGAAAAAAAAAATCCGTAAGTAAATTATCAAAAGTAGAACGGAAAGCTTGATGTACAAGAGGAATACAACTGAACAGAAAGGCAATTCTTGACACAACTCAACCAGCAATAGAAAAGTTATGTATTACAGTGACTAGAGAAGTCTGGGCAGGGTACAGCCAAATGGACTTCAAGAGAAACGGATATTTAAAGTTTGGAGGGAAAAAGAGTTAAGTAGGATGTAAGGATCTTTTTCTTAGGAAAGTGATGCACTTAGCTGAGGATTACAAATAACAGGCATATTTCGTTTTCTAAGAATGGGCATTTAATAAGTCATAAATACTAATTGATAATAAAAATTATAGCTGGTACTTACAGAAGGTTTACTTTTTACTTTTACGTGTTACATATAAATAGCTGCAGTTGATCTTACAACATAGATGAAACTGTTTTCCCATTTCTCAGACAAAATATCACAAGACACTGAATAGTTAAGGAACATCCTCAAATGAAAATATCAGCCACAGGATTTGACCCTAGTCATTTGAAAAATTATGCCTATTTTATTATAGAAGTTCTTATAGAGATGAAAAATACAATAGAAATAAACAAAAAACTGGCTAGAATTCACAGCAGATTTGATACTGCAGAAGATAACATCAGTGAATCTGATAGTGTTTAAAATTATCCAAAATAGAAAAAAGAGAGCAAACATAAAACAAATAGTATAGAGAAGCATCAGTAATCTGTAGAACAATAAACTATAGTTACTAAAAACAGATCAGTGAATTCCTGGACTTGGGGTGAGAGGAGGACATCATGTTGCTTACATAACTGTATACATTTAACAAAACACATCATAATGCACACTTAAAACTGGTGAATATTATTGTTTGTAAATTACTCCTTAATAAAATTGATTAAAGGGAAAAATAACCAAATGGATAACTCACAATTTGGCTTAAAAGATGGTTGATATAACATAAAAATAAAAAAGAATTTATTTAATTCAAATAATATTTAAATAATATTAAAAGTTATAGAAATCTGGTCTTTCCAAATTTTACTGTTAGGATATATTCGAATGTTAACTTCTGCATAACTTTGGTATACTACAGTTTTCTGGAGTTAGTATCCTTTACTATATAGCCTCTAAAGAAATTTCCAAATAACCAGTACAAGTTTGCACACATAATAATTGTGCTGAAGATAACTATTGACAATAGTCTAATCAATTATAAAAATAATTTAACCTTGGCCGGGTGCGGTGGCTCAAGCCTGTAATCCCAGCACTTTGGGAGGCCGAGGTGGGTGGATCACAAGGTCAAGAGATCGAGACCGTCCTGGTCAACATGGTGAAACCCCGTCTCTACTAAAAATACAAAAAAAAAAAAAAATTAGCTGGGCATGGTAGCACATGCCTGTAATCCCAGCTACTCAGGAAGCTGAGGCAGGAGAATTGCCTGAACCCAGGAGGCGGAGGTTGCGGTGAGCAGAGATCGCGCCATTGCACTCCAGCCTGGGTAACAAGAGCGAAACTCCGCCTCAAAAAAAAATAATAATAATAATAATAATAATAATTTAACCTTGCAATAAATGCACCCTATAATTTTTTCATTTCAAATTCCATAACATGAGGAGAAATGCCAGGAATAGGTGATGGTGAGATGGAGGCGGCAAACCACATCGCCATTTATGTACCTATGCAGCAATGTTTTGCACATGTACCCCAGAACCTAAAGTGCAATAAAATAAAATAAAAAAGACACAATAACACAAAAACCGCATTGTATTATTGTAAAACCTCCATAATTACAATATAGTTTAAGAATTCAGGATTACATTAAACTTTTAAAGTTATAGCTTCCATAAATTTAAAAAAAAAAAAGCACTGAATGGATTTCACTTAAGAAGAATTTTATTATAGAAAAAGACTTTAAAATTAAAGATGACATGTACAATCAAATATGATAGATTTTTCCTTAAGGTAACAAGCAAAATTTATTGCAGTTCTGTGATACCATTAAAACATTTACCTGTCTTGTTCTCACATTATCTTTGCTTTCCTTTAGGAAGAAGCATAGCATTTTCTCTAAAAGGAACAAAGTAAGTGACACCTTTATTGAAAATGCCAGTATGGCACAATATAAAGGGCACAGAATGAAATATCTTCATTCCATTCAGACCAATACACACTACCATATGTTAAACAGCATGTTTATGTAATGAAATAGAATGCCAAGCACATAAAGGGTTGCAATGAAATAAATTACACTCAAATTCTTTCTCACTGCTTTATTATGCAAATGGAATCTCATTTTACTTTCTCATTTTTGGAAATCAGAGTTTGAGAAAATATTTGAAGTTTAAATCTTTCATTACTGCAAACAAAAAACCATCCATTTAACATTTCAGTGTATGTCACAGATTCAGTTTACCAGATAACTTCAACCAACCCAAAAATTAAAGGAAGAAAAGAGGCAGAAGAGAATTAAATTACATTATTTTAAATGCATAATCTAAGTTGTAGTTTCTAATATTTAAAGAGTTTATACATAAATATCATTATTAATTAACATTTATTTAGGTTTCTGATAGATTAACTTTATAAAACTGTTACTAATGTCTAATTTATCTCCAGATAGAAATAGTTCTTGTTTCAATACATTAAGAAAATAGTCCTTTTGTTTTCTTCTCTTCAAATTCTAACAAAAAGTCTCAGCACCTTAAATATATCCAGTAACTTAAATATTCTCAGCACCCTGGCAGAGAAAATACCAAAACTTCTTACTGCATATTCTTTTTTTCCCAGACAAATTAAATATATCGGTCATTTGGGATTGCTTTGTATAATTAATTTACCAGGATAATCTATAAATCTTTTGAAAAATAAAAATGAAGTATGTTTCCTTAAGATTATTCAACATATCTCCAAATGTCAAGTTAGAAGTTACAGCTTCATCATGGCGCTTGTTAAGGAAATAGAGAGTAGATCTTCGAATAGACCCTATGTTACCTGTTAAAGATAGTTAAGCTTCTCACCTATAAAATGAGGTAGCTATCTACACTGACAGACACTATGCAGAAGCTAGTCTGTCTCTGTCACCATTTTTCCATAGGTATGTTGACTTTAACATACAAACTTGGTGATAGAAAACTAGTATAACTTATAATTTGCAGTTTTCAGCAACTTATTCACAGATTCGTAAAGTGACTTAACACAATATTGGTATTACAGTAGAAAATGCTTTGTATACATTTGTAATCTCTATATTTTGAAATTCATTTCACCCTTCCACTGAAAACAGATCAATATTTAAATAAATTTAGGGTTATTTACTTACTAAGATGAGGCAAGTACATTTCATCCTTGCAAATGGATCATAAAGTTTTATTCCACAGTATAACTTCTCTCGGAGCCTGTCACTTTGATTCCTAGCATTTCACTTAACTAAAATGATAAATATTGGTACTGTGTTTGTTCTTATAGAATATAATGAGGTATGAGAGAAAAAAATGTTAATTTCTCCTAGCACACATTTGTTAGAGTTGAGTGTCAGTTTGAAAGAGCATTAGAAAGCTGAAATTACACCTTTCAGTTTCTGTAGGAGAGGGGCATTCTGTGTGTGGTAATTATTTGCCCTTCATAAGCAAGAAAAAAGACAAGACTACTCAGTAACGCCACAACAAACATTATAATAATAGACATGATAAAATATGTTAAATAAATAATAAGACCTGAGAAAAAATAACTAGAAAGAAAAATAAACATATCAGGCTATTCTATATCAAGGAGAGGACTGCTGGATATACACAACGTATCTGTATTCCATGAGCTAGAAAAAATTCTGAAAGCCAAGGGAGATAGCCTGGTTCAATGAATTGCTGATCTCAGGTGACAAGGCAAAACCCAAAATGTTAAACTGTGAACCAAAGTAACTTTTGAATTATTGTTTCTAAAAATTATATTTCTAAAATATGACAAGGACTAACATAATTTTGCATGAGACTAAATGAGTAGCCTCTCCAATCTAGTATTTAGACTTTAAAGAAATAATTTTGGAGGTAATTATGATAGTTGCCTTCCACAGCTTCATTCTCAAATGATTAGGGTGTGAACTGAGATACCTCACTACTTAATAATGTACCAGAGCTTTTCCATCCATGAATGTAAATATTTTTAAATTTTAAAAATAGATCTTTTAAAAAATATAATATCATTTGAGATTGCAACTTATACAAAAGTAAAGTTCCTTTAGTTGAAAAGGAAGAGCCTTGCCTCCTATACATAGATACCTCCTCAATATGCGAGGTATTCTGAGTCATCTTCATGATACCTTAGGGCTTTAAGAAACAAAGCCTGCAAACCACTACATGACTTAAAAGCCTAATTCTATTTCATACTCAAATTCTAATAAACATGAGAAGACAAGTTTACTAGGTTTCTATGAGTAGAGAAGTTTTACCATTCATCTGTCTTAAAATAAGACTTTTCAACTTCTAAAGTTGCCCTTTAGCTCTCTAAGATTCAGAAATATGTATCCAACTGCCTACTCAAAACTCTTATGTGAATCTCTAAAGGGAGCATCAAGTGCAATGTGTTTAAGACTAAACTCATTTTCTTAGTAAAGAACATTATCACCCAGGCAACATCTCAATAGGGACACCAGGAGTCGATTTGATCACCCCCCTCTCATTCACCTATAAACAATTTCTAAACATTCCTAAACTTTGCCTGTTACTCTCCCTAAACCTTTCTTTCTCAATTCCATCTATGCTTCCTATTCTCCATCTCTATTTCACTAACCTTATTCAAGCTACCATTATGTCCATTTCCAAGCTACTGTAATACATTCTAATAGGTCTTCCTTACCACCTCCTTTTCAGGTTCTATAATGTGTTTTTTACATATATCAATTAGTAACCCTTTTTGGTGCATATAACATTAGTGTTTAAAGTTCCCTGCTTAAAATCTTTCACTGGTTTTCCACTACCTTTAGAATTAAGAGCAAAACTCATAATATTGTCTAGAATCATTTAACTATGTCACTAGCCTCCTTGGTCCACCTGTACTCCAGCAGTATTAGCATTCTCTCTGTCTCTTAAGTACTGTTAATTTCTCCCTGCCTAGGGCTTGGCACAAAGGAGATTAGATCATCCATTTTCATGCTATCATATATATCACAACAATAATTCAACATGCAATTCTGTTTTTCACATTTATGCTATTAGCTACACTCTCTGTATTACCCTCATATCACAGCAAATAATGTCCAGAGCTGAATCAGCCTCTATCCATTTTATTAGTAAATAATAATCTGGAATATGAAGAAGAATATAATCTACTTTCATTTGGTTCTCATAGACTTTTGACCAGATTTAAACATTGTAATCCTTTTTATCTGCAAAAACCATGCATATCAACTTCACTTAGATGCTGAATCTGCCCTTCTCTACTTTTTGTCTGCTTCCTTACATCTGTAATGAGGTTGAAGAATGATTATAATCATACTTACAAATGTTTTATCTGTGCATATGATGTTATATATACAGATTTTACTAGAGAATAATTATGATTCACGTGTGCATTTTAAAAGCTATTCTGAATATAAGGCTCAACTCTTCAATGTCCTTTTATGCAACAGGCATATCAATACCTACTGAAATGATGAGCATTGCAGAAAAGGAGGATGGTAGAAGAAGAATATGTATTCAGGTCACTAAGTTTGCCAAAGACCATAATCTCAGATCCTTAACTCCATCAAGCATCAGTGAATCTATTTTTAATTCATTCCTGGATATTTAGTTGTAAGTGCCTCTAGTTCACTTACAGATATTGATCTGTTCAAAAGCAAGGAAGCCTTTATTGCCTCATTAATTTTTGATCCTCTGCCCCTCAGCAACCCAGCATATTATTTAAATAAGTGTGGCTAGCTGAATCACTAAGATTTATGAAAAATACCCATACTTGAAGAATAAAACTATTGATTTGGGGCAATTCATTATAAGTAAATGTAAATTAAATAGTTTATTTTAAGAAATTGTGTGTGAGCCTTCCTTGGATAGCTACAATAAAAGTAACCTAGATTTAAAATAATCAAATAATAATAAATATTATTAATAACATTTTCAGAGTATTTCTTATATGTTAAGTAGTGTGCAAAATTTTCTGTAGATGTAACATAATTTAATCCTAATAATAAGCCTATGATTCAAGGAGTATATTATTGTATTGTTATTATCTTTCCTTATTTTATTTTATTGTTTTTAGGAAACAGAGTCTAGCTCAGCTGCCTTGTCACCCAGGCTAGAGTGCAGTGGTGCAATGATACCTCACTGCAGCCTCAAACTTCTGGGCTCAAAGGATCCTCCCACCCCAGCCTCCCAAGTAACTGGGACTGCCTGTGTGAGCTACCATGCTGAGTTCAATTTAAGAGATAATAAAACAAGACATTTTATTAGTCCTTTTTCATGCTGCTGATAAAGACATACTCAAAACTGGGAAGGAAAATAGGTTTAATTGGACTTATAGTTCTACATGGCTGGGGAAGCCTCAGAATCATGGCAGGAGGTAAAAGGCACTTCTTACAAGGCAGTGGCAAGAGAAAATGAGAGAGAAGCAAAAGTGAAAACCCTGATAAACCCATCAGCTCTCATAAGGCTCATTCACTATCATAAGAATAGCATGAGAAAAACAAGTCCCATGATTCGATTACCTCCCTCAGGTCCTTCCCTCTACACATGTGAATTCAAGGAGATACAATTCAAGTTGATACTTTGGTAGGGACACAGCCAAACCATATCAGACATAGAAAACTATGATAATAGATGAACCTCACACAAAGCAATGAGGAAAGTAAGAATTCATACCCAGTCTGAATGCAAGTAAAGATGATGGTTCAAGTATACTGTATGGGGTCTCAGTCAAAATGAAAATGTAGAAAACCTCTTCAATTTTCTGTTCCTATGCCACTATCTTAGTTATGCAGGAAGCAGAAAGAAAGTTTCTGACCCTGAGGACCTACAATCCTAGCACAAACGCAGTAGCTTAAAAGTAAATAGACAATATTCTACCTTCTTATCTCTGAAAAATTTAGTTTGCATTAAATTCAGTAATTCATTTGTAATGTTTTTGGAAGCATGACTATAATTAATGAAAAAACATTTTTGGAAAATCTATTAAATCTATTTTTCTAGGTTATGGGTGAGGCTGCATGAATAGCAACCTCAAAGAGCAATATTATCTACAAATAGCTATAATTGAAGGTGCTATTATTTTTAAATACAGTAATTCCCAGGATTGAAAGATTGTTTTTCTCTAGAATATTCAAGGAAGACTTCAATAAGTAGTAGATATGAGTATAGTCTTGAGAAAAAGAATTTCAGAAAGTAAAAAGTTAATGAAAGGGCATTTTAGATCTTCTAAAAATTGAATGGGCATATAAATAATTCAGATATATTGTTAATGTACAGATTCTGATTAAGTGGGTTTCAGTGAGACTTGAGATTTTACATTTCTCCAAAATGCTCTGAGATATGATGATGCTACTGGTATGAGAACCATACTTTGAATAGCAATATGGCTGTGTCCCCACGAAAATCTCATCTTGAATTACAGTTCCCATAATCCCCACAAGTCGTGGGAGGAACCAGGTGGAGGTAATTGGATCACGAGGTTGGTTTCCACCATCCTGCTATTATGATAGTGAGATAGTGATCTCACCGGGTCTGATGGTTTTATAAGGGGCTTCTCCCCTTGCTAAGCACTCCTCCTTCCTACCTTCATGTGAAAAAGGAAATGTTTTATTCCCCTTCCACCATGATTATAAGTTCCCTGAGGCCTCCCAGCCTTGGGAAACTGTGTCTGTTAAACATCTTTCTAGATTACCCAGTCTCAGGTATGTCTTTATTAGCAGCATGAGAACATACTAATACAAGTAGCATGGTAGTGCTAGACATATAAAATAGTATGAGCAAGTATAGAGGCAAATAAGAATCATTTATGCTTTGAATTAGTCAGTAGCACCCTTTCCTTGGAGAAGCAATGGATGAAAAGGTTTATTTAAGTCAAATTATAAAGGGTTTTGAATGACAAGTTAGTATTCCAAGGTTTAATTTCAAGCGCAAAACTTACTTTCATTGCGTTCTCAAAGAAAAATATTCCCTCATTGATAAGAGCAATGTTAAAAAGAACTTAAAGTGATTTATCAGTTTAATTATGACTAGTATGCCCTCTATTATTAGAGGAGGCATATTGCAAGCCTTAAAAAAATTTAGATGGAATTATTTCAATAATTACTTCCTAATTAATCTCAAATTTACTTTAAATGCATACCCATATCAATGATTTTTCATGTTTCCATGTCAATTTTTGCAAATTGTTATAAAAATATGCAAATTTTCTAAAATTCTCAAATATGCTATGGGAATTAATCACTTAGTAGTCTGGAATTAAATATATTTACTTATTATAAGTAACCCACCATAGTAGATTGACTAAAAAAAATCTGTTTCTACAGAAAAAGATAAATGAATGGCTTTTGTTTTCTAAAATGAGGTATTACCTATACTATTTATTATTGGTTCCAAATGTTTTATTCACTCAACCCATGATTCCAATACAGCTTGTTCTTTAGAGTAGAATTAGTTTTCTAGTTTAATTGAAATTTTAAAAAATGTTATTCTGATAAACTAATACCTAATTGGCTTGGAAGAAAATTTAGCTTGGGAACAGAAGACATGCAGATTTCATAATAGGACTTGAAATTTATGAATTTTGAAGGACTGATTTACAAAGATAAAATTGAAAATGGTTCATGATTAAAATGGGTGCTAAACCTTAAACTTCATTATCTTCATGGTGAATAAGATTCAGTTCAGGAACTGTAGACCACAGTTAGTTACATTATGAAACAGATTGTCTGATTATTATTTGACTGATTACTGAGTACCCACTATGTTCCAGCCAATGCTAATCTAAGCACTGAAGATAAAATGGATAATGATATATACAAATTTTCACTTTTATAGAACATATGTTCTAAAGGTGGTAAATAAAATAACTCGTAAATACATAAGACAAAATCAAAAGATATAACAAGATAAGAGCTGTGATGAAATAAGGAAGACAGAGAATAGTTTCGAAGTGGCAATTTCAGCTGGAATGATCAGGTGAAGTATGTTGGGATGCCGTATTTATTTTTCTTTTCTCCTGTAGCTTTATTGAATTGCATACATTTAGGATGTGCAATGTGACATTTTAATATAGGTATAAATTATAATTTCATTATGACAATTAAACTAATTAAAATATTCATCACTTTACCATTTTTGTGTGTGTAGTGCTGTGAGAACATTTAAGACGTCTCTTAGCAAATTTCAAGTACACGATACAATTTTCTGAACTATAGCCACCAAGCTATATATTATATGCCCGTTTATCCTGTGTAACTGAAACTTTGTTTCTTTTGGCCAACATATCTCCACTGAATCCTTTAATGATGAAAGGGAAGCAGCCAAATTAAAAGGAATTTTTTTTTCAGTTTCATCCATGGTAAAGTAAACAGGCAATTAATTAACATACTTGTTGAAGTGTTAAATGAATCAATCTGGGGAAAAGCATTTTGAGTAGTTAGAGTAGAAAATGCAAAGGGCCCAATATGAGCATAACTTGCAATTTGGGCAAAGGAAAAGAAGGCCTGAGTACAGAGAAAGGAAAGTGATGAAGAGAAGTGTAGGTGATGAGGTTAGAGAGAGAGGCATGTGCCAGACCACCTAAGTCAGTAATTCTCAAGTCAGGTTGCATATTAGAATCAACTGAGAAATTTGACAAAACACCAATAAAAAAGGAGCAGGGATGAATGGCATCTAAGAAAAAGCATGTTTTCAAATCCTCCACATAAATGTAATATACACCCTTTGTTAGGAGTGAATGATCAGACACTTGAAAGTATGATAAGAAGGCCAAGAGATCACGGTTAAAAATGAAGGTGAAAAACAGTAATGTCAAAATACATTTCCTTGAATTAAGAATAAAAACTTTGCTGAAATTCTTAATTTTTTCTTAATTCTTAGTTATTTTTTCTACCTAATTTGCATATTAATAGACAGACAAACATATAGAAAATAACAGACAGTCATATGCAAATCAAGGAATGGGTATAAAATAATTTCTGTTTTTTTAAATGGTCATACCCATATAATATACTAATCAAGATTCTGAAAGTTTCCCACTTATCACCTAAGAATAAAAAAATCAGATTTTGTTCCTCTAGACTATTTTATATCACAAAGACATAGAAAGACCAGACTGTCAAAACCAACTTTCTTTTCCTTACACATGACTCCAATTTCCTAGGACTTACTGACAGAACAAATAACAGGAAGCTTGAATCAGTCTTTAGCTCTAAAAATCTTAATTATTCTGGTAACCAGGACTTCCAGAAAGCAAGGGAGGAAGAATATCTCACCTGTGCTATCACTGATTTCCATCCTTCCTCTCCTCCAGAACTCTTCCTCCATTGCTAATACCCCATCCATACCAACTTTTCTTTTTAACTTTTTAGCATATTCCATGGGTTATTTATTTGTTTTATTTATTGTTTATCTCTTCTACTAGTATGGAAGCTCCACAATCATTCTGTCTCTTTTCTTGACTGACTCATTCTCAATACTTAGAAAAATGACTAGCACATAATAAGGACTCAATTGATATTTATTAAAGAAAGGATAAAAATCCATGTGATCAGCATTCCTATTTAAGATGAAAAAACTGAGGCTCACAATAGCAAATGAATTTAAAAAGGTCACACCTTCAGGGAATGACAGACTGATTAAAATACAAATCTGTCTCATAAAAAAGTGCATTCATTATATTTACTGTGTATGACACAGTAAATAATTAGGAAAGTATTTGAAGCTAGACTATGTCTAACCAGAGCATAGACAGTTTCTGGTACCAAGGTAAGGAGTTATGACTTAGAGCTGTCGTTAGTTGGAAATTATTGAAGGATACAGAGCTGGCAAATAACAGCCACAAAATAGTGTTTCCAGAAGATTTATCTGACATCAGTGTGGAGAAAAGATTGGTAGGGGAAGAACATCAAGGCAGCAAGAAGGTTCAAAGAAAAAAGCACAATGTCAAGATAATTTCAGGAACTAGTTCAAAGTAAAAGTCTATAAATCATTGGTAACATCAAACTGTTCTTCAGCTTGAGATGCAGACCTATTACAAATGATCATTCAGGAAATATTTATTGAGGGCATGCAATGTTCATAGCTATCCTCAACAGACTCTACCAGACACTGTATGTCAAGTGGTAAGACAAGATCATCTGTATATGGTCATGTTCATCTTGTTCCACTAGGTAGGCATGTGAATAACATAAAAAACTTACTTAAATATCTTCAAAGAATGTCTAAAAAGTAAAAGGAAGGAAGGATGTCCAAACTAGATTAAAGTTTATTCACTCATGTTGGTTCTGTACCTGCCATATGAAAGATACTTTGTTAGATGCTTTCCTTAAATCACAGATCAATCACAGGTTTGAACTCAAACTGCCTTTAGTAAGGCAAAAAAAAAAGCATATAAATAGCTGAAGACAGCTGAAGACAATAATGGGAGACATTAGATAAGGTACTATTTGAGTGAGAAGAGAAACAGGTTACTATAAATTTGAGATTGCAGAAATCTTCAGTGAGTTGCTAGTAATTGAGCTATAATATATATTCCATCAAAAAACATCAAAAACAATATATTAATGGATTTGGGATAATTCTTGGTAAACATCAGTAACTCTTAAAGATATTTGGTACAGCAGATAGGATGATATTGATACATTTCAGAAAAAGATAAAATTAATGAGTCCAAAAGCAGGGTTGTAAATTATAGAGGTCTTTTCATAATCACAGTAATTTTTAAATAGAGTTCTAGGTCAGAATGCTCAAAGCTCTCAGTAGTTTTAGCTTAGCCTCTATTAGTAGTCTAACTTTGATAATTGATGTACTTTTCTCAGATCTCCATTTGCTTGATAGGAAAAAAAAGGCTATGAACCACCAACCCCTCTTTACATAGAAGAGTTCAATATTTTATCAATTAATAAACTGCATTTACATAAGATTATATTTAAAAATGTATTCTACGTCATTGAGAATTTTCAGAAGTAAGAAAATAGCTTAGATGAATTCTAAGATTGTGACCAGCTCTAAAACTCAATGACTACCTTTATATTATTCTTTTCATTTATTCTTTGTCACAAGTACTAACTAAAGTGTTACATAATACAAATTCTGTCAATGAGGCTACTTCATAGGTTATCCTGAATGATCTAAATTAGCAAGTTCTACTTCATTAAAGGAAGGAATACCTTGACATATTATGTCATAATATAGGCATATAACTCTACATTAAGTACAGGAAGTATCTGCATCTCAAGCTAAAGCAATAAATGTCCTTATATAAACATTAATACACTATTTTATATGAGGTATAGAAAGTACCTAATATATGCACATATTATGACATTATCCCCAATTTATTTGTAGCATATTTGTCTTGAGAAGTAATGACTGTGAATTATGAAATATATCAACCAGCATCCTGGTTTTTATATTTATTTACTTATGTAAGTTGATAAATGTTATATATTCTCAATATATATTTACTGTTTTTCTAATAAGGGGACTTCCATAAAAATGCATTATATTTTTATAGAACTATACATCGTTTATCTTAAAAAGATGGAGAAGGATATTTGTGGTAGCATCTTGAACCAGGAATAAAGACTTCTTAATAGCACATCAATATCCTGACTCAATCACTTTGTGATTTGGGACAAGCCGTGTTTCACTCTTCCTGTATTTTGATGACTGTGAAACATTTGAAAAACTGTTATTAGTTGCTATATTTGTTTCCTAGGGCTCCCATAACAAATTACTACAAAGTTGGTGGCTAAAACAAAAGAAATATATTCTCTCACACAGTTCTGGAGGCTAGAAGTACAAAATCTGGATGTCAGCAGGGCGGTGCTCCCTCCAAAGGCAGTAGGAAAAACTCCTCCCTTGTCTCATTCACCTTCTCTGACGACCTCAAGCATTCCTTGGTATGTAACAGCATAACTATACTCTCTGCCTTCATTTTCACATGAATTTCTCTCTTCTGTGTATTTCTTTGCATTCTCTCCTCTTAAGAGGACACTAGTTATTGGATTTAGGTCCTACTCTAATCGTGTCTTATCTCATTTCAATCCTTGACAAATTACACCTGTAAAGACCTTATTTCCAAATAAGGTTACATTCTGAGGGTCCAGATTGACATGATTTTTTCTGAGACACTATTCACCCATTATAATGGTTAAGAAATATTTTATCCATTTGTATAAAATAGGAAAAGATTTACAAGTTATAAGAATGCATGCAGTTTTCTCAATACTATAAAATTATATCATAAAAGCAAATTCTGTGATGCTTTCAGCTGATGGAAAACCTGTATTTGAAAACTTCATTTTTTTTTTTTTTTTTTTAAGCCTAGTCAAGTGAAGCAGTGGGAGTGGAGAAGGAACAAAGAAATCTGTAACTGTCTTCATGCTTTCTTTATAGATTTTTCAAGTTTATATACTGTTTATGTTGTATATAGATTTCTAGTTAAATTCTTAAAATAATTCTCTCTGGTGGTAAATTATTCTTGGAACAAAAGTTGAATTCTTGCTCTGCAGTTTCTGCTATCATACAGCATTAAGCGAATATTCATTCAGTATTCTTTCCCTCATTCACATATCTGATGCATTAGGCACTTCCAGAAACCAGAGATACAGCAGTAAAATAGACTTGCAGGATTGTTATTGGGCAGAGAGAGAAAATAGAAAATAAAGAATGTAAATAAGTAAAACAGAATATGAAATGCAGCAAAAAATATAGTGGTTAAAAAAAATAAAAGCAAGGCAGAGAAGAAAGATAGGGAGTGTAGGGATGGGGAACAATTTACATTTTCAAATAGTGTGGCCATGTGGGCCACAGTGAGTCAGTAACATTTGAGATAATGCCTGAAAAAGGTGAGGTAGAAAATTAAGATACGAAGTAAACTGTAGAAAGAATATTACATACAGTAGAGTTAGCAAGACAAACATCCTAAGGTAGAAAGTTATCTACCATATTCAGAATGAATAAGGGGAGAATATCAAGACCTAAAGTCACTGTGACTCCAGTGCTCAAGCACAGAACTTGGGTAAACAATCATAAGAACTTCTGTTTCTGCTCTGAGTACTGGGGAACTAACAAAAAGGCTGGAGCAGAGGAATGGCAGGATCTGACTAAGGTCTGAATTCTAAATATACTTTAAAAAAGAATAAAAAGGATGTACTAATGTGAAATGGGAGAGAAAAGGAAACATTGAGAATATCTAAAATTTGGGGTTTAAACAACTGGAGTGCTGAAACTGCTAAAAATTGACATAGAGAAGATGACAAATAGAGAAGCTTCTGATGGAAGATCAGAAATTCAGCTTTGGATATGGTAAATTTGAGATGTTTCTTAGAATCCAAAAAGATATATCAAGTAAGCCTTGGTTGCAAATGTCTAAAAATTAGGAGAGAAGTATAAGATGGCTATGTAAATTTTGAAGTGGTAAAATTATGATAAGGCATATAAATGAATAATATTATATTCAAAGAGATCACTAAAGGAAAAAATATAAAAAGAGAAAAGATAAATCTAATTCTGCTTCCTGGGCTACCTCAACTTTAGGAGGTGAAATGAAGACAGGAAACCTGCAAAGGATATTGGGAAGAAGTTTTCAGTGAGGTAGAAAACCAGGAGGGTGTGACAGCCTCTAAGACAAGTAAGAAAAGTAATACAAGGAGGTAGGGAGGATGAACTGTTTCAGATGTTATTGACAGTCACGTAAAATAGAGGTTGAAAATTAGACACTGGACTTCACAATATGGAGACAATAAGTGGTCTTAATGAAAGCAATTCTGGTGAAGTCATGGTGACTTGAAAAGAACCTGATTGGAGTATCTTTAAGAAAAAAACTATGGACTGAATTTAGAGACTACGAGTACAGAAAATTCTGTCAAGATGATTTCTCTCTTAACTTCTCCATAATGATGTTTCAAAACTTAAGTGCTTTGAATTCATGTCATAATAAACACCTAACAAATGGTAACTCCCAATAATGGTGAAGATGTTTCTAACAATACACATAAATCTCCAAATTCAACAAGAGTGCCAATTTCCTTAAGAACAATCTCTCACCTTCAGCAATCTATCATTTCAGGTCCAGCTCACATCTTGAATAATAAAAAATAAAAATAATAAATAAGATTAGACATGCTCAAAATAGGTACAATAATAATGAAATAAATTTAACACACAGATTAGAGAAGGAAAGGAAAACACATAGAACCATACTATAGGAAATAATGATAGTTATAAATAAAGTAATAATAATTAAAGAAAATAGTAAAAGTTATAAATAAGTAACTAGTAAAGAAAGATTTTAAATTTCTTATTACCCCTTTGAAAATCTAAAGGAAAATGTTAAAGCAAATTATATTAGGTGGAATAATGTACAGTCAGTAAAACTGTGGGTTAAGGAAGATTTAATACTGTAAGAAAATGCCCAAAATATAAATTCAGACAATAAAAGCAGGATGTAAAAATGAAATAAAGATATCTATTATGAATATAAAAAATAAACCAAGATTATAATTGCTACAATCTATGTGTATTAGATTTATAAGTTATTTTATATTCTTTTATTTTTCTACATTGAAAAAATGTTTAAATAGAGATCATGTGTTATTGCAACCTGAAAGGAGAGTAAGTCTAAAAAGGAAATCACGCATTTTATTTAGGTAATTTTTAACTAGAAAATACTTGAAGTTTTTCTAATTAAAGGAATCAGACTTTTTTACACTATTAACTTAGGTAACTTATGAGGTTTGTATATCAATATTTTTCTCCAGAGGCCCTTTGTGATGCCTAGTGCATTGTTTTAGTTTATCTCTTCAATCTTCAGAAAATGGAGGAAGTGAGATTATATCTGGATTTGATTTTGAAGTATATAGACCCTAATGTACCTAAACATTTTCTACATGTTAACTTTCACATTATAAAAAAGTAATGAGAGCAAGGCAATTCAATATATCTTATAAGTGAATCATTATCAAAAAATTAAAATTAAAATACTTCCTCATTATTGCTCTAAATCAAAATATATATGGATTACATCATTCAATATAAAAAAAATAAAAACAGAAAATCTCAAAAAAATTCTGACTAGAAAGTAATTTAACTCACAAATGTGTTTACATTAAATTGTAAATACTATGGTGAGACATGTATACACCTATACTGATGATATATTAAGATCAATAGCCTTGTTTTTAAACTATTAAACTATTGTTTTAAACTATTAAAAACAACTCTATTTAAAGCAGTGAAAATTTCTATCAAAAGAATAAGAGAATATTAATGTCTTCAAAAATTTAATGTAATATCAATAATCCAATCTAAGAATATAATCAGAAACTACTTTTCAGAGGAAGGTGGAACAAAATGACCAAAAAAACCCTCTAGTGATTACTGCCCACAGGATCATCAAACTCAAAAACTGTCTATGCAAGGAAGGACATTTATAAAAACCCGATAAGCAGGTTAAGGACCACAGACCTCAGTTCAGCATAATAACAAAGAGAGAAGCATTGAAGAGGTAGGAAGTCTTGCATTGCCTACAACACCCCTCCTCCAACTCCAGGAAGCACAGTCTGGAGAGAGAATCTTGTTGCTTAGAGAAGGGACAGCAAAGAAAGTGTGGGTGTTTGCAATGAAGCTCAGGGCCACCCTGCCACAGTAAAGCACAACACAGGGAAAAATTCTGCCAGTGCTCGCAGAGAGAGCACTTAGACCACCACTGGGTCTGAAAGTATCTTCTGCCCTGGTAGGAGGAAACTTAATTCCAGTCTGCTCTACCTGTGGCTGACTAAAATGGCCTGTGGCTCCAAATACTTGCGTGGCAACAGACCACAGTGACTGCAGTTCCTGGTCCAGCTCTGGTGCTGGTCTGGTCTCGGAGTCAGTGGCCTTAGGGAACATCCCAGAGCAACACAGCTGTGGTGGTCAACTGAGTGTCTGTGTCAGACCTCTCCTAACAGTAGGCAGTAAAGCAATGGGAGAGACTCTTTCTGCCTGGGTCAGGAGAGGAGACAGTACAGAAGACTTTGTCTTGCCACATGGGTACCAGCTCAGTCATAGAAAGTAAAGCATCTAAAGGTTTCTGAACTGTCCAATTCCAGACATTTGCTCCTGAAGGGCACTTCCAGACCCACTATAGGCCAGAAGGGAACCCACTGCCCTGACATGTTAGACTGAGTCTCAGCAGGAATTACCATCTATTGACTAAAGTGGCCTTGAGCCTTGACAAAATATCCATGGCAGACAGACAGTGGTAGTTGTGGTCTATGGGTGAGCACCACTACTGTGCTACTCTGGAAGGCAGTGGTTTCAGGTGTCACCCCTCGAGGATGACACTCCTCACAGTACCACATGGAGAGAAACTCCTTCTCCTTAACAGAGGGAAGAAAACAAGAGGTTTTGCCTAGGAACTCAAGAAATACTCTGTCTTCCCCAAATACATCAAGACTGCATTTAAGTTCAGAATCACAATGTTCCTGGGCTTATGGGGACCGCCTACTGCTGAAACAGCTGTAGTGACCACAGGCTTAGGTAACAACACTTGATCCTCTTTGAATTCCTGGAACTCCCTCTAAAAAAGGATGAGAACATGCATGCTCAGACTGCAAAGATTGTGATAAACACCTAACTCTTCAATGTCCAGACATCAACAAACATCTACAATCATCAAGGACTTTGGGAAAACATAACCTCACTCAAATCCTTGAGTGGCAAAGCTATGTGACCTGTCAGAGAATTCAAAATATCTGTCTTTAGGAAGTTCAACAAATTTCAAGATAACACAGAGAAGGAATTTAGAATCCTCTCAGAGAAACAACATGATTGAAATATTTTTGTTAAATCAAGCAAAAATTCTGGAGAAGAAGAATTCAAGTGACAAATTGAAAAATGTCTCAGAGTCTCTCAAAAGCAGAATTGATCAAGCAGAAGAAAGAAGTGAACTTGGAGATAGGCTGTATGAAAATACACAGTCATGGGTAAAAAAAGAAAAAGGGAATGAAGTAATCCCACAAAGTCTAGACAATAGCCTCAATAGGGATCATCTAAGAGTTACTGGATTAAACAGGATATAGAGAAAGGGATCAAGGTAGAAAATTAATTCAAAGAAATGATAACAGAGACCTTCCCAAACCTGGAAAAAATATGAATAACCAGGTAGAAGAACATAAAAGAACACCAAGAAGATTCAACCCAAATAAGATTACCTTAAAGCATATAATGAGCAAATTCTCAAAGGTCAAGGAAAAAAAAGAATCCTAACAACAGCAACAAAAAAAGTGAATAGCATATTAACAAACTCTGATATATCTAGGAATACTTGTCTGTATAAACCTTATAAGCCAGGAAGAAAATGGATGACATAGTCAATATACTAAAGTTAAACAAACAAACAAAAAATCTAACCTAGAATATTGAATATTGTTTCCAGAAAAGTTAGGAAAAATAAAGACTTTCCCAGACAAAAAAAAAAAAAAAAAAAAAAAAAAGCTAGGGATTTCAACACCAATCTATCTTGCAAGACATGTTAAAATAAGTTCTTCAGTCTGAAAGAAAGAAACACTAATGGGCAACACAATATCATCTAAAGGTATGCAACTCACTGGCGAGAGTAAATTCACAAAAAAATACAGAATACCCTAAAACTGTAACTTTAGAGTGTGAATCACTCATATATATAGTAGGCAAACTAAAAGACAAACTTATAAAAAATAGTAACTACAACAACTTGTTATACGACAGATGATATAAAAATATATAAGTAGAGACAACAGAAGTCATAAAGTTAGGGGGATGGAATTAAAGTGTAGAGTTGTTATTTTCGTTGTTTTTGTTCATTTTCTTTTTGCTTATATTTTCCTTTTCATTGTGATCAGAGTAAAGTCATCACTGGTTTAAAAATAATTATCTGCAAGTCTAATGGTGACCACAAAATATAACCTAAAATAGTACAAAAAACACAGACAGCAAAAAATTAAAAGTTTCTACCAAATAAAATTACATATTCACAAAGAAGAACCTTAAGAAAAAAAAGAAAAGAAAGATTTATAGAACCAAAAACAAGCAACAAAATGGCAGTACCTTACCTATCAATAATAACCTTGAATGTAAAATGGACATAAGTTATCGAATCAAAAGACACAGAGTGACTGAATGGATTCACATAAAATAAAAGGCATCCATATTCCTACAAGAAATTCACTTCACATATTAAGACACAGACTGAAAATGAAGAGATAGGAAAAGAGATTCCAGGCAAATGGCAAACAAAAAAAGAGCAGCAATAGCTATATTTATATCAGATAAAATGTATTTCAAACACATATTGTAAAAAGAGACAAATAACATAATTATACAATGATATAAAGGTCAATTCAGCAAGATATAACAACTGTAAATAGATATATGCCCAATAAGCCTCCAGATAAATAAAACAAATATTATTATAGAGAAATAGACCCCAGTGGAATAGTCGTTGAGGACTTGCACAACCCCTCTTTCAAAGTTATACAGATCATCTAAACAGGAAATCAATAAATAAACATCAGATTTAATCCTCCTTATAGACCAAATAGACCTAACAGATATTTTACAGAATACTGCATTCAAAAGTTGTGGAATATTCTTCTCAGCACATGGAATATTCTCAAGGACAGACCATTTGTTAGGCCACAAAACAAGTTCAAAAAAAATTTTAAAAGAAAATGAAATCATACCAAGGGTCTTTTCTAAAACACAATAGAATAAGTCTAGAAATCAATAACAAAAGGAAGTTTGAAAAATATACTATTGTATTCCTAATCAACCACTGGGTCAATGAAAGAAAAATATTTGAAATTTATTGAAATAAATGAAAATGGAAACCCAACATTTCAAAACCAATGGAATACAACTAAAGCAGTTCTAAGATTAAAGTTTATAGCAAAAAACTAAAAGTAGAAAGATGTCAAATAAACAACCTAATGCATCTTACAGAACTAGAAAACCAAGAAGAAACAAAAAATTAGTGGAAAAAACATCTTAATAGAAATAAAAATTGATACTTAAAAATATAAAAGATAGATTTTAAAACTTGTTTTTTAGAAAAAATAAAGTAGACAAACATGTAACCAGGCTAAGAAGAAAAAAAAGAAGATTCAAACAAATTACATGAAAGGCAAAAAGGAAAACAAAACTGAAACCACAGAAATAGAAGGGATCATCAGAGATTATTATGAACAACTATATGTCAATAAATTGGAAATCTAGAAAAAACTGATAACTTCATGGACACATAAAGCCTACCAAGATTAAAAAACAAAGAAATACAAAATGTGAATAGACCAATAATAATTTAGAAGTAACAGAAAGTCTCCATCAAAGAAAAGCCCAGGCCTTCATGGCTCAACTGCCAAATTCCAGCAAACATTTTAAAAAGAACTAATGCTGACACTACTCAAACTATTCCACAAAATTGAGGAGGACACAATACTTTCAACCTCATTCTAAAAGGCTAATATTACCCCGATACCAAACCAGACAATGAGCAAAAAAAAAAAAAAAAAAAAAAAAAAAGCAAATTACAGACCAATATTTCTGATGAACATGGATGCAAAGGTCCTCAACAAAACATTAGTAAACCAAATTCAACAAAACATTAAAAAGATAATTTATCATAATCAAATAGGATTCATCCCAGGGATACAAGGACAGTTCAATATAAGCAAATTAATAAATGTGATATAGGACATTAACAGAATGAAGGGGGAAAACATATGATCATTTCAATACCTAACAAAAAACTATTCAACAAAATTCAATCAACTTTCCTTCAATGATAAAAACTCTCAGAATATTGGTACAGAAAGAACATACTTTAACACAATAAAGGCCACATATGAAAAACCCACAGCTAGTATCATACTAAATAGGGAAAAACTGAAAGCTTTTTCCAAGATCTAGAGCAAGACAAGGATGACTGCTTTCACCACTTTTACTTAACATAATACTAGAAGTCCTAGCCAGAGCAATTAGAAAAGAGAAATAAATAAAAGGCATCAAAACTGGAATAAAAGAAGTCAAACTATTCTTGTTTGAAGACAGTACAATCTTACATTTAGGAAAAAAAAAAAAAAAAAAAAAAAAAAAAAAAAACCTGTGGATTCCACCAAAAAAAAAAAAAAAAAAAAAAAAAAGATTAAAACTGATAAATGCAATAAAGTTGCAGAATACAAAATCAGTATACATAAATCAATAACATTTCAATAGGCCAACAGTGAAAAATCTAAAACAGAATTCAAGAGAGTAATCTCATTTAAAATAGATATAAATAAAATATTAGAAATTAACTCACCAAAGAAGTGAAAGATCTCTACATGAAAACTATGAAATACTGATGAAAGAATTTGAACTGTAAACAAAATGATGAAAAGGTATTTCATGTTAATTGAAAGAATATTGTCAAACTGTCTATGCTACCCAAAGTACTCTGCAGATTCACTGCAATACCTATCAAAATACCAATGACATTCTTCACATAAATAGTAAAAATAATCTTAAACTTTATATGGAACTACCAAAGTCTCAGAATAGCCAAAGCAATCCTGAGCAGAAAGCTGGTGGCATCATATTATCTGACTTCAAATTATACTACAAAGCTATAGTAACCAAATAAGCATGGTGCTGGCATAAAAACAGACACATAGGCCAATGAAAAAAAAAATAGAGAACCCAGAAATAAATCCACATATTTATAGTAAACTCATTTTGAAATAGGCAACAAGAAATACAAGGGAGAAAGGAAAGTGTCTTCAATAAACGGTGCTGGGAAAACTAGATATTCACATGCAAAAGAATAAAACTAGACTCCTATCTCACATCATATACAAAAATCAAACACAAATTGAAGACTAAAATGTAAGACCAGAAACCAGAAACTATTAAAACTCTGGAGAAACACTCCAGGACATGGCCTCAGCAAAGATTTCTTTCATTAGATCTCAAAAGTACAGGTTACAAAACAAAATAGACAAAGCTAAAAAGCTCTTGCTCAGCAAAGGAAACAATAAAGTGGAGAGACAACCCACGGAATGAAAGAAAATATGTGCAAATCATCCATCTGACAAAGAGTTAAAATCAGAATATGGAAGGACCAAAACTACAAATAATCCAACTAAAAAAAACAATGGCAAAGAATTTGAGTAGATATTTATCAAAAGGGGACATACAAATGGCCAACAGGTATATTAAAAAAAAAAAAAAAAGCATAACATCATTAATCCTGAGAGAAATGCCAATAAAAACTACAATGAGATATCATCTCACCACAGATAAAATGACTTTTACCAAACGACAGCCAATAATAGATGCTGGCAAGAATGTGGAGAAAGGGGAACCTCTGTACAGTATTGGTACAAATGTAAATTAGTATAGCCACTATGGAGAACAAGATGAAGGTTCATCAAAAATCTAAAAATAACTATCAACTCATCCAACAATCCCAATGCTGAGTATATGTCCAAAAGAAAATAAATCAGTATATCAAAGAGATATCTGCATTCCCTTACTTATTGCAACACTATTTAACAATAACCTAGTTATATAATCAACCCAAGTATCCATGACTGGAAGGCTAAAAAAAACATAGTACTTATACAAAATGGATATTACTCAGCCATAAAAGAGAATGAACTTCTGTCATTTGTGATTACATGTATAGAACAGGAGGAGACTCTATTAAATAAAACAAGCCAGGTACAGAAAGACAAGTATTAAATTTTCTCACTCACATTTTGGGGCTTAAAAGAAAAATTTATCCCATGAAGATTGAAAGTAGAATGATGGTTATCAGAAGCTGGGAAGGGTAATGTGGTGGGGTGGAAAAGAATAATTGATTAACGAGTACAAAAATACAGTTTTGAATTAGCCAAGTGTGGTGGTGTATGCCCAGGAGTTGGAAGTTGCAGTGAGCCAAGATCACACAACTGCACTCCAGCCTGGGCAACAGAGTAAGACTCCATCTCAAAAAAATAAAAATAAAAAATACAGTTTTGACTGAAGAAATAGTGTTTGGTAGCACCATAGGACAACTATAGTTAGAAATAATTTATTGTATATTTCAAAATAACTGGAAGAGAGGAATTGGGATGGTCCTAACACAAAGAAACGATAAATGCTTGAGGTGATATATATCTCCATTACCCTCGTTTCATCATTACACATTGTACACTTGTATCAAAGTATCGCATGTACCTCATAAATCTGTAAAATTGTTATGTATCCATGAAAATATTGAAACATACTTTCCATTAGATAAAAAATCAGTCACATTTTCAGACAACTTCATAAATATATTTATAACTATTTAGTAGTAGAAAGTTGGATGCAATTTAAATGAAAATTCATGATAGTTATGAATACTACCATATAGACATATGATAAAATATTATCTGGCCATTAAAAGTATATTTTTAAAGAATATCTTATGAAAGACAAAATGCCCATGTTATATTAATTTAAAAATTAAATTTCTTTTTACTGTGAGGTCAGTATCTGGGTAGAATTCAAATTTAATTTATTTATATATATGTTAATTATTTTCTACAATCAATATTTATTAATTTTATTATCAAGAAAAATAAATAGTACTATTTTTGAAAGAAATTCAACAAAGTAGATTTTTCATTACCTTTAAATGAAATACCTAAAGAAGACTTGGTCTGTAACAATTACATATTTTTTGTTATCCAATGAATTTTATAACATTACATATATGTAACAAATTTTAAAACATAAACCAGTATTCATAACTAAATTTTTCATATTAGGAATAGGAAAATGCATAAGAGAATACTGAGAAATATATTAAAACGCTGTTCTTTTTGTTTGTTTGTTTGTTTGTTTGTTTGAAGACAGAGTCTTGCTCTGTTGCATAGGCAGGAGGGCAGTGGCATGATCTTGGCTCACTGCAACCTATACTTTCCAGGTTCAAGTGATTCTTGTGCCTCAGCCTCCCAAGTATCTGGGATTACAGGCATATGCCACCATGGCTGGCTAATTTTTGTGTTTTTTGTAGAGATGGAGTTTTGCCATGTTTCCCAGACTGGTCTCAAACTTCTGAGCTCAAGCAATCCACTTCCCTTGGCCTCCCAAAGTGCTGGGATAACAGGCGTGAACCACTGGGACCTGGCCGAAAACCTGTTCTTATTTCTAATACTTATGCCTTTTTTATCTTCAAGGGACACATATTTTTGAATTAATGGAGGGTTTCTTTTGAAAATAAAAAAAAAAGGAACTTTGACTCTCCTCACCCTCTATGCCCTAAAATTAACTCAAATCTTAAAATCTAAGACCATAAATCTTCCACAAAGAATTTTCATGGCCTTGACATAGGCAAAGATTTCTTAGCTAGAACAATAAAAGAAGCATAAAAGAAAAAAAAATATATGTTACGATGTCATCAGAGTTAAAAATTTCTGCTCTTTCCAAGACCCCATTTAGAAAAGTAAAAAAGGCAAGCCACAGGCAATCCAATTCAAAAATGAACAAATTGAATGTAGTTAATAAAAGAAGTCTGGCCACACACACAGACACAGACACACAAAGAGAGAAAATGATGCTCAATATCAATAGTTACCAAGAAATCCCAATTAAAATCACAATGAGATACCACAATTAACTCAGTAAAATGGCTAAAACTTAAAATTCTGGCTATGAGGTGTTGGCAAGGATGTGAAGTAACTAGATATTTCCTACATTGCTGATGGGAATAGAAAATAGTCTAACAACTTGGGAAAACAGACTGGCAGTATCTCACAAAATTAAACATACACTTGGCATATGACTCAGCACTTCCATCCTTTGGTATTTTCCCAAGAGTTGTGAAAACATATGTCCACACAAAGACTTGTGTATGAATGTAGCAGCTTTATTCATAATAATAAAAAGAGGGAAACGACCTAAATGTCCACCAGCTAGTGAAAGAATAGTGATATTTTACTCTATCCACATGCTATGCTCTGAATGTTTCCCCAAAATTCATGTGTTGGAAACTTGACCCCCAGCATGGAGAAATAGGGAGATGGAGACTTTCAGATATTTAAAAGTGAGACCTCTGTCCTAATTAATAGAATTAATGCCACTACTAAAAGGATTGATAGGCACATCAAGACAACAATGCTCCTCCTCTTTGGAGAACAAAGCAACAAAGCACCAACTTAGAACTAGAGAACAATCCTGCTGGCACCTTGTTCTTGGCTTTCTACACCTTTCTCAAAGTGTAAGAAATAAATTTCTGTTCTTTAATAATTACCCATTCCACATACTGTCTTATAGCAGCATGAAATAAACCATACAACAGAATTTTTATGCAATAGAACCACTGATACACCCAATACATGATTAATCTCAAAACACTTATGCTGAGTAAATATAATTCAATTTTCATATTTACTAGAATGGGCAAAGCTAGCTAATAATGACAAAAACCAGATCAGTGGTTATCAGGCCCCGAGTGGAGTAATGGACTGCCTAGAGGTACAAGGGACATTGTGCAGGGGGAGTCATGATTGCGAGATTAAATCTGGGTTCCATTTATCCAAACTCATCAAACTGTACAATTAAAATGGAGCTTTTTACCATATACCTCAATAAAGTTGATTTTTAAAATAAAGTTTCTTAATTATTCTCAAAGCTATACTTACATGGAGTTTTACTTATTGGCCAAACCATAGGTTCTGTTCTACAGTTGCATTTCAGTAGTTTTCCTCTTTGATTGAAGTTTTCTCTCTTAAAATTTTCCAACATTATTATTTTCATTTGCTATCATTTCCATTTATTAGCTGCTTTTTACAAAAAAGTCATATATACCACCCATCTCCATCTTTTTCAAAGTTCCTCAATCTTATTTTCATGAGTGCTCCTGCTGATTCTTTTATGTACTGATTCTTTCCACATACTCCAATGATATGTCTATTCCATCTAGAATTTGCTTTTTACTCTCTTACCTTACTGAATACTACAATGTCAATATACAGTGATCTTATGAAAACTAACTTGCATCAAGGAGTCAGTGAAAGTATATACAATGTAACGCAAGGCAGGTTCTGAAGAGATAAATATCATCTCCAGGCTATAAATTTGCCAAATTTGGGCTATAAATCAAATTATATGGGTCAAGAAAATATTCTACATTTGGGTTGCATGTAAACTAAACAATTTTTAAGCATATAGTATGCTAGTGTCTAATTTGGAAGTTATTAAAAGGGAGGTTCAAAATATGAGGGAACCAGTGAGTAAAAAAGAGAGACATAGAGAATATCATGATAGAAGATTTATTATTTTGCAAGGAAGGATATAAAGAAATAGTAGTTTTATACAAAGAAGGGATCTCGTATAGTAAATTCTTGACCTAGAGTAAAATGACAGATTATTTAAAAAATAAGCAATATAGAACAAGTCACATTCATGAATGTTATATCAAGTTACATCAAGTTTCTTAACTAAATACATAAATTGACTACTCTCTGGTAATGAAAACAGAGTACCAAGCTTATCATGCATTCTTTATTCAGTCAGCAGCTGGGCACTCACTATAAGCTCTCCATCAAGTCTAGAGCTAAATTTCTTCCACTAGCCCCAACAAACTTCCTTGTTCAAGTAACTTTATTGGGAGTCTTGAACCAATGACCCAGCAGATGCCTTCCCACAGTGGCAGACAAGCAGCTGCCTGAACATTTTTCTTCAGTGATTCCACTGATGGGTGAGCTCTGGTGGCTCAGGGTTTCCAGGGTCTCCCCTTGAGCAATGCCGTTCGCTCTCTCCCTTCGTTGTTTGATACTATTTGATCCCCTTCTCTGCCTCTTCCTGTTTTCATATCTACTGGCCAAGTAGATGGTCACAATTTTGTAAACAATTTAACCTAGTTGCCTTCTATAGGTAACTTTATTTAATGTGTTTGTTTAGGTATATATACAGATACTGTGATACATGTTTTGTCTAACATGCTATCAAATTGGTTTATAACAAAAGTGTTCATAAATTAAATAAGATTAGTCAAAGCTTATTAGTTTGAAGATAAAGATATGTCTTCTGAAATTTGGCACTAAGATGTTTACCTTGGTAAATCATTGATGATCATAGGCTTTAAAATAGTTAGCATGGCTTTAAATGGTGACCAGATTTGCACAGTATCTTGGTTCTTGGAGAGTCTACATAAAACTGTTAAAAGGGAAAGAATGGAATAGATGCTTAAATAGTGAGCTTATTATGTGGTTTAAAGTCTTAAAATGATAGAATGATACTTATCTTAGAATGTCAGTGTCTGGTGGGCAGTTGAGGATTTCTTCCTAGTTTTATATAAAATGTGCCAAAAATGTATTCTTTATTGAGAAAAACAATTTTGTCTAATTTGGAAGTTATTAAAAGGGAGGTCCAAAATATGAGTG
Organism: Saimiri boliviensis; assembly: GCF_048565385.1. Classification (NCBI taxonomy): domain Eukaryota; kingdom Metazoa; phylum Chordata; class Mammalia; order Primates; family Cebidae; genus Saimiri; species Saimiri boliviensis. Next base: position 85,360,754 of record NC_133453.1, read on the forward strand.
AACCAGTGAGTAAAAAACAAAGATGTAGAGAACATCATGAATAGAAGATTTATTATTTTGCAAGGAAGGATATAAAGAAAGAATAATTTCTTAAAAGAAGGGATCTCATATAGTAAATTCTTGTCCTAAAGTAAAATGACTGGTTATTTAAGAAATAAGCAGTATAGAACAAGTCAGGACATTCATGCATGTTAATCAGGACATTCATGCATGTTATAGATCATCTGCATAAGTCTTGAAAAAGTTTGTAAAGATGAATGTATGGAAGTATTAAAAGGAAATTGTCTATAACAGACTTTTTAGAAAATGGTTTCTGTGTCTGAATCAAATTTTCTTAAGGTATTAATTTGCTAAATTACCAGAAATTTTTATTTTCAATCCTGTGATCTATTTCCTTTGAAATTTTCTCAGACTCATGTAGCTCTCTCCTTTATCTTTTTTGTTAGCTCCTTTGAATTTTTCTACTCTGATTATGACTGCTGTTGTGGCCTAATGTTAAAGTATTTTATCTTAGAAGTCTCTGGGAGTGGTGTTATCTTCCAACATAGCTTAATTGTATGCTATCAGTGTTCTTTGATGTGTAACCTCATTTTGGCTTTTGGTTATTTAGGGTTTTGAGGCTTGCAGGTGCCTGTCCAACTCGATTCCCTTTGGCCTATGGATTTTGGTTTTGGTTTTTTTGTTTTTGTTTTTGTATTCCACTTTTTTTTGTCAGGGTGTGCTGAAGGCAGTGTTGATGTCAAGCTTTCATTTTGTCCTGTACCAATGCTAGAGTAGGTGTGCTGCCTACTCTGGGTCCATCGTGTCCCTTGGTAGGGCCCCCAGAGCCGGAGGACTTCAAGTCAGGGGAATTGTAGCCAGCTGGATGTTTTTAGCCAGATGAGAGTAAAAGTGGCCAAGTACTCCTTGGCAGTCACAGAGCTGTAACCCCACCAGAGCTATATCACTACCTGTTCAATAAAACTGTTTTATTCCACCTCTGGCTTGCCCTTGAATTCTTTCCTGGGTAAAACCAAGAAACTTTACAGTCTAAGATCCACTTTGGGGCTTGCCTATCAGCATCAAATCCACACTTTTTTTTAGAGAAACCATCAATGATCCCTTTTCCTAGAGAACAAGGTTAAAATTCCTTTCCCTAGCACTCAGTCCTTTAAAACCTGTCTTTCTCCAAATGTTCAACCTACAATCTAGAAATGCTTTTATGTCTGATTCTGCTCCTATCAAATAATTCACTGATTACTTATATCCTTATTTTGGGAAAGACAACATGCTTCTCCTAGTAGTTCACTTCCTTCTGCTATCCCTTCCCTCCCAATTTTCACATGTCCACAAAACTCTCATATTTCAAGGCCTCTTAACTCTTACAGAAGTTTATTTGGCACCTCTCTTACAGTAGACACCACTTTCTGTTTTGTAATATATTATTTATGTATGCATCACATCTCTGGTACCTCTACTGAATGAATAGTATCAATTACTTTTATTACGATTTTGGGAAAAATGGGTGTTTCACTATTGCTTTCAATTTTTAACTAGTTTTTCTAAGACTTGTTAGGTTGCCCCCAAAACTCACTGCTGAAAAAAACTGTAATCTAAATTAATCAGTATGCTTTATAGACTCAATAAATGCAAAATTGCTAGTCTGAAATAAGGCTAGGTGAGACTGACAAAGGTACTTTTTACTTTCCTATTAAATAAGACATATTTTACCGAAAGTCAATGGCCATGTCTATTTTCCTTCAGAAATACTACTGTTTATATAAATATTTCCTACATAGTATATAAATGTCATGATTACTTTCGCTAAAAGGAGTCTAGGCATGCCTGGGCCAGGGGCACAGCAGTTTACTGTTTCAACATATGGACTCAAAAGTCTGACACACCAGCTGTGAGTCCTTTCTTCCCTCTTACTAGAGGTTTGTAACCTTGGGGAATTTAATTAACCTTTCCAAAGTCCAGTTTCTCATACATAAAGCAGTACAATAATAGGATCTTCTTTTAATGCTGCTTTTGAAATTACTCTAAATGCTTCTAAACCACCTAGCACAGTAAACTCAATAATTGTTCGTTATTTGTTTTAATAAATGATTATTACATTATAATTATTAAAATACATTATAATATTGATCATAATTTATTGTTATTCCAGACATTACTATGCCTGTGTAGAAGAGCAAATGGGTCAGAGTGAATTGTGGATAAGAGTATGAAAGAGAAAAGCAAATCTCAGAGGTCAAAATTTTATAAGGCCTATTACTTTTGTAAGCTGTATACAAAACTGATTGAAAATTATCTGGGACATACATGCCCTTAATCCAAATTAATTGTGTTGATACATTCCACTTTTTTAAGATTCCAAGTATTATAATCTGAACATTCCAGTGGTTATAAGAATACATTAAGAGCTATTCCAATAATGACAAAGCATTGTAATCAATCATACCCTTCTAACTATCCTGCAAAGGATGAAGCCATACATTTTCAAAATATGTTTTTAGTTTTATTGCTTTAATTCACCAGTCTTTAGTTTTTCCATATGTAAACACAGGAATTCTCCCCCAAAGCATCAAAGATTAATCAGACAAAATCAGCAAACATTTCCTATATAATAAATGAATGCATGGCTATAAGGAGGAGATAATTTAAAAAGCAAAAAAGGAAAAGGCTGACACAATAGCCTACTGTCAAACATGCAAGAGAGCAAGGCCACCTGTCTCCCTGGATTTATGAGAAGAAACCTTAGCCTCCGTGGAAGCACCAAGAAAAATGTAGAGATTTTGAACTGAAATCATTAGTCAGCAATTCCTCTCATTTTCTTGATATTCCTCAATTCAGAGCAGCATTGGGGAGGTATGAGGAACAAAAGTGAGTAAGAGTAAGTTTGCAAACCTTAAAATGCCAGAGAAGGTAATAACTGTCTTACTAATTATCTGCAAGCAGAATGATCAGTAAATATTTTCCAGGCTAAGATTTGCACATCCTATAGGCTAAGGAGATCTGGAAGGTGTAGAGTGTCTCTGAGAATAAAGACAAAACATCGAGTTTTCAGAATGTGTATCTCCGCACTGGTATCCAAATGAAAACACAGTATCTAAATTCCAATGCAAACTAGCATTTACCGATGACAGAATTATTTTGTGAACTTATACTACAACAACCAAGCCTTGTTCCATTGGTTGTAAAAGTTCTGGAAGACATCTTTACCCTCTCTTTGCCTTAGTTCCTCATATGTAAAATAATAATAATGCCAACTTTACAGATTTTTTAATAAGAATTTACTAATGTAGCACTTGTAAATAATTTAGAATAGTTGATACTTAAAAAGTATTACTGTGATATTATTGACTATGTATCTTTTTCTATAGAATCATAAATTCTTGCTCTGCCATGTTTCCCCTTTTTCAAGTAAATTTCATTTCATTTCCTATGCATATGTCATATGTTTAAGGTTCAGAATATGACAAAGAAAGGTAGGTTTCCTTGCCTTCTAGAATATCATGGGAAGTTAATACTGAGTATCAACTTGATTGGATTAAAGGATGCAAGATTTTGTCCCTGGGTGTGTCTGTGAGGGTGTTGCCAAAGGAGATTAACATTTGAGTCAGTGGACTGGGAAAGGCAGACCCACCCTCAATTTGGATGGGCACCCATCTAATCAGCTGCCATCAGGCTAGGATAAAGCAGGCAAAGGAAAGTGGAAGGACTAGACTGGCTAAGTCTTCTGGCCTTCATCTTTCTTCTGTACTGGATGCGTCCTGCCCTCGAACACTGAACACCAAGTTCTTCAGCTTTTGGACTCTCAGACGTGCACCGGTGGTTTGCCAGGGGCTGCTAGAACTTCAACCACAGATTGAAGGCTGCACTCTCAGCTTTCCTCCTTTTGAGGTTTTGGGACTTGGACTGGTTTTCTTGTTCCTCAGCTTACAGATGATCTATTGTGGGACTCCACCTTGTGATTGTGTCTGTCAATACTCCTTAATAAACTCCCCTTTATTTATACATCTATCCTATTAGTTCTGTCCCTCTAGAGAGCCCCAACTAATACATATCATAACATTATGTCCCTTTTGCCCTCTGTGATAAGAAACCTCTGGAGTTTCTAAGCAGATCCCTTCCCATTATGTCATCTCTGTGAGACCATTTCTCCTCTCAAACCAAATATTATCTATAGACTAACAAAAAGCTAGACAATAAAATAGTTGGTTTTCTATAGGCTTATTTTCTTAAAGCTAGAAGCATATAATCATTCACTTTGGACTTGTATGATTTTAAAAATCATGATTCATATTCATTTCATATTACATATTGCAACTAAGGCCCAGAGAGATTATAATCTACTTGCCTGAGAATATAGGCCATAAGCTGGGGAGCCAGGACAAGGATTCACTCTGTCGTAATGCCCATACAAACCTACCACATGCCCTCAAATTTCCACAAAGTCTTTCCAGGTGCACTGTGGTATCATTGGCCTTTTTAAATACCTATACTTTCAAATACCTATTCTAACTCTGCCAAAGTGGGAGTGGCAGCACTTAGTATTCCATACCACTTATGAATTTGAAATGTTTTTGGTGCACTTTAATTCCAGGTGGCATCAGAGTGGCACAAAAGAGTTAATATCATCCCTTAACAAGTACTTACCTTACCCAAGAGCAGTCCTTTAGAAAAACAGAAAAACAAATCACGTTCATGGGTCTGTATCTAATATTGGAATAGGTCTACATCCTCCCATAAAGTCCCTGAAATCATTTCTTTTTTACAGCATCATTCAATAATTGATGTGTAAAATGATAATACTGACTCTGTAACGAATATTCCATTATAGTCCATAAACTTCATCTTTAAAACGGAGATGATAATATAATCCATTTCAGAAAAATCTCCATTAAAGTGACTGTTTTATTTTTTTTATTTATTTATTTTTTTTTTTTTGAGACGGAGTTTCGCCCTTGTTACCCAGGCTGGAGTGCAATGGCGCGATCTCGGCTCACCGCAACCTCCGCCTCCTGGGCTCAGGCAATTCTCCTGCCTCAGCCTCCTGAGTAGCTGGGATTACAGGCACGTGCCACCATGCCCAGTTAATTTTTTGCACTTTTAGTAGAGACGGGGTTTCACCATGTTGACCAGGATGGTCTCGATCTCTCGACCTCGTGATCCACCCGCCTCGGCCTCCCAAAGTGCTGGGATTACAGGCTTGAGCCACCGCGCCCGGCGACTGTTTTATTTTTTAAGTTTGATATTTAGAGTTCAATGATGTAGCCAACTTCCTACTGAACAGTTCCTTTCAGAGGCCTAACAGGCATCTCAGATTCAACATGTACAAAATAAATTCAGTGTCTACCCTCAAATCATCTCCTACATTCTTCTTTCTCTCAGGAAACTGGATCAAACAAAGTCCTGCAAAAATCCAGAGACCTGACCTTGAAACTCCCTTCTCCTACATCTGCCAGCATCAAGCAAGTATCCAGCTCTTTTACTCTCATATCTTAAATGCCTCTTGATTTTACCTACTTCTCTCATACCTCATTTAGAACTATTTTGCTCTAAGCAGGCATCATTTCCTACACAGAATACATGGAATACTGCCACAGCCTCCCACCCAGACCCTCTGGAGAAAACAGCTCTTCTGCAGTGCATTCTCTAAATTGTATCCATAGCAATCTTTCTGTGACACAAGTCTGATCCTATTTGTTTTGATTTTTAAGTCCATTCAGTGACTTCCCACTTCTAAAATCCATTCAGTATATATTATTCATTTAGTTACCCATATAATGAAAAAGTCAAACCCATATCCAAATCAAGTCTAGGACTATAATAATACTCTACATTAGTCAAAATGTTCACCTCCACCTCATATCCCAATCTCCTCCATACAATACAGACAACCTCCTAATTCCCATATTCATAATTAGCCTTGCTTGCGCTTTACAGTTTTATCTCTTTATATTCTTTTTTTAAATTTTAGTTATTTTTAGCATTTTAAGTGTTATTATACTATATATAATCTTTAAATGATACAACTTTTTTCTTTTTTACAATTTTATTTTAGATTCAGGGGTATATGTACAAGTCTGTTACATCGATATATTGTGTGATGCTCAGGTTTGAGGTACAAATTATCCCGTCACCCAGGATGTGAACATAGTACCCAACAGGTACTTTTTGTACATAATTTGCTATTATATGCTCAAGATTCAATCATGATAAAAGCCTCTGAAGTTCGTTCATTTTAACCACTATATAAGATTTCCTTCTACTGATATACTAACATTTATTCATCAACTTTTCCACTAATAGATTGATCGGTCATTTTCAGGCTTTATTTGTATGAGTAGTAGTGCTATGAACATTTCGTTTATGTAAAAATTTTCTTGGGTATATGACTGTAAGTGCTGAATTATATATCAATGTTTGGATTTCAAAGATAATGACCAACTGTTATCTGAAGTTATTAAATATATAGACACATCACCTTTAGATATTGATATTATCAGCCATTTTTAGTTTTTACCAACTAAATATGTGATACAACACTTTACCCCAATCTGCATTTTGTTAAGTACAGCTGCTGTTAACTATATCTTCACAAGTTTATTTCCCATAGGCATTTCATTTTCTATGAAGTGTCACCTCATTTCTGTTGCCCACTTTTTTCTATTGGGTTATTCGGGCTTCTCTTATTATAGAAAAATTTTATATATGCTTGATATATACAAAGTCATTTATATATACTTAATAATTTGTCAATTGTGTTTTCTTTAAACATATTCTACAATTTTTAACTTCTCTTTTTACCTTCTTTAAGGTACATTTGAATGAACTAACTTTCTCAAGTTTAATATAGTGAAATTTATCAATATTTTTGTGGTAATTTTTTATGTTTTAAGAATTTTTTTATTCCAATGTCTTATAGCTGTCTAAATATTTTTCTGCGAAAGTTTTAGTTTTGTTTTTGACATTTAAGTCCTAAACCCAAACTTTTTGACATGAGATAGGCATCCAATTTTATCTCTTTCCACATGGATTACCATTTTATTCTCAGTTCCATTTATTGAACAGCCTCTCTTTTCCCATTCATCTGCAGTGCCTTTCTTGTCATATATTGAAGGTTCCAAACATACACGGTTTGACATCCAAGGGCTAATTCTTTTCCTTCAGACAACTTGTCTCCCCCTGTGCTTCTCTGTTCCAATTATACAGACTTAATTACTCTACACTTTAAGAGCTGTTACTTGTCAAATACCCACTCTGTATTTTTCTCCTTTATAAGTAACCTGGGTTTACTGGAATCTTTATCATTTCTTTTTTTTTTTTTTTTTTTTATTTATTTATTTATTTTGAGACAGTGTTTCACTCTTGTTACCCAGGCTGGAGTGCAATGGTGTGATCTCGGCTCACCACAACCTCCGCCTCCTGGGTTCAAGCAGTTCTCCTGCCTCAGCCTCCTGAGTAGCTTGGATTACAGGCACGCGCCACCATGTCCAGCTAATTTTTTGTATTTTTAGTAGAGACGGGGTTTCACCATGTTGACCAGGATGGTCTCGATCTCTTGACCTCATGATACACCTGCCTCGGCCTCCCAAAGTGCTGGGATTACAGGCTTGAGCTACCACGCCTGGCCTCTTTATCATTTCTTTAAAATTTTAGTTTTTTGTTTTGTTTTGTTTTGTTTTGTTTTTTGCTTTTTACTAGTTATTTCCTACTCTAAGGCTGTAAACCTCAATTTTAATGTTACAGCCTTTCTGAAGGTTCTTTTTTTTTTTTTTTTTCTTTTTCAAGATGGAGTCTCACTATATTGCCCAGCCTGGACTCAAACTCCTGAACTCAAGCAATCCTCCACCTCAGCTTTCTGGGTACCTGGAATTACATGCACAAACCACCATGCCTGGCCTGAGAAGTTTTATCTAAAACTCTAGATTTGATTTCCTCTTCTTCTTCCTGATCCTACTATCAATTTTGTTTTGTAATCATTTCTAACTTATTTTACCTTTTTAGTTTAATATATAGTCAGTCATTCATTGCATAATTAAAGACTTGAACATAAAACCCAAAACTGTAATAACCCTGGAAGACAACGTAATTAATACCATTCATGACATGGGCACACGCCAAGATTTCATGATGATGATACCAAAAGCAATTGCAACAAAAGCAAAATTGACTAACTGGATCTAATTAAACTAAAAACCTCTGCACAGCAAAAGAAACAACAACAGAATAAACAGACAACCTACAGAATGGGAGAAAATTTTTGCAAACTATGCATCTGACAAAAGTCTAATACCCAGCATCTATAAGGAACTTAAACAAATTTACAAGATAAAAATCATTAAAAAGTGGGCAAAGAACATGAACAGACACTTCTCATAAGAAGGCATACAGGCAGCCAATAATCATAAGAAAAAAAGCTTTACATCACTGATCGTTATTTTAAAATATTATAGGGTCACCATTATATATGCAGGCAGTTGTTAACAAAAATATTATATGGCACATGACTACACAGACACACACACACACACACACACACACACACACACACACACACAGAGTCACATAAATACATATAGAAAGAGAAAGAGAAAAATGTTTACTATATATTTGACTTTAAGCTCCATGGCAGGTGGGAGCCTTGTTCCTTTATGTCCCAAACATCAGGGACCTCAGTTACATCCCCAGGATTTGCATACAGTAAGAACTTACTAAGTAATTAATTGATGAGTGAATTAATGAATGAAAATATCTCAAAAATTAAGGGTCCTTAGAAATTTTTTTAAAATTTGGGACATATAAAGGATCTCAGAAGCTGCCTACTCCAAAACCTTTGCTTTTATAATGGAGATGCACACGTTCAGAAGAATCTTTTTTTTTTTAAGTAAAAAAAAAAGCCTGTTTTTAACAGACTTCAAACATGAACATTTCAGTTAGGTACACTTTGCACAGCATCATCTGCTTACAAATAAAATATTTTGAATATATGGTGAAAATTCTGAAAGTAAAATTCTGAAGTAATAAGTCACAACTGAAAATGAAATTAAAACCCTCAAGTCTATTTTCCATTTATTCAAGACAAATAATATTAATGTAAAACTAAAGTAGTACAATGGATTGAATACTTATGTCTCAGCAAAATTCATATACTGAAATCTTAACTTCAGAGTGATAATATTAGGAGTCGGGGCCTTTGTAGGGGGTGCTTGTGTCATGAAGATGGAACCCTCATGAATAGAATTAGTGCCCTTATACAGTATGCCCCAGAGAGTTTCCTCAACTATTCTGCCATGTGAGGTTAATGGGAAGACAGCTGTTTATAAGGAGCAGGCCCTTATCAGACATTGCATCTGTTAGCACCTTGATCTTGGAATCCCCAACCCCCCAAATTATAAGAAATAAATTTCTGTTCTTTATTAGCCACCAAGTCTGTATTTTTTAACAACATGAATGAACTAAAATAACAAGTCTTGTAAGCAAGAAGAACAATAGTTTAATTTTACAATTTAAGTAAAAAGAAAAGTTATTACTTTTGCCTTCCATTGTTAAATTTCACATTTTGAGATTTAAGACCTAAGGAGCATTAAGGACATAAATCAGCAAAACTATACCTTTTTGTTACATGCAGAAAAGACTATCAAAGTTTTGCTGAATCAGATTATAACGTTTTTTTTGTGACCAACCTAGATGGTTTCCTTCAACAAATGACAGAGTGATCAGTCCAAACTGATGTAATCCATCAGAAACACTTTTTACTTTCAGCCAAGCAGCAACTCAACTGATTCTGACAAAGAAGCTGAGAAGGCTGATGAATTCTGGGGTTTTAATGAAAGATTAGCAAATCATTCCCCATGTTCATTTGTTAAAAACTGACGGACTCATAATGTTCCCCTCTCAGAATAATTGTAGTATCAAGGCATTAAAAACAAACAACAACAACAATAAAAATGCAAGCCACCTAAGCGGGTCTAGAATCAGTCACTTCCAAAGTATTTTTAAAGATTATTTGTATTAGTCAAAAACTAAAATGAAAGATTTATTTTTTCTAAAAAGAAAGCTATTCAGAATTTCTCCAATTGAACAAGAGTATTTTGGCAATCTAAAGCAAACTCAACATGTTTAAAGTACTCTTTGAACAAAAACTAAATTTTGGAAATGCTCTTCTGTTTTCCTAAACATCATATAATCTGATAGTGTTAATGAAATCCTGCTTATTATTTTGTTTAATAAATAATCTCGAAAGTATCTATAACATTAAAAGCAGATCACATTCATTAAATAAATGAAAATCTCACCTTGATAATTTAGATTCATTTTTCTGAAAAGTACAAACATTTCATCAAACTTCAATTGAAGTTTACCTGTTGTCAGATTTATGCAGAAAACTTTTGCCAGAGAATATGTTAGTTCAATGAGAATAAAACTAATTTTGAGTACTCTTACACTTTAGAAGTATTCAAGTTTCTAGGAATATTTTAGAAATATATTTATATATCTTGAAGTCAACAAAAAAGAAAGCATAGAGAAAACTGGAATAGCTTCACAGAAAACAAATCTCTATGCCTTTACTTGATAAATAACCATTCATACACATTATTATGTTTATATTCATATTTAGTCTTTGAAACTGGTCCCTCAAGAGGAAAATACTGAATTAAAGTAATTTTGTAGTAGACTTGAAATTATCTTTTCATTTAGCATACAGCCAGCAATCTGGTGAATCTGAATACCACCATGTGTTTTGTTTTAAAAATTGGTTGTTTTATTTCAACTGTTTTGGAAGTCTTTAGTGGTATCATACGGGCACAGTTCGTTTGCTATAATTGCCACCTGTCTCACTTCAGAATTTTTTCTGTTTTATGTTATGTGCTTGGTCTTTAAAAGCTTTCGGCTTGTTGGAGCCTAGATTTAAAATTCTGCCAGTTTGAATGTTCACTAAACTGTGCTTTTCATACAGTCATAGAACACTGGACTTTATTAGGTTGAATGGTATCTTAGAGGTTAGCAACCTCTTCTCATTTCTTCAAAGAAAGTACCAAAGACCAAGAAAGGTAAAGTAACTTCTCCATGGTTAAATGTGTATTAATAGTGCTCCTAATACATTCTTCTAACTCACTAAGGGAAAACTCTTCTGATTCTGAAGTTTCTTATTTTGTCAAGTCACCACTCTTCTCATCTCTATAAAAACGATATTTGCTTCATGAGCACTTACCCCTCAATGCAGGCAGCAGAGATCGCTCCTTCTTCTCATCACATTTGTTACATTCACTGAAGTACAGCAGTAAGAAGACATCAACAAGAACCCACATCAGTGAAGTGGCTAGAACCACCTTGCAGTAAACAAATCTCCTCATGTCTTTCCTTGATTTCTAGTTAACACACAGATTGAAGACAAATGCTTCTGTGATAAATCCAAGCCACACAGGTGAACTCCAAGAATAAAGCAGGATGCATTCCACTGCATTAAAAAAGAGAAGAAAATTTCATTAATTGTACACATTTGCATAAAAACATATAATATGAAATGTATGACTTAATGGATGTTTTCAAATACATCAGCACTCAAGCCTTCAAATCCAAAATTAAAAGCCTAAATAAATGAAAGTTGATAGCAAGCTAGGTGACTAATATTTCAATACCTAATACTATATCTGCCACTTTTCTACTAGGCCCTTGACAACCTATTTGATTTTTTCAAGTTGTATTGTAATTACCTTAAAGTCTCATCATGATATTCTTTATAGCATCAGGCTGTCAAATAGTGCAATTCTGACTTTATTCTAATTCAGTACTTCTGACTAGTCAATAATACTGAAATTGAAATCATCTGGGATACAATATTTTATAGTGACTAAGATCTGGTCTTTGTAGACAGACGCGTCTGGGTCTACACATTTCCTAGGAATGGAAGACTTTCTAAGCCATAGTTTCCTCACATGTGTAATGAGGACAGAAGTGCCAAACCTAAACCTCATTTGTTATGAGGATTACATAAGATGATACTTATAAAGCATCTTGCAGAACAGATAATTATTAAAATATAAAACAGAGCTGGGCATTGTGGCTCATGCCTGTAATCCCAGTACTTTGGGAGGCCAAGGCAGGTGGATCACACGAGGTCAGTAATTCGAGATTGGCCTGGCCAAGATGGTGAAACCACTCCCTACTAAAATTATAAAAATTAGACAGGCATGGTGGCACATGCTGCAATCCCAGCTACACGTGAGGCTGACGTAGGAGAATCACTGGAAACTGGGAGGTGAAGGTTGCAGTCAGCCAAGATCACACCATCGCACTCCAGCCTGGGTGACAAGAGTGAAACTCTGTCTCAAAAAAATAAATAAAAATAAAAGAAAGAAATATATATAAAAGAAAAAATTGTCCTTCAATTCTTAAGTAGAGCAATTACAAGACACAAATCAAGTAATACTTAGCCTCCAAAATCCCACCTGATCTACATAGAAAATATTCACAATAGCTGTGTATTTAAAATAGACAGCAAGCATCCAAATAATTTATCAGAGGAGTAAATCATATTAATATAAATGATTTACAATTATTGGAGCAAGAATTCTAAAGGGTATAGATATGTACATAATTATTAAGAGATATTATTCAAAGTACAGAATTAATACATTATACATATTTGTTTTATTTACACTACATTGAGCATTTTATTTATACTACTACATTTGTTTATCTGGTTAATCAATTTATATCTATAAAGTAATTAAATCAGATGAAACATAATCTGATACCATTTATTACATTTCAAATAATACCAAGTAAAATATAAACTTACTGATGACAATTAGATAAGTGAAGTTTTGACAGAGCTATCTGGGGTGAAAAGAATTAAGTACAAAGACACTTGAAATACTTCATAAACGTTTGTCTCAAAAGAATAACATCAAAGTATAATTTGCTGAGCACAAGCTCTTTAAATTAACAGCAGCTGACAGCACAAAAAAGCAAAAGAAATTCTGTTGCCTGTTATAACCAACCTAAACTAGCAAAAAATTCAAAATTCACATGAAATGTCAGTTAAAAAATAATTGTTGTAACAGATTTGATTTTAGTAACGAAAAATTACATTTACATTTACTCAGAATATATATATTAAAAATGGAGAGATATATGTAAATCTAAACATTGATTCCATGACATTTGGAGTTTTTTTTTTCTTAGAAAAAAGTGACATGTTATTATATACTTTGTTTCATTTCCACTTTAATTTTCTATAAAAATGATAGCTAAATATTGGAAATCAGGCTGTAAATCTAATAATAAGGGATTAATTCTCCCATATTTATTTCCTGTTACTGTGTCCATGCTTTTCTAAATTTGAGATATGAAACAATTTAAGCTATCAAATTTTCTGTTTTAGAGCCAAAGATGGGGTATTTTCAGTTTATTGTAGAAAATAATCCCATGGAGAAGTACATATAACACCGATGGTCACTACCTGGCTATCCCCAAGTTTAGAAGGAGTATCTTATACATAAGTGATCCTGGAAGATGTAGACAGCACCATCCCTGGCTCTGTCATCAAACAAAGGGATGACTTTAGGTAGGTATCTTGCTACTCAGTGTTTCATTTGCTTATATTTTTTTGCCCCATCCATCTCACAAAATATTGTGAGGATTAAGCAGGACAAAGAATTTTAAAAATTATTTAAGAAAAATGAAGAATATTATAATAGAAAATCTGAAATCACTTAGTATTAATTAAACATTAAAATGTCTAAGATAAGTCATTTTCTAATAAGAGCCTAACAGTTGAGGTTATTGAGAATTTAATTTAAACCTTAGTTATAATAAAAAGTCAAAATTACATATTATTGCCACTTCAAGCAGTATTCAAATTATCCTAATTTCATAGCCTGCTAGCACTATATATTAAGACATTAGCATGGAAAAAGTCTAACTATAATATTTCATATGAGAAACTAAGTTGCTGTTTCAACTTCTTATCTAATTATGAAACAGAATCTCCTTATATTTTTTAAGTTTTTAAATTTTATCTATATCTTGAAAACACCTATATCTTGAAAACAGGCTTAACTTTATCCTTCACAGAAATCTAATCCCCTGGTACTTATAAAATAATAATCTCATATATTGTATTTCAACATTTCTCTTAAGAGAAGAAAACTGGGCAGAAAAATGGTACTTTAAACACAGAATAGAAATCAACATAAGCACAACTGGTGGCCCAGGTTTATTTAAGAGAATCAGGATCTGTATTATGTTTCTATTCCAGAAAACCCCTAATTATTTGCAAATACTGTTCTGTTTCTCAGTCAGAAAATCCAAGTTCTGCAATATCCCCTGGCTTGCCAAGCCAATGTGGGGCATGACCAACTTGCATAAACTACAGCCTTTTCTATCTAATACTATTACCCTTTTCCTAATTGTTTTGAAAACATTAAGTAAAGATATCAGCAAGACTGTCTATATTATAGGATTTTTACTTGAAAATATGTACCATATTTCCTATCTTTATTAGAAATTGCTTTAAATATAAGAAATAAAATCTAGATAAAGTTTAAGGTTTTCGTAACTATGTTGGTAAATTAAGAAGAAAAAATGTTTGGTTTTTGCTTTGATTTTTTATTTGTTGTTGTTTTTTAATTAAAAGGTTATTACTTAGGGAATTTACTTGCTATTTGACATATTTTTAGTCTGAACTCATAAACATTCTTTTGTAGAAAATTGTGTAATTTGAGCACGTTTTTTCAGTCTATTTATGAGGCTATACTTGAGGTTGCCAATGGATCCTGAAAATGAGGGTTTAAGGCTGCTGGTAATGCTTCCAGAAGTTTCAGGCTCTCAGCATACTTTAAATGTTTTAAATAGTTATGCAGGAGCTTCCGTGAGCTAATGACCAAATAATTTTGTAGTTTGGTTTATGGGCTGATAAATGTAGTAAGTATTGAAAAAAATACCACAAATTAGCTTCAGATCTAACTAATAAGAAAACAGATCTTTGCATGAATAAAGATAAAAAATTGGCCAGGTAAGGTGGCTCACTCCTATAATCCCAGTACTTTGGAAAGCTGAGAGCAGTGGATCACCTGAGGTCAGGAGTTCAGGACCAGCTTGGCCAATATAGTGAAACACCACCTCTACTAAAAATACAAAAATTAGCTGGGTGTGGTGTCAGATGTAATCCCAACTACTCAAGAGGCTGAGTCAGGAGAATCACTTGAATCTGGAGGGTGAGGGCTGCAGTGAGCTGAGATCATGCCCTTGCACTACAGCCTGGGTGAAAGAGTGAGACTCTGTCTCAAAGAAAAAAAAGATAAAAATTAACTTAAACTCAGGAAATCCACTCACAGCCTAATCCAGTGTCTGCTGTAATAAACACGTAACACTAAAAGATAAACTAAGAGACAAAAAAGCCAACAAATATAATGCTAAATAAATTCCTTTTACTAAAAGGTGGTAGAAGAGAAGCAATAAACAAAACTAAAACAAACAAACAAACAAAAAATGCCCTTACTTGCATATAAACTAAGGGAAAAGAGAATATTGATAACACAAAATTCAACTCTTAGGAGAACCTAACATAGGCTATAAAAGAAAACATTTCAGAGTTACACTGTCATGATTTGAGTCCAGGTTCCAACACTCATTAATTATGTACCTTGATTCAAGTTCCTTAAATGTTTAATGCCTTGGTTTTCCTATTCACAAAATGTGAATGGTGGTAGCTACCTTGTAAGGCTAGGACGAGTACAGGGATGTAACATGCAACCTCTTATAACAGTGCCTGGCACATAAGAACTCAATATACATTCATTAGTAGTAGTAGTAGTAGTAGTAGTAGTAGTAACACATATTGTTATCATCAGAAACATCATTCATAGAGCCAAAAAAATAATGAGGATTCTCCTTGCCCACCCTTGCAGAAGCACTGCATGTTCAGTGTGTAGGTGCTCAGGGGATTGGAGAACAAGAGCGCCACAGGACAGAACTATTTTAGATGTCGTTTCTAATGTGGTATGAGTTACACAAGGTTTTACAACAGTGAAAACTCACTGAACTGTGTAATTAAGATCAGTGTATTTCACTCTCTGTAAATTGTACCTCCGTTTTAAAAAAAAAATAGGATAAAATGACTATGTAGGTATCACATAATTCCCTAATGTCATCAACTTTTGATTAATTAAATAAATCAGAGTCACAAGTTCACCAGATAAAAGAGATTCTACTTAATGCCTTTCTGATCTCATATCCTACTGTTCACACCAGTCACTTAGGTATCCTGGCTGTTCCTTAAATATGCTAATTAGTAGCTTGCCTCAGGGCATGTGCACCTGTGCTTTCTCTGCGCAGTAATATGTTCATGGCTCACTGCACTTGCTTCCTTCAGATCTTCCTTCCTGCTCAAATGCCACATCACAAAGAGCCTTCTTTTCAGCCCATACAAACAGCACACACACCTTAGTCATTCTCTATCTTCTTGCCCCACTTAATTTTCCTTCTTAGCAATTATCATCCCCAGTTTATGGAAAAATTAATTATTTGGTTTCTCATTTGATCCCTTTCTTAAATCGTAAGCTATATGAGAACAGGATTACACTTCTCTTACATATGCCCTCTCTCTCACTCCAATATATTTAAATTTTAAAACTCCAAAATTTGTTGTTACAGGCTGAATTGCCATTGCCCTTCACATTATAAAAATTCATGGATTCAAGTGCTAACTGCCAGTATCTTAGAATGGGACTATATTTGGAAAAAGGGTATTTGAAAAGGTAATTAGACAAAATGAGGTGGCATGGGTGGACCCTAATCTAATATGACTGGTATCTTTCAAGAACGAGATTAGGACACAGGAAAACCATGTGAAGACACAGAGAAGGCCACCATTTACCAACCACAGAAAGAGGCCTCGATAAAATCAACACTGCTGACATCTTGATTTTGGACTTCTAGCCTCCAGAACTGTGAGAGACAATAAATTTCTGTTGTTTAAGGCACCCAGTCTGTAGTATTCCTTATTGCAGCCCCTGCAAATTAATACACTGGCTAGTCAAATCCACTTTCCTATACTCCACTTCTACATGCAAACAGGTGAACATGGCCACATGGAACTCCCAAATTATTCCACCTCTTCTCATTTTAAATCTATAAGCCCACGCTGCAGTGGAGCCCAAATCAATCACCATCTTTCAGATGGTGATTGATATTATTTTGCAGCTTATTTGACTTTTTCATATGGTCATCTCCACATGTCTTTAACTTATGGCTGATCACTATGCATCTACATTTAACAGAGAAGATATAAACAATCAGAAGAGAATTTTGCATACTGCCATGTTAAATGTATCAGCTTGCTTCTTTATATTATCACCATACCAAACAAGTCCAACTGTTACCATAGATAAACTGTCCCTTTAAAGAATGCAATACCCTCCACCCTCAATATTTAAGGATTTTACTCATGCACTTTTCTCTTCTATATTAGTTTATCTTCTCTAACAAGTCATTTTCACCTATATGCAAAGATGTTATATTAATAATAATCTTTGAATAAACTAATTCCGCCACACATCCCTCTTTAGATACCCCTACATCCATCTGTTCACCCTTAATGTAAAACTTTTTAAAATAATTATGTATGTCTACACATTCCTTATCCTCCCATTCTCTCTTAAATTGAACAGACGGTCCTGCCACTATGTGGAAACCTTATGTGATAAGGTCGTAGTCAAATCCAATGACCAATGTTTAATCATTATCTTACATAAATCCTTAGCAACATTTGGTATGGGTTGGCCAAAAACTGTGTACTCCTTTCTAGCAACTCATTTCTTTCACATTCCATATTTGATTATGCAGCAAATTCTGTTGGCTCTACTTTCAGATTTGAGTCACTTTTCACCAATTCCACCACTACAAGTATAGCCAAACAGCCACCAGGATTTTGAAATACTGCCTTAGATTAAAAAAAAAAAAGTTTTATTGAGACATAATTCATATATCTGATAATTCACTCATTTAAAATATATAATGCAATATAGTCACACAGTTGTGTATCTATCACCACATACAATCTTAGAGTATTTCCTTTCCTCAAAAAGTAAACCATTCCCCAATGCTAGAAACCTCAATCCTACCATCATTCATAGCCATAGGTAACACCTAATCTGATTAATTATGAATTTTCCTATCTTGAACATTTCATATAAAATGAATCATACAGTATGTTGCCTTCATGACTGTCTTCTCTCAGTACAATCATTTCAAAGTTCATGCACAATTGTATCATATACAAGTACTTCATTTCTTTTTATTGCCAAATAATATTTTATTGTATAGCTATATACATTTTATTTATCTATTCATTAGTTAATACACGTGTTGTTTCTACCTTTTGACTATTATGAAAAATTTAAACTGTGAACATTTATTTACAAATTTTCTGTAGACATGTTTTCATTGCTTTTGGGTATATACCTAGGAGTAAAATTGCTTGATCATATGCTATGCCTTAGCATCTTAAAGGTACCCCCATTATAATCTATTCTTCACACAAAAGGCAGGTTGATCCTGTTAATATTTAAATGTAATTAGATCTTCTCATTATTGTTCTGCTCATTATTGATCAACAGCTTCTATCACATTTAAAATAAATTTGAAATCCTATCCCTGGACTGCAACACAAGTATGGTTCAAAGTTAAGAAGAGATGGTGGGAATAAGAATATTTATGGCTCTCTTTAATAAAGGTGCCTACCTCACCATCCTATCTTGTTTCAGGTTACAGGGCTGCTGTTTCAGGCCAATCAGTCACCTCCAGCCATACCACTGTGGCCCGTGAAACTAAACTGGATCTTATTTGCTGGTTTCCAGACCATCTACAGTCTGGCAACACTGTACCATTTGTTGCAAACGTCACCTAATAATAAAATGATAGTCAAGGTATTAGATTTTCCAAACCTACTATTAGGCATTATTAATTTATTTATTTAGAGACAGAGTCTCACTCTGTTGCCCAGGCTGGAATGCAGTGGTATGATCTCAGCTCACTGCAATCTCTGCCTCCCTGTTGAAACAATTCTTCTGCCTCAGCCTCCGGAGTAGCTGGGACTACAGATGCACGCCACCATGCCCAGCTAATTTTTACATCTTTAATAAAGACAGGGTTTCACCATATTCGCCAGGCTGGTCTTGAACTCCTGACCTCGTGATCTGCCCGCCTTGGCCTCCCAAAGTGCTGGGATTACAAGCATGAGCCACCATGCCTGGCCACATTTTATTATTTATTAGATTTTCCACACTCACTACCATTCAGTGTTTGGGATAACCTCTTCAAAAACTTACTGGAAAAAAACTATGTAATCAATCCTCTCATCTTCCCCCGGTCTACCTACTCTAAAGCAGCTGAGTCACTGAATATGGCCTTCTCAAGAACAAGTTTATATTCCCTTAATCTCCACTGAGTAATAATCAGGATTAAAAAGGTAGAAAATCATATAAGACTATTTTAGTATATGGAATTCCACCTTGACTGGGTCAGCCTGGTTGGTATGCCTTTAGGTGGCAGCCCAGAAAAAAGCAAATCTAGGTCCTCAAACTAAATTCTCAATCAGCCATCTGAATTCTCTTGTTGGACTGAAATAGTCCCAGATCATAAGAATACTAAGCACTTGACTGAGTATACAATTGTCGCTTGGTATCCATGAGGTTTGGATGCAGGAACCCCATGGATGCCAAAATCCACAGATGCTTAAATCAAGTCCATTATATAAAATGGCATCGTATTTGTATATAACGTATGCACATATTCCTGTAGTCCTTAAGTCACTTCTAGATTACTCATAACACTAATACAATGTAAGTGTTATGCAAATAGTTGCTATGCTATATTGTTTTTATTTGTAATTGCATTGTTGTATTTCTATTTTTATTGTGTTCTTTTGCAAATATTTGCAATCAAAGGTTACTTGAATCTGTGGATGCAGAAACTGCAGATCCAGAGGGCAACTCTACTTACTGCCAACTGAATCCCTCTACAACGGCCTATGTGGGCAAACATGAGAGGTATCATAGGTCTCTGTATATTCTGTAAAAATGTATTTGTTCCACTTGCCTTTTTCCATAAGAAAACTCTGGGTTAGATTAATAGAGGATTGGGGAGAAGAATGGCGAAGTTATACTGAAATAGGGCACACAAAATTTCCTGGTTACTGATAAAGCAATAACTCTGACATCTGGAGAGGAAATGGCTTGTACATCAAGAGTTGTGAAGAAGAAGATGTGTTAATTAAGGCTCTCTTTGTCACCCAGATCCAAAATCAGAGCCTGGCAAAATAATCATATGGCCTGCCTGAGTGAAATAGCATCTGTTGCTGACCATCCAACCTGCTGTTCCATTTGTCATCTCATCCAAGTGCTTTTAAACAGAAAAACTCATGTAGGCATGGCCAGTTCTAAACTTCCCTGCTGTGCCTGATGCCATAAATGACTGCTCCCAAAAAGATACCCCACCTCCCACCTAAAGAATCACAAGAACTTGCATAACATCGTTTCTATCTGGCTGTAGAAATTCACTGGCTTCTTCTGATGTCTAAGCACTTTGGCTTATGCCATGTATACAATCCAGGCTACAACTCTTCAATGACATGGAATATGCTTAATCAGACCAATGTAATGATGATCCAAATAAAGCTTAATAAAAAATCCTGAACTGGACAGACTTGTGTTCCTTTGCGCTATATGTTTGTATATGGTCAGAATGAGCCATGGACCATCTCTCCATGAAAATTCAGATTCTATTAAGTAAATCATCTATTGCAGTGATAGCCAAAGATAAGCCAATCTATGTAAACTCCCTTCTATCAGTTGTGCGGGATAATACATTGTTCATAGACTACTACAATTTGGCTTTATAGAATAAAACCTGCTGATATCCTTTTAGACTTCTTTAAAGTGACTGAGTCCAAGACCATGGGAAATATGAGTGAAGTCAAAACTACAGGTTGATCTAATCCCGTTGCTAGAACTTCTGTTAATAATAGCCTCATATAAATACTGTATGAGATAAACTAAATGGATTTGACCCCAGCCTCTGTCAGATTATTTAAGGTGTTCAATGGAGTCACATACTCACATGAAAATTCACCAAAAGTCAACATGATCGAAGATCAAAGAATGGTTATCACTGAGAGACACTCCTCCCCTCTCATAAACTCCTAAATTTCTTGTTGGGGATGCCAAGAATGCAAGGCCTCAAACACTCCAGGCCACTTTTCATAACTGTGTTTGTAGTAAGGAATATTGAAAAATGACCAGCTTAGCCAATATGATGAAACTTTGTCTATGCTAAAAATGCAAATATTAGCCAGGCGTGGTGGCAGGTGCCTGTAATCCCAGCTACAGGGGAGGCTGAGGCAGAGAATTGCTTGTACCTAGGAGGTGGAGGTTGCAATGAGCCAATAAAGTGCTGCCATTGCACTCAAGGCTGGGTGACAAGAGTGAGACTGTGTCTCACAAAAAAAAGAAAGAAAAAGAAAAGAAAGGAAAGAAAGAAAGAAGAAAGAAAGAAAAGAAAGAAAGAAAGAAAGAAAGAAAGAAAGAAAGAAAGAAAGAAAGAAAAAGAAAGAAAGAAAGGAGAAAAGAAGATGTGTCAAAAACATAGGCTCCTGTATGACTTTTGGGCAAACAAACAAATGAAGGTAAAAATCAAGAAATTCCTTGAAACTAAGGAAAACAAAGATGCAACATTCCAGAATCTCTGGGACACAGCTAAAGCATTATTAAGAAGAAAGTTTATAGCACACATGAAAAAGTTTAAATGATCTCAAATTAACAACATAATATCACTCTTAAAGGAATGAGTAAAACAAGGGCAAACTTACTTCAAAGCAAGCAGAAGAAAAGAAATAACCAGAAACAGAGCTAAAATGAACTAAATTAAGATGTGAAAAACCATAGAAAAGATCAATGAATCCAAAAATTAGTTATATGAAAGAATAAATAAGATTAACAGACCACTAGTTAGAACAATAATGAGAGAAAAGTAAAACAAACACAATCACAAGTGACAAAGGTGACATTATCACTGATTCCACAGAAATACAAAAAACCCTCAGACACTATTATAAACAACTCTATTAACACAAACTAGAAAACAAAAGAAATGGATAAATTCCCAGGTGAGTTCCAAAATTGAATAAATAATAAAAAAAAACCTACCAACCAAATAAAGCCCTGGATAAGAGAGAGTAACAGATAAATTCTATCAGATATATAAAGAACTTGTACCAATCTTACTGAATCTCTTCCCCAAAATTGAGGGGGAAGAAATCCTCAACTTATTCTATGGGGCCAGTATCATTATCACACCACAACCTAAAAACAAACACAATGAAAAGAGAAAATATCAGGCCAATATCCCTGATAACCATAGATGTAAAAATCCCCATAGATGTAAAAACAACATACTAGCAAACTGAATCCAGCAGCACATCGAAAAGCTAATCTACCATGATCAAGTAGGCTTTATTCCTAGGATGCAAGGTTGGTTCAACATACACAAATCAATAAATATGCTTCAACACATAAACAGAACTAAAAATAAAAACCACATGATTATCTTGACAGACACAGAATAGGCTTTCAATAAAATTCAACATGTCTTCATGTTTAAAACCTTCTACAAACTAGGCATAAAATGAATATACCTTAAATCAAGAGCCACCTATGCACAGCCAACATTATACTGTATAGGCAAAAGCTGGAAACATTTTCCTTAAGATCCAGAACAACACAAGGACGTACACTCTCAGGACTCCTATTCAGCATAATACTGGGAGTCCTACTGAGAGTAATCAAGCAAAAGAGAGAAATAAAAGCTATCCAAATATAAAAAGAAGACATAAAAGTATCTCTGTTTGTGGACAATAGGATTTTTATACTAGAAAACCCTACAGTCTCTGCCAAAAGACTACTAGAGCTGATGAACTTCAGAAGTTTCAGTATGCAAAAATCAATGTACAAAAATTAATAGCATGTTTATGCGCCAATAATGTCCGAGCTGAGATCTAAATCAAAGAGGCAATGCCATTCACAATAAACACACACACACACACACACACACACACACACACACACACGTACTTTAGTAATATAGCTACCCAGGGTGGTGAAATGTCATTGAGAATTAAAAAACATTGCTGAAAGAAGTAAGAGATGACACAAATGGTGAAACATTCTATGCTCATTAATAGGAAGAATCAATATTGATAAAATGGCTATACTGCCCAAAGCAATTTATAGATTCAATACGATTCCTATCAAATTACCAAGGACACTCATCATAGAATTAGGAAAAACTATTCTAAAATACATATGGAACCAAATAAGAGCTCAGATAACCAAAGCAATCCTAAGTAAAAAGAACAAAGGTGGAAGAATCATACTACCTGACTTCAAACTATACCACAAGACTACAGTAAACAAAACAGCATGGTACTTACCGGTACAAAAACAGACATAGACCAATGAAACAGAAGAAAGAACCCAGGAATAAAGCCATACACATAAACCACCATATGATCTTCAACAAATCAACAAAAACTAGCAAAGAATGGACCCCTTCCTTTCACCATAAAAGTCAACTCAAGATGGATTACAAACTTTAATGTAATACCTAAAACTATAAAAACTCTAGAAGATAACCTAGGAAATACAACTCTGAATATAGGTCCTGGCAAATATTTCACGGTGAAGATGCCAAAAGCAATTGCAAAACAAAAATTGCCAAGTGGGACTCAATTAAATAAAAGAGCTTCTGTAAAGCAGAAAACAGACAACTCTCAAAACCCTCAGAAAGGAAGAAGAGATCTGTAAACTATGCATCCATCAGAGGTCTAATATTCATAATCTATAAGGAACTTAAATAAGCAAAAGCAAACCCATTAAAAAGTGAACAACGGACATGAACAGACAGTTCTCAAAAGAAGACATGTATGTGACCAAAAAACGTAGGAAAAAAATGATCAACATCACTAATAATTAGAGAAATAGAAATCAAAACCACAATGAGATATCACCTTATACCAGTGGAATGGCTATTAAAAATTCAAAAATAACAGATGCTGGTGATGTTGCAGAGAAAAGAGAACATTTAAAGACTGCTAATGAGAATGCAAATTAGTTCAGCCAATGGAGAAAGTATTTTGAAGATTTCTCAAAGAACTTAAAACTACCATTTGACCCAGCAATTTCATTAATAGGTATATACCCAAAGGAATATAAGTCACTTTACTATTAATACCTATACATGTGCATGTTCACTGTAGCACTACTCACAATAGTAATGGCATGGAATCAACTTAGATGCCCATGAATGGTAGACTGGATAAAGAAAATGTGCTACATATACACCATGGAATGCTATGCAGCCATGAAAAGAACAAAATCGTGCATTCTGCAGCAACATGGATGGAGCTGGAAGCCATTATCCTAAGAGAATTAAAAACAGAAACAGAAAACCAAACATAGCATCTTCTCGCTTATAATAAGCTAAACATTGAGTACATATAGATATAAAAAAGAAAAAAATGGACACAAGGGTCTGCTTGAAGGTGAGGGGCATGAGGAGGGTAAGTACTGAAAAACTACGTTTTGCATACTATTCTCATCACCTGGGTGATGAGATAATCTGTATGCCAAACCACCACAACCTGTAATTTACCCATGTAACTAACCTGCAGATGTCCCTGCAAACCAGAAATAAGTGTTGGAAAGAAAATATAAAATGCATATTCTAATTCAGTAGGGCTGGGATAAGGCCAGGGATTGCACATGTCAAACAACCTGAGGTGATGCCAGTGCTGTGGCCCACTGGACCTCACATTGACTGATAGGCAGGTTATGTGATGTACTTTCATCTTTTATCTTGAATCAAATAAAAAGACAAATAAGTGAATAAAATAAACAGATAACAAGACATCATCCCTGCATTCTGTCTTATGATTCAGGAGGGGAGATACAGCAGTAGATTAGGGATAAGAAAACGGATGTATGAAACATGGAGTAATTCCAAGATGTAAAACTCTTAACAGATAGGTTTTATACACAGCTACTAATGTTGAGAAAATGAAGTGACAAACAATAATTGGCCAAAGTGTGAGTTACAGAGAATGTTTAGAGATCAATAACATTTTTATAATGCAGATGTCATGTGTCAAGGCAGTTTGTTATACATAAGTCTCTTCAGCAATGCATGAATTTAGGAATACCCATTCTATGAAGATGCTATGGCTGTCAAAACCTAAAATATATGATAGTGAAATTTTAAAAGCAATATATTATTATTAAAATGTAATGAAAGTAAGAAGTCTTCGAAAAGAAAGCTTGTGAAAAGGAATATACGAGCCTCAAAAAGTTAAAGAAATTATTTTTAAAATCCTATTCATCAACATAAAAAATGTTCATAGTTCATTTGTTATAGTGTTTAATGACTACTTAGTATTCATCTTGTAACACAGCAAACCAATGGTCCAAACTTGTTTATTAATAGTAACCAAGAGGGGAAGAGAGAAATTCAGAACGTTGAAGTGGATATAAAACTAGAGATTTAAAACAACACTAGAGTATTTAGACGGTCCTCAGCAGACATCTATCAGCTAGCCGGCCATCTCCTGCCATAAATCTTCTGATTAAAAAGAAAATAAATGTTTCCACTGAGATATCAAACCACTAGGGAATCTTAACCTCGGCTTCCTAGTTGGCCTTAAGGCTTCTGAACTCTTCATCGCAAAATATGTAAGGAATGTTCTTTCCTTGAAATGTGTAGAATAACGTGGTTATTTCTTATCTAGGCTTCCATTTCAAAATAGGGGCATTTATTTGTAGAAATTATAAGGAAAAGTATTAGATTATCTTGTAAAATTATACCAGAGTCACTCTGACTAGTCCAGTTGACAATTAATGGGAGATGAAAAGTGAAATAGTCAAACAAAAGCACAAAACACTAGATACAAAAGAAGCCCCAGAAGCACAAAGGAGAGATGAAGAAGGGGCTTTTCCACAGGGTATTCTAGAGGTATACTAAAATTGCACAAATGTAAACAACATTTGTCTGCGCATATATTTTAATGATTGATTTTAACTGCATCTTATCTATGGAATAGATGCGCTCTTAAACTAGTTAATGAAGTATTAATAGGTGAAACAGTCATCATCTTCCACTAGGGGAGAAAAATAAAACAATTTATTAAAGCTTATATAAACTTACTTAATAATTTGACTTGCAGCTTCAGTTTTTTTCCCTGCACATTTCCTGGTAATGTTATCAATCATAAGTTAAGTGCCTTAAAAGACAGGCAATTAGAGGGAAGAACTAAATAATTACATAAAGAACCAAATATTCCAAATATTGAATAATTACTCTCCAATTAATTAACAGTAAAGTAAAAGTATCAAGTCCCCATGGAGTTAAAATTCATATTCTTATTAGCAAAGCAAACTAGTTATAAATATTGCTGAAGACAATTTGTTAATCAATATAAAGCAAAGAAATAATGGAGTGTATAATCCATTAATAGAAAACAGAGACGCTATAAAATAAGAAAATCTGCCACAATTATAAGAAAAAAGGAAAAATATAACGCAAGATAGAACAGTTAAGCAGAGATTATCATTACATGTACGGCACATAAAAAGCAAACATGTAAACAAAGCAACATTTTTCCTGTCATCTGGCAAAACTTCCAATTAATTTAATCAATAATTGCACATATTAAAAGATTTTAAATAAAAATTAAATACTATTTGTAACATAATTATATTTTGGTGAAGATGGGATAAATGGGTCCTTTCTTTCTTTGCAGATGGAAACGTAAATTGGTGAAAACGTTTTTTGAAAGAAATAGGGTTTATTAAAAATAAGATTTTTGGCCGGGCACGGTGGCTCAAGCCTGTAATCCCAGCACTTTGGGAGGCTGAGGCGGGTGGATCACGAGGTCAAGAGATCGAGACCATCCCGGTCAACATGGTGAAACCCTGTCTCTACCAAAAATACAAAAAAATTAGCTGGGCATGGTGGCACGTGCCTGTAATCCCAGCTACTCAGGAGGCTGAGGCAGGAGAATTGCCTGAACCCAGGAGGCGGAGGTTGCGGTGAGCCGAGATCGTGCCATTGCACTCCAGCCTGGGTAACAAGAGTGAAACTCCGTCTCAAAAAAAAAAAAAAAAAAAAAAAAAAAAAAAAAAAAAAAAAAAAAAAAAAAAAAATAAGATTTTTGACCTGTTTTCTTAAAAATTATCAGATACTTTGAACTAGTAATTTCTCTACTGAACACTCTTTTAAATATCCCATATTAGAGAAGAGGTTTTAAGGTAAGAGTTATTATGACACTATTTCACTACTTTTTTAAATTAAAATGTCTACTTATGTATGCACTATGATTGCAATGATTTTTAACTTATTCATATAAAAGTATTGGGAAAATGTGCAAATGTAGGAATTTTCTTTATACTTCTCTGATTAGTTCTGTGATTTAATATATTAACTAGAAATAGTATCTATTACCTGAATAATGGGGAAAATATATATTTTGTTTTAAACTAATAAGAAAATCACCAATAATAGTGATAGAGACTAAATTTCTGACTCATTTGAAATTTGTGCTGATGTGTATATGAGTATATGTGCGCACACACAGTCATGAACATCGTGCAGATCTAGACCAACAGACCCAAAGAACTGTCGAGGGTTATTCAGAAAACAATAAATGAGAAAGAAAAAGAGAACAGAATTCCCTATTACAAAGTCTGATTTAAGTAATCCGTTTCCAAAATTCTAACTTTTCCTAGTCTCATATAGATTCCGGAAAGATAAAAGTTTGCCTCAAATGTCAAATTATTTTAAAACTCCACATTCTTTTGAAGGAAATGGCTAACATTCAAACCTGGACTCTTACTACAAATTCAGGAACTATCTTTCTCTAGTTGTATATGTGGTTTCTGTTTCAAACAAATACAACCTTCAATCCATCTGGACCATATTTAAAAGTGATTATTGAAAGTGGAGAAGACTACTCACTTCAACTACTGTCACCATTGCAGCCTGTATTTCCCATGAATCCAACTAAGTCTTCAAAAAAGAAACAAAAAGTCAAGAACTTCTATATTCAACTCATGTAAATGAATTTTAATATAGCGAAAATATATATACTTGGACCTCCGAACATTATTATTTTTTATACAATTTAGATGAAAATCACATGCAACTTGAGGTATCTGAGACCTGTAGTGATTTTTGCTTTAGAAAACCATTGTCTCCTATCAGTAGTGTGCTATAATTTGAAAAAATTATGACTGACAGGTAAGAGAAAGTAATAAAGAGTATTTGAAAAGAAAGAGAGGAAGTCAAACTATCTTTGTTTGCAGGTAACATGATCCTATATCTAGAAAACCCCATCATCTCAGCCCAAAAGTTACTTAATCTAATAAGCAACTTCAGCAAAGTCTCAGGATACAAAATCAATGTGCAAAAATCACTAGCATTCCTGTATACCAACAACAGGCAGACAGCCAAATCATGAAAGAACTTCCATTCATAACTGCCACAAAAAGAACAAAATACTTAGAAATACAACTAACAAGGGAAGTGAAGGACCTCTTCAAGCACTACAAAGCACTGCTCAAAGAAAACAGAGATGACACAAACAAATGGAAATTTCATGCTCATGAATAGAATCAATATCATGAAAATGGCCATACTGTCTAAAGCAATTTATAGATTCAATGCTGTTTTCATTAAGCTACCATTGACATTCCTCACAGAATTAGAAAAGAAGAACTTTAAAATTCATGTGGAACCAAAACAGAGCCCAAATAGCCAAGGCAATCCTAAGCCAAAAAAAAAAAAGCAAAAAAAAAAACAAAAAAAAAAAAACTGGAGACATCATGGTACCCAATGCAAAACTATACTACACAGCTAAGCTAACCAAAACAGCATGGTACTGGTACAAGAACAGACACATAGACCAACGAAACAGAGAACCCCAAAATAAGACTGCACACCTACAACTATCTGATCTTTTACAAACCTGACAAAAACAAGCAATGGGGAAAGAATTTCGAATTTAATAAGTAGTGCTGGGAGAACTGGCTAGCCACATGCAAAAAACTGAAACTGGACCCCTTCCTTATACCACATACAAAAATCAACTCAAGATGGATTAAAGATTTGACTATAAACCCAAAACTATAAAAAACCCAAGGAGACTACCTAGGCAATACCATTCAGGACATAGGCACAGGCCAAGATTTCATGACAAGGATGCCAAAAGCAATTGCAACAAAAGCAAAAATTAACAAATGGGATCTAATTAAACTAAAGAGCTTTTGCACAGTAAAAGAAATTATCCACAGACTAAACAGACAACCTACAGAATGAGAGAAAATTTTTGTAATCTATCCATCTGACAAAGGCCCAATATCCAGCATCTATAAGGAACATAAGCAAATTTACAAGGAAAAAAAGAACAGTCCCATTAAAAAGTATGCAAAGGACATGAACAAACACTTTCAAAAGAAGCATACATGTGGCCAAAACAAATATGACAAGAAGCTCAACATCACTGATCATTAGATAAATGCAAATCAAAACCACAGTGAGATATCATCTCACACAGATCAGAATGACTATAATTAAAAAGTCGAAAAACAATAAGTGTTCATGAGGTTGTGGAGAAAAAGAAATGCTTATACACTGTCGGTGGGAGTGTAAATTAGTTCAACCATTGTGGAACAGTGTGGCAATTCCCCAAAGACCTAAATGCAGAAATGCCATTTGACTTAGCAATCTCATTACTGGATATATACCCAAAGGAATATAAATTATTCTATTATAAAATAAATTATTATATTATAAAGATACATACACACATGTTCATTGCAGAACTATTCACAATAGCAAAGAAACAGAATCAATTTAAATGTCCACCAACAATAGACTGGATAAAGAAAATTGGTACATATACACCATGGAATACTATGCAGCCATAAAAAGGAATGAGATCATGCCCTTTGCAGGAACATAGTTGTTTCTGGAGGTCATTATTCTTAGAAAACTAATGCAGAACAGAAAACCAAATACCACCTGTACTCACTAATAAGTGGCAGCTAAAGTATGAGAACACATGGACACATAGTGGCAAACAAGACACACCAGAGCCTATCTGAGGGTGGAGGGTAAGAAGAGGGAGAACATCAGGAAGAATAACTAATGGATGCTGGGCTTAATACACAGGTGATGGGATGATCTGTGCAGCAAACCACCATGGCACACATTTACCTATATAACAAACATGTCCTGCACATGTACTCCAGAACTTAAAAGTAGGAAATTATAAAAGATCATGATTGAGGTTTAACAAAAATACTCATATTCCAAAATCAAATCAATATGAAGAAATGACTCTCCCTGTTAAAAGCAGAGTATGATTTTATTCAGAAATCGAGTTACATAACTAATACAGTAGTAGTACATAACTAATATAATCAGTTATACTATAATTTGCTATTAATCCAGCAGAACAGCAATCAACATTTTATTTTCCTTTGTGCTTCACATTTCTGGAAAAGATATGCACAAAGGCAGCAATCTGAATTAATAAAGCCTATTAGTATATAATTTTTTTCAATTTTTAAATGTCTAATCTAAAAATGTTATTTCAGGCTGGGCACAGTGGCTCATGCCTGTAATCTCAGCACTTTGGGAGGCCAATGCAGAAGGATCACCAGAGGCCAGGCGTTTGAGACCAGCCTGGCCAACATAATGAAATCCCATCTCAACTAAAAATACAAAAATTAGTCATGCATGGTGGTGGGTGCCTGTAATCCCAGCTACTGCGAAGGCTGGGGCAGGATAATTGCTTGAACCTGGGAGGTGGAGGTCGAAGTGAGCCGAGATTCAGCCACTGCACTACAGCCTGGGCAATAAGAGCAAAACTCTGTCTCAAAAAAATAATAAAAAATAAATTCCTGTTTTAAATGACGTTATTACTTTAACATAATTATTAGATAATATATTTCTGAGTTTCTAAAATATATATTTCCATTTATCATTTTGTGCCAGTCATTGACAATTAAAGCAATTTCTGAAAATAGTTTTTCTTTCCATATTATTCACCAGAAGTTAGCTGTGAGGAACACAGTACTAGACAAAGGAGGGTGGAGAGTAAGGGCTGGGAAAGGAATAATTATCACCTTATTTAAGTTTACCTCAACCATAAAGTTTCCTTTCTTAAAATGAGATCTTTATAATTGATATGATGGAGGTGAGAAGCAATTAGTTATTATAAGACAGCTTTTCTTAATATAGTTTATTTTTGAGTCAAGTTCCAAATTCTAAAAGGAAACAGTCCATACATTTTCTGTAAAGATTATATAGTTTTATAGCTGAAATAGGAAAGGTATAAAGCTTCAAGATCAAAATATCTGTTTAGTCCAAGGAAAAGCATCCATTATTTATGTGGCTGAATGATTATAATATTTTCTTTTGATTTTGAAAAGCATAGTAAATACTTTGTAACAACTGATTGACATCAGAACAAATCAGTAGGTGTGCTCTAGTTCAAAGTCTCTTATCTATTAATTTCTGTGAAATGAAAGTGTTCAAACTGAGAAGAAAATATTGGTATGATTCCTCTTCCTGCAAAAAACCATAATCAGTATAAAAATTCTCTGATTTCCCACATCCATTCAACTCCACTCCAGAAGAACAGCAATCAACAATTTATTTTCCTTTCTGTTTCACATTTCTGGCAAAGACATGAACAAAGACAGCAATCCAAATTAATAAAGCCTACTAACCAACACACGGATTTTTTTCTATATGTTATTTTAATTCCTGGTTATTCTACTCCTCATATTTTTAAAATTATAGATGTCTTTAACATATTTAAATTATGTTTCTCCTTATATTTCTAATATCCCTTTATTATTCATTTTATTTCCTGTCCATAGTCTTTTTTCAATTATAAAAATCATCTGACGTGAATTTTTTCAGTTTTTAATTAGCTCTGCAGGATATATTTGTTAATTGTTTGTCCATTTATCAATTGTTTCTGCCATCTTTTCCAAATTTACTGTATTTTCTTCCTCTACTATGGAGAAAACACTGTATCTCTTGGCCATCCCAATATTCTTCATAATCTCTACTTGCATTCTTTCTCCCTTACTGTTACATAAACTCTTAAGCATTCTTTTTTTATTATTACAACTTTTATTTTAAATTCAGGCGTACATGTGCAGGTTTGTTATATAGTAAACCGCTTGTCACAGGGGATTGGTGTGCAGATTATTTCATCACCCAGGAACAAACATATTATCCAATAGGTCTTCTTCTGATCCTCTCCCTCCTCCAAATCTTCACCCTCAAGTAGGCCTTGGTGCCTGTTTTTCCCTTGTGTCCGTGTGTTCTTGTTTAGCTTCCACTTGTAAGTGAGAACATGCAGTATTTGATTTCCTGTTCCTGTGTTTTTTTGTTGGTTTTTTGTGTTGTTTTGTTTTGTTTTGTTTTTTGAGATGGTGTTTTACTCTTGTTGCCCAGGCTGGAGTGCAATGGTGTTATCTCAGCTCACCTCAACCTCCGCCTCCTGGGTTCAAGCAATTCGCCTGTCTCAGCCTCCTGAGTAGATGGAATTATAGGCATATGCACCATGCTCAGCTAATTTTGTATTTTTTTTTTCTTAGTAGAGACAGGGTTTCTTCATCTTGGTCAGGCTTGTCTCGAACTCCCAACCTCAGGTGATCCACCCGCCCAGAATAATGACCTCCAGTTCCATCCATCTTATTGCTAAGGATATGATCTTCTTTTTTATGGCATACAGCATTTCATGGTGTATATGTTCCATATTTATTCAGTCTACCATTGATGGGCATTTAAGTTTATTTCAGATGTGATACTGTGAATGGTGCTACAATGAATACGCACATGCATGTGTCTTTACGGTAGAGTGATTTATATTCCTTTGGATATGTACTCAAAAATGGGATTGCTGGGTTGAATGCTAATTCTTTTTCAAGTTCTTTGAGAAATCATTACACTGCTTCCCACAATGGTTGAACTAATTTACATGCTCATCAGCAATGTATAAGTGTTCCCTTTTCTCCACAACTTTTCAGCATCTGTTATATTTGACTTTATAGTAATAGCCATTCTGATTAGTGTAAGATGGAATTTCACTGTGGTTTTGATTTGCACCTCTCTAATGATCAGTGATGTTGACCATGTTTTCATATGCTTGTTGGTCACATGTATATCTTCTTTTGAAAATTGTCAGTTCATGTCCTTTGCCCACTTTGTACTAGGTTGTTATTGCTTGTAATTTTGTTTAAGTTCCTTAAAGATTGTGGATATTTGACCTTTGTTCAAACATCCAGAATCTGTTCGAATTTCCATAGTTTGCAAATATTTTCTCCCATTCTGTAGGTTGTCTGTTTATTCTGTTGAAAGTTTCCTTTGCTTTGCAGATGTTCTTTAGCTTAATTAGGTCTCATTTGTCAATTTTTGTTTTTGTTGCAGTGGCTTTGGCACTTCTGTCATAAAATCTTTGCCAGTTTCTACATCCAGCATGGTATTTTCTAGGTTGTCTTCCAGGGTTTTTATAGTTTTGAGTTTTAAATTTAAGTCTTTCATTCATCTTGAGTTGATATTTTTATGTGGTGTAAAGAAAGAGTCCAGTTTTAATCTTCTGCATATGGCAAGCCAGTTATCTCAACACCGTTTATTGAATACAGAGTCCTTTCCCCATTGCTTTTTGTTGTTGTTGTTGTTAGCTTTGTGGATGATCAGACGGTTTTAAGTGTGCTGCCTTATTTCTGGATTGTCCATTCTGTTCCATTGGTCTATGTGTCAGTCTTTGTACCAGTATCATCCTATTTTGGTTACTGTAGCCTCTGAAGGCATATTCTAAGTTATTTATTCAAGACAACCCCAATTATAATCATAATTGATGACACCTAAGTCACGTGCATGTACTGAGACTCCAAAGAGCCTACTGATAACAAAAATATCACAACATGAATGTCTGTATCAAAGAACCAGGAATATAGAAAGTACTGTTTTTTCTAAAAATTCAGATGCATATAGATATACAGATTATATTTCTATATAATATATATAACTGTATTATATATATAATGGGGTATTAGACAACTCTGATTCAAGTTTAACCCCTATACATATTCAGTTTGAAGATACTGAAGAGGTTAATTTGCTCAATTAACTCCAGTTGTTCCCATGTTTATAAAATAGCAATAAGAATTACATTTACTTACAGAATTGTCATAAAGATTATATATATGAAATGAGAATCAGAGGAACTGGCATAACGTAATTAATCAGTACATGTTAACCACTGCTATTATTGTAATCAACATTAGCATGAGCAAAATAATTTTTTAACACAACCTGGAAAAATAAAATCCCTTAAGATACATTCAAATATTAAGCTATTTATTTTATTTATTTGCCAAGTAATTTTTAAGTACATAATATGCCCCCAACGCTAGGCCAAAGTAGGTGCTTGAAACACCTTACCTCACAATTTATAATCTAGCAGTTCTAGATAAAATCAAAGGCCTGCTCAAGATTAAAGTTTCTGGGGTCAGCATCATTGTTAAGAATATTAATTTTATTATTTTCATTTTGCTTTTGTGTATATCAATATCACATATATTTTAATTAAGTTTTACAATAGAAAAAACAGTGTTATTCACCAATTCACCAGAAGATTTTATTAATTTTTGAATCTCCTACAGAATATACAAGTGGAGCTGCCCGGAAAGCAGGTGAGTATAGAGACTGAATATCAGAAGAGGTAAAGATGAGGGAGTCAGCAAGCCAATGGAAACTGAAGCCACGAAAATTGATGAAATTTGTTCAGTGAGAATCTAAGCATGAGAGAAAACAAGGGTGCCATAAAGAATCTTGTAGAATACGTATTTTAAGAAAGATAAGCACACAAATGATATTGGGCAATGCTCTAAAGGGAGGAAAGAAGCAGAAGTGCAATAATAAAGATTTCATCAAAAAGAATATTCTTAATTGAAGGAATGATCAATAGTACAAAATTGTGCTAAGAGAGCAAAGAAGTATATTCTATATGCAATTTAAGTCACACAACTAACTTTGGTGACCTTGGAGCAGCTTCAGACAAGCAGATTAAGAAAACTTCAGCGTGTTGAGGTGTGAACGGATGTGACAGAGAATACTGACAAATCTTGGAGACATTTAGCTATGAGTAGAGGTAATAGTTACAGTGTAGCTAAAAATGGACTTGAAATAAAGTTAGGATTTATGCACAAATGCATTTTTGGTTTTAAGGGGAAAGATATTTTGACGTGTTCAATGCCAAGAGGAAGGAATCAGGAAAAAGGAAGAAGGGTGAACATGCAAAAATAAAATAATCATTTGAACTAGCGCTCTTAGAACAAGCACAGGTAGGTGTAGCATCCAGAGCACTGATGAAGGAATTGGTTTATAGAGGAAGAGGCATCAATAGAAGGGGAGAATAAAAGGATTTATGGACACTAGTAAGTTAGTAGGAACCTCAAAAGTTCCTGTCCCACAGATGCTATTTTCTCCGCATATGATCTGTTAAAAAGGAAGGGAGAAGAGTGGTGGGTTAGAGCATAGGGGAGTAGCAGAGGTTAGATATGAAAATGAAACTGTGAGGAATGGAAGATATGTCTCTAGAAAACCTCATTAAGAGTTGCTTTGCAGAGTTGAGGGCTTACTTGACCCTGTCATGCCAAATTCTCACCCTGTTTGCTTGGCATATAGTATCTCCACTAAAGTGCACCCAGAGGGAATTAGGTGCACCTCCCTTTCTATTCCTTTTACCTTCCAAGGAGTTCAGTTCAGGTGGTAGGGATTTTTACTTTGTATTCCCAATTTTGTAAACATGGTATTTCAATTTAAAAATCAGATTATTTTAAACATGACTGAATCAAACATAATCCTAAATTATTATAATCTCAGTGAACTTCTAGTGAACACATTTTGAATATGCTAAAAATGCTTTTTAACATCCTTCTCTCCAAAAAAGTAATGATAACGCATCTTGCCAAACATTTCCACTCACACATGTGTACATGCAGGAGAAAAACACTGCGAAGGAAGCAGAAATCCAAGTAACTTTGCTGTAAGCTAGCTGCATTTTACTAGCAAAAAAAAGTGTTTGTGGTCATGATTAACACAGATAACTTCCAAATTAACATTCTGCCGGTCTCCCTCCCTCCCTGCTTCCCTGCCACCCTCCTTGCCTCTCTCTCTCTCTCTCTCTCTCTCTCTCTTTCTCTCTCTCTCACTTTCTCACTCTCTTTCCATTCTCCCCCTCTATCAGTTGAACCCTTTTGTTTCCAAGATAACTTTTAGTTTGACTCTATGGGTGCTCAATTGGGTGTCTCTCATACTGACTAAGGTTGCCTGGCAACATGACTGATAGAATACTCACCAGCTTGTGTGGTAGCTCTATTTTTTGGCTTACAGGTGGGAGATTTGGATAGAATTTTATGAGATTTTTCACACTGCAATTCTGTTTCACTTCAGTGGATGTGCAATTAAAATTATTACTTTTAACATCATTGTTACAGTTTATTGACTTTTCAGTATTCTTTAGAGGCTTTTGGTTTTGTCACAATTACTAATACCTCCAGAAAATTTTTAAATATTGCAATTACCCCTCAAAATACTACATACCTTTTTCAAATTATATTATCATAAAGTCATAAAGTCAAAAACTCAAAATAAAATTTAAAAAAAAAAACATTAAAAACCAGCAGGTTATTGATGGGGAAGAGATGCAAAGGGTGCTTCCTGGGGGTTAGAAATATTCCATATGTTCTCATTCTAGGTAGTAGTAATGCAGGCATATAACTTAGTAAAAACACATCAATCCATACATTTAATATTAGTGTACTTCACACATCTGAATATACATGTGGTATATTTCAAGATATTTTCAAGATGATGGCAATATGAATAAATATATACACACAGACACAAACAGAGGCTATGCAACCTTAGTATATGTTAGTTTTAGAACAAAAATACTGTCTGCTTTTATTATATATCTTCTTAAAGACTGGGCATTTTTATTACATGTAGTCAGTTGAACAATATAAACTATTTTGCCATGTGGTAGCCAGGCTTTCAGTACTAACTTCCTATTTACAGAAAGGAAGCCTTAAATGTCAATTCACCCAAGGGAATTCAAGAGAGCAGACAGCACTCATAGCCACACACTGCAAATGTTATTTGCCATTTGTTTCAGCCTCATTGGATAACAAGAAGAATGCTACAGATGCAGAGAAAGATTAGATATGGAAATTTACCTCAATTAAGTATTTCACACACAAAGTATACACACGCCTTGCTGGTCTGGCCACTGCAGAGTTCGCTAGATCCCCACTTGCCACAACTTCCTATGGCACAACATAGAACTAGATTGGCAATCTCTAATACAAATTTTAAAACAGAGATCCTTAATTGCTTTCATTGTATTTTATTTTGAACTTTGTTGCATAATCTCTGTATCAGAGTGTGCAGGCATATTCTGTGCTTTACCCATTGAATAGTCTAAAGAGCTAAGCATTGAACTTGGACAGTTCATTATTATTTTAGGTTGTTCTTTTTGTATTTGATCCTCATAATGGCCTCAGTAATATAGTGTCCATTTTATAAATGAGTAATCTAAGGCTCAGAGGATTTAAGTGACTTGTCCCATATTATATATTTTATCTAAGCCAGCAATCTTCACAACCAAAATTTTAAGCCAATTTTCTAACATATACCACTATGTTATTACATTAATATCTACTGTTTTATTTCAGAACTGGTAAAATATCTCAACATAGCCAGTTCCTATAAAAAGTTAAACTGTGGTTTCAGTAAATAAGTCTTTATCATTTTATTTGCTGGCCTTCAAGATATTTCTTTTGGCAAAAGAATCTGTCTTGGGCAAAAGAAAAAATGCACAGAATCATGGTGTTTCAAAGTTGTTAAATAGGTGGAAAAGGTCATCTCAACAACTAATTGATTTGTTAGCTGAAGAAACTGAGGCCCAGAGGAATATAATTTCTTTCATAAGTTTCATAACTTACCAATAGCAAAGGTTAAAGGGAAACCTTTAAATTCTTATCTATTTCAGAGTTTGACATTAATAAAGTGCTACTATCGTAACCCTTAACTTTGAGCAATCTTTCAGTTTAGTTCTAAGTGTAAAAAATATACATCAAAGAACAGAAATTGAGACTCAATTCTATCTAAAAGGTAAAGCTTTACTCAAGAGAAACAAGGTTAGTTGCCTTTGTACTCTATCAATCTGTATTAGTCATTAATAGACACTGTCCTCTTTTAAATAATTTAGAGAGAGGAATTTATGCTAATATAAGATAGGTAAAATAAACATACTATTTCTTGATCATGTCCTATGCAATAAACCTATTGAATATATTATATTCTATCCACACCAAAACATGTAAAGTTACATCATGCCCTTTTACATCTAAGAAATAACCAAATAAAAACATTGCCCAAGATATCACAGCTAGTTATTTGCTGAACTAAGATCAGAATCTAATTCTGTATGATGTTAGTACCTATACATTTTAACCCACCCCATCCTGCCTCAAAAATCGGATTAGCTAGGCTGAGCATGGTGACTTGTGCCTATAATCCCAGCAGTTTGGGAGGCTAAGGCAGGAGGATCAGTTGAAGCTGGGAGTTCAAGACCAGGCTGGACAACATAGTGAGACCTCATCTCTACTAAAAATTTAAAAATTAGCAAGGCACAATAGCACACACCTACTGTCCCAGCTACTCAGGAGGCTAAGGCAGGGAATTGCTTGAGTACAAGAGGTCAAGTCTGCAGTGAGCTATGATTGTGCTACTGAACTCCAGCTTGGGTGACAAAGCAAGACCCTATCTCAAAAACTTTTAAAAAGAAAAAAAAGATTAGATTACTTAAATGTAATTCCTATCTCCTCCTTGTGATTATGACCACTAAGAGCCTATTAAATATCTATCTTCCCCTTCCACCTTACTAGGTCACCAACAGAGCAGTTGTGTGTGCAGCTACAATACAACAGGTAACAGTTATCTTTACAACTAAGAGTAATGATGGTTAGGTAGAAAATAGAAGGAAGAGTTTCCAAGTTATCTCCATGACAGGGGTAAATCAGCTGGCTGCAGGCCTCATTTATCTTTTTTTTTTTTTTTTTTTTTTTTTACATTCTTGCTGTGTAGAACACTCATGTCATGGCTAGGCTCCAGAAGCCATCTTAAACCACTGGAAAATTCTTGAGGATGAAGTTATGTAGCTAAGACTGTGGAAAAGAACTACACAAGGAGGCTAGATTCCTAATGACCTAGGAGCTATAATTTTAGCCAATGATGATAACAATCAGGCTTCCTGTATACAGAGGGCAGGGGTTGCCAGGCAAAGAGATGAACTAAATTTCAGAGGTTAATAGCCACTCCGAGGAGTGACAGGCCATATGAACTATTTTGCCTTTAAAACAATAAGAGAGGAAGAGGTGGTTACCATGAAAGTAGGTAAGATGAAAACAGCTAAAAGTGTAACAAATACCTAAGGATCAGAATTGGCCAACAGAACAGTATAGACACCCAGGGATACCATATATGAACAAATATGTGTTCATTCATAAACTTCTTTATGAAGAAAGATTCAGGCCAGGGTAGAGACCAGTGAGAACTCTTTGGAGGTATAAAGCCACACAATCCTTACCAATTCTCCAAATCTTTCTCTAATACAAAGCAAAATTTAGCCTCGTAGGATTAAAAAAAAAAAAAAAAAAAAACTCTCATCCTCCCAAGGCCCTGGAAAAGAGGTACAGTTTCTGGGGATGAGGTAGAATGATCTATCACACCTTGCTGAATGTGCAGGTAATTTTCTGGTCCCCAGAATCTTAAGCTAACATAAAACAGAGGTCTGTTAACCCTGGAGGAAGAGCAGGACCACCTCTCCCATTCATGAATCCCACAGACTCCAGGAAGAGTTTGTGCACCGTGGAAGGAATAGGTAGGTATTCTGCAAGAGCCACACATCTAAGGCATAGGTGTACTGGCCATGACTAAGATAAAGATTAGAGGACAGGATCTAGGTACCTCCTCTCCCCCACCAGAAGTAGTATGTTAATAAGCAACAGCAATTTACCACTGGAGGAGAGTCCAGAGTGTAGTAAGAGGCCACCTCCCCTAGGTAAACATTCAAGGAACACAGAAAGGGTTGGAAAAAAAACACTAAAAAAATTATCATGTGATACTGTACTAAGCAAGGAAGCCTGTGGAAGGGGAGGGAATAACAGTGATATCAACACAAATAATCAGAGAAGAAAGTAAAAGAGATTTGATCATTTGATAATTGGATAATCTCAAAAGGTTTGAAAATATCAATACATGCAGAAACATTTGATAAAAATTTAAAACCTATCTATAATTAAGAATCCTAATAAAATCAGAATAAAAATAGATTTTCTCAAATATATGCCATATTTTTATATACAGTAAACATCATTCTTAATAGTAAAATGATGGAAAGTACTCTCTTTGATTTGTGAATAAGACCAGAATGCTCATTCTTCCTATGTTCATTCGGCATTGTTCTGGACACTCTAGCCAAGTCAGTAAGACACAGAAAATACAATCAAGCTATAAGATTTTGAAAGTGTTAAGTTATGTATCTTTCTTCACAGACAATATGGATATTTACATGGAAAATTCAAAATAATCCATTGAAAAAATACTAGAATTAATGAGTTTACAATCTACTATATGCAACATCAATACTTAAACATTTGTTTTTATATAAGGAACGAAAAGAAAATAATTTTTAAAGATATATCTTGCCTGCTCCCAGATGGGTGACTAAACACAGCTAGGACAAACATCTCCCCCCACAAGGGACCAGAACATCAGAAAGACTGGAATCCTCTGAGCATATCTTCATATCTTCAGAGGCAAGGCATTGAGAACAGACAGAGGAAAGACACAAATGCTGGACTGAAGGGAGAGGACACTGGAAACCCTGCATGGGACTACCGTTTCACCAGGACTTATTCCTGGTTCCCAGGAACTCGTGCACAAGGAACAGCCTGCTCTCACCACAACCCTCTGGAATCCCAGCAGAAGAAAACCCCTGGACCACCATGGACCCTCGAGTTGGCAGGGAAACTACTTAGAGAAGCGGTAGGGGCAGAACTCCAGCCACTGCAGAGCCCAGAGGGTTTGGTGTTGAATTATCTGTATTAAAGCATGGCTGGGGATGCCCATTCCCCTGGGCTTAACTTGCTTCCATAGGAGACTTTAGTCTTTGGAGAATTGTTCATCCTGAACTCTGCAGGGCTGTTTGGCCCATGAAACAGGACATGTATGCATAGACAAACTTTCCCTTCCCTTCCCTTCCCTGTCACCACATGTGTGTGCATGCACTCTGCTGTGCCACTGCTGTTGGCATGAGTACATGCTGCCCCCCACCCCACCTGTGACACTGCCATTGTCGTCAGAGATTGGTAGGCATGAAACTCGCCTGTCCTGCTGCCAGCAGCACCCACCCTTGCACTAACACTGCTGCCGAAGTCAAACTAGGCAGGGAAAACAGCCAGCTTGCCTCCACCCTAGATAGCTACCACCACCAATGTGAATGTGCACAGAGGGCATGCACAGTCCTGCTCCCACCAGCACCCCACCACCATGCTAACACCACCACTGGCATAAACACATGCAGCGTTGCCAGTGGAAGACCCCGTCTCCCTAAGTCATACTGCCATCACCACTGCTGCAAACACCTGCTGGCACCTCGACACCCACTAGCACCCTGCCACAGCTGACGAGTGTGCACTTGGCCATGCTGCCGCTGCTGCTGCCACTGCTACTTGCCCATGCAAATGAGGACAGATTCCACTTCCACTGCCCTAAAAAGAGCTTTGGCTGGCACCATGCATAGGAGTACTATGACCAGCGGTCCAGGAGCATTTTAGCCCATCCAGTGCAACAGGTTCCTAACCAAGGGGGCCAGAAAACAAAGCCAGCACCCAATAACAGTCAACCAGAATTAGAACACACAGTCCAGGAGTCCTGAGCCGAGACTTGACTCCCTAAAATCTTCCAGAAATGAAGCAAATTGACCTTATACCACAATTAAACCCCCAAGGTCATTAAATAGGATAAAAGAAAAAAAAGACCTATCTAAATGATAGGAACCTCAAAGATTGAAGGAACAGTAGACCAAAAAGATGAGAAAGAACCAGCACAAGAAGTCTGACAACTCAAAAAAAGCAAGAGTGTCTTCTTTTCTCCAAATAATCACTGAAGTTATCCAAGAAGGGTTGTTAACTGAGCTGCTATGGCTGAAATGACAGAAATAGAATTCAGAATAAGGATAAGAATGAAGATTTTCACGTTTCATTAGAACACTGAAACCCAATCTAAGAAAACTAAGAATCATAATAAAATGATAAAATGTCAGAATCTGACAGACAAAATAGACAGTATAAAAAAGCATGAAGCTGACCTTATAGAGCTGAAAAAAATGCACTACAAGAATTTCATAATGCAATAGCAAGTAAAAACAACAGATTATACCAAGGTGAGGAAATAATTTCAGTGCCTGAATACTGACTTTCTACAATAATATAATCAGATAAGAATAAAGAAAAAAGAATGAAAAGGAACAATCCAAACCTCTGAGAAATATGGGATTATACAAAGAGAACAAATCCATGACAATTGACATCCCTGAAAGAGATGAGGAGAAAGGAAGCAACTTAGCATGATTCAGGTTATCATCCATAATAACTTCCCCTATCTAGCCAGGAAGGCAAGCATTCAAATTCATGAAATGCAGATAACCCTACAAAATACTTCACAAGAAGACCATCCCCAAGACACACAATCATCATATTCTCCAAGGCTGAAATGAAAGAAAAAAATGATAAAGGTAGTGGGAGACAAAGCACAGGTCTCCTACAAAGGGAAGGCCATCAGACTAACAGTCAACTTCTCAGAAAGAACCCTAAAAGATAAAAGAGATTGGGGGTCTATATTCAACATTCTTTTAAAAAACTAATTCTGACCAAGAATTCCATGTATGAGCAAACTAAGCTTCCTAAGCAACGGAGAAGTAAGATACGTTTTAGACAAGCAAATGCTAAGGAAAATCATTACCACCAAACCTGCTTATAAGAGCTCCAGAAAAAAAGCACTAAATATGGAAAGGAAAGACTGCTACCAGCCACTACAAAAATACATTTAAGAACACAGACCAGTGGTATTATAAAGTAACGATACAAACAAATCTGCTTAATAACTAGGTAACAACACAATGACAGGATCAAATCCATACATATCAATACTAACATTGAATGTAAACAGGCTAAATGTCCCAATTAAAAGACAGAGTGGTGAGGTGAATAAAGAAGCAATACTCAGTGGTATGCTGTCTGCATGAGACCTATCACACATGCAATGACACCCACAGGCTCATAATTAGGTGAAGAGGAAATGTCTACCAAGCAATTGGAAAACATAAAAATACAAGGGTTGCAATCCTAATTTTAGGCAAAACAGACTTTAAATCAACAACAACAACAACAAAAAGACAAAGAAGGACATTACATAATGGTAAAGGATTCAGGTCAACAAAACCTAACTATTCTAAATACATATACACCCAGCACAGGAGCACCCAGATTCACAAAGCAAGTCCTTAGTAACCTTCAAGGAAACTTTGACTTCCATATGATAAAACGGAGATTTCAACACTTCGCTAATAGTATTAGACAGATCATCAAGGCAGAAAATTAACAAAAATATTTAGGACCTGAAATTAAAAGGACCAAATGGACCTGAAAGATATCTATGGGACTCTCCATCCAAAAACAATAGAATATACATTTTTCTCATTGCCACATGAAATATACACTAAAATCAACCAAACAATAGGGCATAAAACAATCAGCAAAAGCAAAAGAACTGAAATAATAGCGACCATTCTCTCAGACAACAGCACAATAAAAACAGAATTCAAGAAAATTGCTCAAAACCATACAATCACATGGAAATTGCCTGCTTCAGAATGATTTGGGGATAAATAATAAAATTAAGGCAGAAATCAAGAAGTTCTTTGAAACAAATGAGAACAAAGCTACAACATACTAGAATCTCTGGGATGCAGATAAGGCAATGTTAAGAGGAAAATTTAAAGCACAAAATGCCCACATCAAAAACTTAGAAAGATCTCAAATTAACAATGCAGCATCACAAATAAAAGAACTACAGAAGCAAGAACAAACCAACATCAAAGCTAGCAGAAGACCAGAAATAACCATCAACACTGAACTGAAAGAGATTCACACACACACACACACACACACACACACACACACACATCATCATCATCATCATCATCATCATCATCATTCAAAGAATCAATGAATCAAGGAGTTGGCATTTTGAAAAAAAAATTTAAAAGATGGATAGAAACTAGCTAGACTAATAAAGAGAAAAAATAGAAGATAAATAAACACAATCAGAAATGACAAAGGCAATAACCACTAACCCCACAGAAACATACACATATAACCAACAGACACTACTATGAACACCTCTATTCACACAAATTCAAAAATTTACATGAAATGGATAGATAACCGAGCACATATACCCTCCCAAGACTAAACCAGGAAGAAAATGAATCTATGAACAGACCAATAATGAATACTGAAAATGAATCATTAATAAATAGTCTACCAACCAGAAAAAAAGCCGCAGACCAGATGGATTCACATAGTCTACCAGACGTACAAAGAAGAGCTGGTATCATTCCTACTGCAATTATTCCAAAAAAAAATGACAAGGAAGAACTCCTCCCCAGTTCATTCTATGAGGCCAGAATCATCCTG
Organism: Saimiri boliviensis; assembly: GCF_048565385.1. Lineage (NCBI taxonomy): Eukaryota > Metazoa > Chordata > Mammalia > Primates > Cebidae > Saimiri > Saimiri boliviensis. Next base: position 85,405,705 of record NC_133453.1, read on the forward strand.
ATACCAAAACTTTGCAGACACAACCAAAAAAGAAAACCTCAGGCCAATATTCTTTATGAAGATAGATTTTAAAATCCTCAACAAAATAACAGCAAATAAAATCTGGCACTGCATCATAAAGCTAATTCACCATGATCAAATAGACTTTATCCCTGGAATGCAAGATTGGCTCAACATATGCAAATCATTAAATGCAATTCATTACAAAAACAGAAGTCAAAACCACATTTTTCTCAATAGATGCAGAAAAGATGTTTGACGAAATTCAACAACCCTTCACATTAAAAACTCCCAAAAAGCTACATATTGAAGGAACATACCTTGAAATAGTAAGAGTCATCTATGACAAAACCACAGCAAATATCATACCAAATGAGCAAAAGCTAGTAGCATTACCCTTGAGAAGCCACACAAAACAAGGATGCCCCCTCTCACCACTCCTATTCAACATAGTATTGAAAGTTCTGGGTGCAGAGATCCAGCAAGGTAAAGAAATAAAGGGCAATCATATCAAAAGACCCAGAGTCATATTATTTCTGTTTGCAGATGACATGTTTCTATATCTCGAAAACCCCACAATCTCAGCTTGAAAGCTTCCTAAACTGATAAATTTAAGCAAAGTTTCAGGATACAAAGTCAATGTACAAAAATCACTAGCAAAATCTGTACAAACTAGCAAAAAAAAATGTACAAAAATCACTTAAAATCCTATGTGGCAATGATGGCCAAATTGAGAACCAAGTCAAGAATGCAATCCCATTCACAATTGTCGCAAAAGGAATAAAATACCTAGACATAGAGTTAACCAGGGAGGTGAAAGATCTCTACAATGAGAATTACAAAACACTGCTCAAAGCAATCAGAGATGACACAAATAAACAGAACAACACTCCATGCTCATGGATCTCATGGATAGGAAGAATCAATATTATTAAAACGGCCATACTGCCCAAAGCAATTTATAGATTCAATGGTATTCCTATCAAACTTTAAATAACATTCTTCACAGAACTAGAAAAATCGATTTTAAAATTCATATGGAACCAAAAAAGAGCCCAAATATCCAAGGCAATTCTAAGTGAAAAGAACAAAATTGGACACATCATGTTATAAACTTCAAATTATACTACAGAATTACAATAAACAAAATGGCATGGTACTGGTACAAAAGCAGACACATAGGCCAATGGAATGGAATAGAAAGCCTAGAAATAAGGCTGCACACCTACAAACATCTGGTCTTCCACAAAGTCAACAAAAGGAAGCAATGAGGAATGGACTCCCTATTCAATGGGGTAGGGTGCTGGGATAACTGGCTAGCCATATACAGAAGATTGAAACTGTACCCCTTCCTTACACCACATAGAAAAATCAACTCAAGATATATTAAAGACTTAACTGTAAAACCCAAAACTATAAAACCTCTGGAAGACAACCTAGAAAATGCCATTCTGGATGCAGGACCTGTTAAAGGTTTCATAACAAAAGCATCAAAAGCAATTGCAACAAAAGCAAAAATTAACAAATGGGATATAACTGAGAGCTGCTGCACAGCAAAAGAAACTATCAAAAGAGTAAACAGACAACCTACAAAATGGAAAAAATATATGCAAACTATACATCTGACAAAGCTCTAATATCCAACATCAATAAGGAACTCAAATAAATTACAATAAAAAAGTAAACAACTCCATTAAATGGTGGACAGAGGACATGAATCAACACTTTTCATAAATGTGGCCAACAATCATATGAAAAAGCTCACCATCACTGATCATTAGATAAATGGAAATTAAAACCACCATGAGATACCATCTTACACCAGTCAGAATGACTATTATGAAAAAAATCAAATAATAATAGATGCAGGCAAGGTTGTGGAGAAAGGGAATGCTTATATACCGGTGGTGGGAGTATACATTAGTTCAACTATTGTGGAAAGCACTGTTCTGATTCCTCAAAGAGTTAAAAACAGAATGACTTGCCATTCAACCCAGCAGTTCCATTAGTGGGTATATACATAAAGAAATACACATTATCCCACCATAAAGACACATGCACACATATGTTAATTGTGGCACTATTCATAATGGAAAAGATATGGAATCAACCTAAATGCCTATCAATGGTGGAATGGATAAATAAAATATGGTATATACACATTACAGAAAACTATGCAGCCACAAAAACAAACAAACAAACAACAACAAAAAAAAAACAAATCCTTTGCAGTAACATGGATAGAGCTAGAGGCTATCATCCTTAGCAAACTAAGGCAGGAATAGAAAATCAAATACCACATGATCTTATTTATAAGTGGAGGCTACATGATTAGAACACATGTATAAAAGAAGGGAACAACAGACACTGAGGTCAACCTCAGGATAGAAGGTGGCATGAAGGAGAGGAAAAGAAAAGAACAGCCACTGGTTACTAGGCTTAGTACTCGAGTGACAAAATAATCTGTACAAAAAAACCCATGACAAAAGGTTACCTATATAACAAACCTGCTCATGTACCTCTAAACCTAAAATGAAAGTTTAAAAAGTATATATAATATGTACTTGTATGTATATAAGATATATATGTAATTATATATATAATATTAAACTGCATTAAACTTCTAAGCACAAATTAACCAAAATGTATAAGACCTCTAAACAAAAAACCATGCATGCGATTGAGAGAAATTAAAAGACTGAAATAAATACAGTAGTCCCCCATTATTTATAGTTTTGCCTTCCATGGTTTCAGTTACTCATCAACTGTGGTCCAAAAATATTAAATGAAAATTCCAGACATAAACAATTTATAATTTTAAATGGTGTTCTGTTCTGTGCAGCATGAGGAAATTTCCCACCTCTCTGCTCTATTCCTCCTAGGACTTTAATCACTCCTTTGTCCAACATCCTCATGCTATATTCACAACCCACCCTCATAGTCACTTAGTAGCTGTCTCGGTTATCAGATTGATTTCCAAGGTATTACAGTGCTTATTTTCAAGTCACCCTTATATTACTTAATACTGGCCCCAAATTACAAGAATAGTAATGTTGGCAATTTGAATATGCCAAAGAGAAGCCATAAAGTGTTTCCTTTCAGAAAAGAATAAAAACAAAAAGTTATATGCTCAGGTTGCTAAGTTCTATGGTAAGAATGCTTCTTCTATCCTTAAAATTGTGAAGAAAGAAAAAGAGATTTATGTTCATTTTGCTATTGCACCACAAACTATGAAAGTTATGACCACAATCATTCATCACATTTCATCTCATCATGTAGGCATTGTATCATCTCACGTCATCACAAGAAGCAGGTAAGTACAGTACAATAACATACTTTGAGTGACAGACTATATTGATTAGAGTATATTGTTATAATTGTTCTATTTTATTATTAGTTGTTAATCTCTTCCTGTGCCTAAGTTATAAATTAAACTTGATCATAGGTATATATGTATAGAAAAAAAAAAAAAAGTAAGTCTTATAAGGTTTGGTACTATTTGCAGTTCAGGCATCCACTTCTGATCTTGGAATGTGTCCCTAGATAGTAAGGAGGAAATGCTATATATATTATGTTCATACATGAAATAAGTTAATATTGTAATTATGCCAGTTCTTTATAAAAACGTACTTTAGACTGAATGCAATTCCAACTAAAATCTAGACAATTATTTTTGTCAACTTGACAAAGTAATTCTAAAATGTACATGAAAGAAAGCAAAATCAAGATGCCCTTGATTAAAATACGGTAGACTTGTTTTAACAGATATTAAGAATACTTAGAAAGTAGCCATAGTTAAAATAGTGTTATTAGTGGTAACAAAAGACTAATAAACGAATTAAATAAGAGTTGGCTCTTAAAGACTCAAATATATACAGAAACTTAATTTATAATAAATGTGACATTGAAGAACAGTGGGAAAAGAGAGAATCATCTAGTATGATTCTATAACAACTAGATACCTATTTGGAAGAAAATACAACTTGACTTCTATGTCACATCACTCACAAAAGCCAAAGGCAAGTGGAAAGATATAAACATAAAGAGGTGATATAATGATTAAAATTAAAATTAGGAACATCAAAAACCTCATTAAGAAATTGAAAAAGCATATCATAGAAAGGAAGAATACCTTTACAGCATATTTAACTGATGGGAGGCCCTTAATCCAATGTAACTAACTTGTGAATATTAATAACTTTTAAAATCAACCCAATTGAAAAATGGACATATGAACAGGAAATTACAGACAATAATATGCACATGGCAATTAAGCCACATGACATAACCATATTATTCAACAAGGAAATGTACACCAAACTCTAACCAGAATGGCTAAAATTAAAAGAACTGATTATACTAAGCTTTGGTAAAGATGAAACAATGGAAACTCTTACACACTAATAAATTAAGTGAAATTAGTATACTTACTTTGGAACACTGTCTGGTAGTATCCACTGAAATGGAAAGATTGCATGCAATAGGACTAAGAAATTCCATTGCTAAGTATATATTCAAGAGAAATATATGTAGCTATTTGGCAAAAAACATTTAAAGGTATTTTTATGGCAGCATTATTCATAATCACCCGGACCTAGAAACAGTACAAATGTCCATCAACAATACAATGAATAAATATTCTATAGTATTTTTATACAATGGAATCCTGTATAGCAATGAAAATTAATGAACCACACATGGTCCTGGAGCCCACGGTCTTAAACAGTACATTATTCTGCTTCTCCAGCATATTAGGGTGATGCAAAAGTAATGGCAAAAATTCCTTTGTATCAACCAGTAGAAAAAGAGATACTCCATATGCTCTTATGTTTTTCCCTTGTCAAAATTACTGTTTTGCAAGATTGGTAAACTAAGTCTAAAATAGTCTTTTATGGAACCCAAGATACAAAATATTTTATTTACCACTCTATCCTTCTTTCATTTTTAAGCTCTGCTAAGGAAGGCAAATCAGATTAAGATGACATATTTACTATTTTAACTTATAATTGAGTAATATAATAAATTACTGTTTTTGCTGCCCTACATACAAGTGAATGTATACAACAGATTTGTCACTAACCACAAGGGATATTTCTCCCTAAAGACAAGAAGATTTTTCTGCCTACCCAAAAACCTATCTAAAGAAGGGGTAAATTCTGGGGGGAAAAAAAAAGTTTCTCTGATTATTGGCAACATCATTTTCCAGCTCAGGCAACCTGAAAGCCTTAGTTATTTTTTAGAGAAATGATGGTACAATGGTAACTGCAAAGACTCCGGAGCTTGACAAAATGGGCCCAAATATCAGCCATGGTATGTTTTACTTTGGTGACCTGGAATAATTTGTTTAAATGATGCCTCCATCAGTTTCCTCTTGCACAAAATGGAGATGACATTAGTAATTAGCATTTGAAACAAGCCTGGTACCTAGTAAATCCTGCATAAGTATTAACTATTATATACCTGAACCTATTTCCTTCCAAATAAATGTCACAAGCTCCAACACCTCCCAGTCCAACCCCACTGCCATGACCTCAGGTCTTGCTCACATCCTTTCATTCTCATCCCTCTCCAAATGCTTAAAAATTGATCTTTCTGCAACAAGTCCTCCAACTGCAATCCATTTTGAAGATACCTTTCTGTTCACAGGATTAGCCCTCACAAAATATTATCTCTCTTTTTTTTAATTACTTACCAATTAAATTCAAATTTCTTTAAGGGTTATCAGTATTTCCCACAATCTGTCACCAGCCTTATTTTCCACTGTTATCTGTTTTAGTCCAACATAAGAAACTTATTCTGGTGCCAAGCTAATTAATTTGTCATTCATTGAGTGTACAGTATGCTTCTTCACTTCTAAATGTTACTATGCCATTTTCTTGACTGTTCAGTTAACATTTTCCACCTGCATCAAGATCTAGCCCAAATGCAATCTCCATGAAATCTTGGACCAATATTGTTCAGAATTACATCTCCTTTCTGAGGTCTCCTATAATGGATTATTTTTTCATTCATCTGTACATTTTATTATTTCTCAAATTATTTAAAATGGCTTTGAAATTTTATTAGTTTATGCTATTCTCATGATGTAACTTACCATATTCTCTGCTTTATTTAAACGAGCGTATACGTTATTTCCTAAAACTAACAACAAAATGTCCTTGAGAGTTCTATTTGTCTTTCTCTCTCACTTGCTCTAATCCTTACTAACACAGTGACTCTCACATTTAGGAGCATGAAATATTAATTGAACCAAATAAAGTAAAATTACTAAACAAAATCACTAGCTTGATCTTGCAGAGGTCAAATCTAGAAATGGAGACTTATCCCTTCATTCTCGTCCCTCTGTAAATTCTTGAATCTCAAAAACCAAAAGTAGTGTGTGAGCATGAAAGATCTGATCCACTCAATTTCAGAGCAGTCATCTTTTTTTTTTTTTTTTTTTTTTTTTTGAGACAGAGTCTCACTCTGTCACCAGGTGCCAGGCTGGAGTGCAGTGGCGCAATCTCGGCTCCCTGCAACCTCCACCTTCCGGGTTCAAGCAATTCTCCTGCCTCAGCCTCCCAAGTAGCTGAGACTATAGGCACATGCCACCATGCCCAGCTAATTTTTTGTGTTTTTTTAGTAGAGACAGGATTTCACCATGTTGGCCAGGATGGTCTCGCTCTCTTGACCTCATGATATGCCAGCTTTGGCCTCCCAAAGTGCTGGGATTACAGGTGTAAGCCACCACACCCTGCCTTCAGAGCAATGATCTTTTAAATACTAGTAATTCTGAAAATGTCCCCAGATGAAATGTTGCTGATTGTTTGTTTTAAGAAATAAAGTGTACAGGAGGTAGAACCAATGAAAGGCTAAAGTGAAAGAATTTGAAGATCAGCAGAGTCCAAAAGGGAAAGCATAAATGTGGCTACTGTGATGTAAAGGACAGTACTACGAACACTACACATCTGAAGATAATATAGAGCAAACAGCATGGTAAGCCAAGCTCAACCCTTCATTCCAAACTTTTTTTCACTGCAGAAAGCAACTAAAGGACTTCAAGAAAAGGATGTGGTCAGCCACTGCAAATTCTGAAAATTATAATAGAAGAGTAAGACACTATCTCTGCCATTAGGGGAAAAGCTGTTATATATTTTTAAGTTTCCTCTAATCAAATAACATTTTGCTCAAGGCAATTCATTTTGGGTGGTCAATTGGTTCTGTTGACACTCAGTACAAGGCAATTGTTATCTTTTTATTTGAAATTCAGTCATAATACTCATTTACTCTGATGGGTAGTGCTGGCCAGAGCACTTCATCAGGGCAGAGGCATATTTCTCTACAACAACAATTACCAGCCCAACAGCCAAACAAGAACACAATCCCATTCACAATAGCCCCTAAAAGAATAAAATACCTAAAAATATAGTTAACCAAGGAGGAGAAATTTCTTTACAAAATACTGGTCACATAAATCAGACATGACACAAATAGAAAAACCTCCCATGCTCATGGACAGGAAGAATCAAGGTTAATAAAATGGCCATGGCCATGATGTCCAAAGCAATTTACAGATTCAATACTCTTCCTATCAAACTACAAATAATATTCTTTATATAATTAGGAAAAACTATTTTATAATTCATAAACCAAAAAGAGCCCAAATAGCCAAAGCAATTCTAAGTAAAAAGAAAAAAACTAAAGGTATCACATTACCTGAATTCCAACTATACCACAGAGCAGTAGTAACCAAAACAGCATGGTACTGGTACAAAAAGAGACACATAGACCAATGGAACAGAATAAAGAGCCCAGAAATAATGCTGCACGAATACAACCTTCCAATTTTTGACAAAGTTGATAAAAAAAACAAGTAATGGGGAAATGACTCCCTACTCAATGGGATAGGGTCCTGGGATAACTGGTAAGCCATATGTAGAAAATTGAAACTGGAAAACCTAAAAAAAATATCATTCTGGACATAGGACATGGAAAATATTTCATGACAAAAATACCAAAAGTAATTGCAACAAAACAAAAATTGGCCAATGGGGTCTAATTAAACCAAAGAGCTTCTGCAGAGCAAAAGAAACTAAAAATGAGAGAAAATATTTGCATGCTACACTTCGGAAAATAGTCTAATATCCAGAATCTATAAGGAACTTAAATTAACAAGCAAAAAAACAAAAATCCCATTGCAAAGTAGACAAAGGATATGAAAAGATGCTTTTCAAAACAAGACATTCATGCAGCCAACAAGCATATGACTAAAAGCCTCAACATCACTAATCATTAGAGAAATTCAGATCAAAACCACAATGAAATATCATCTCATACTAGTCAGAATGTCTGTTATTAAAAATCAAAAAATACACTGCTGGTGGAATGTAAATTAGATCAGCCATTGTGGACAACAGAATCCAGAACCCGTATTTTTCAATCACTACACTATGCCACCTTTTTACTGAAGTATTTACATTGAGAGATAATGAACAAACATCAATGTTGCCATCATTGCTTTTATATTTTTTGGAAATTCTGTTTTATAATTATCTTCCGTATCATCCCACTACATCGAACAAGGCAATTGAGCAAGTAAGGGCTAAGACTCTAAGTCTGTGGTCCCTTCCAGCTGTAACATAATAGGATAACTTTTTTTTTTTTTTTTTTTGAGATGGAGTTTTGCTCTTGTTACCCAGGCTGGAGTGCAATGGCGCAATCTCGGCTCACCGCAACCTCCACCTCCTGGGTTCAGGCAATTCTTCTGCCTCAGCCTCCTGAGTAGCTCGGATTACAGGCATGTGCCACCATGCCCAGCTACTTTTTTGTATTTTTAGTAGAGAGGGCATTTCACCATGTTGACCAGGATGGTCTTGATCTCTTGACCTCGTGATCCACCCGCCTCGGCCTCCCAAAGTGCTGGGATTACAGGCTTGAGCCACCACGCCTGTCCAGGATAACATTTTAAATTGTATGTTTTTGTTGTTTGTTGTTTTTTTTTTTGGTGAATGAAAGAAGATTCTTAGAGAACTTTGAAACTTTAATTCATAACATGTTTTATCAAATAATAATTCAAGTGCTTTATAAACTTTCAGGAATCTACATTCACTTCTTTTCTTCTAGTTCAAGCAGTCCAAGTCAGGAATTAGAACATACTATTTAAAATGGGAGCAGACAATACAAATACATATGCAATACATACAGCATACAATACAATACATGACAGACAATACAAAAAATAATCTGGAAAATTGTCAAGATAATGCTTAAGCAGAACCAAAATCCAAAAGAAATACTTAGAACATGTTTTCGTAAGTTGAATTTATTTAATTTATTCTAAGTTAACTGGTAGAGGCAATATTTTCTGGGAAGTCTTATGTTAAATGCCTAGATTCATCATTTTCAAAAGATACTGAGTGAGCTATTAAAACTTTTGCATTTTAGTTTTCTCATTTATAAGGTAGAAATAAAAATACTGAAATGCTTACATAAACTGCCGGACACATGGCAAACCTTAATACATACTAATTCAGTACTCCTTTAAATTTACATATCAATACTAGCTGATATTACTAATCTTTCCTTCACTCTTTCTGATTTGTGACTAAGAGGGAAAATTTTTATCTAAAGAACAAATGAGAAAAGTTATCTGTGGTTAACACAGAATGACAGTAAAATCAGTCATTAGAAATCTTAAAATTATGCAGCTTAATTCAGATTAATAAATAACCCATCAGTTTTTTAAATCTTTTGTAAACATTTGTCCTCAATCTTCACAAATATCAAAGACTGTAAATAGAAATATGTTCATTTATGACTGTCTGCCAAATTAATTAAGCACGACTGCAATTGAGTGGAAAAATAAAAATATTACTTACTGTATGTGGCACTTGGCAATTTCAAAATGTGAAAACATTCACCCTCAAAATGCCTCTACAAAAATGTTATCTGTGGAGGAAAAAAAAAATAATTCAAAAGAGTAAGCAATTTGTCAAGGTCACAGGAAAAACTAATCCAGACCAACACACACTTAGACACTATACACTGTAAAATACTAAAATAGGTTTTGCAAAATATAGGCTATATATCTAGCAAAGTATAATGGGCTGATGAACAGAAATATTCCTAACTATATGCAAATACTCCAAAACATCAGTCAAGGAGGACACTTTGAAGAAAAAAGTAAGGAAAGTCTGCATATTAGCTTCAGAATTATATGCAAGAAACACAGTGCCCCCAGAATACTGACAGAAGAGCATAAAAGTAATTGAAAAATATGAGATGTTCATAAATAAACATATTTGGAGAGCTGAGGTGACTACTCAAATATTTCAAGTTTTTAAAAGGTACTAGTATCTGATATATGAGGATCACTGAGTTAGAAGAGAATTTTGTTTGATTTATCCAGAGAGTTGCACCAATTCACTTTGTAATTGCATTTCAATTCTAACTGAAAACGATGCACTGAGAAAAATGCAGGCATGAGACCTGAATACCTCACAAAAATACGTAAGCAGATCCATTCTCTGTGCTTCAGAATATCAATGTGATTATAAGGAGAAAGTGATTTAATCAAGCATTATTAATTAATTTGTTTTAGAGCAGGGTTTTGAAAGAGGATATTGATTTTGAATCTCATAATATTTCAACTTAAATGGGTTTTATGCTACTGAGTAAACACAATGTTATAAAACAACCATTCAAAGAAAAAAAATAAAATACAATCTAATGAAAATTATCATCCTGGCCAACATAGTGAAACAATCTCTTTACTAAAAACACAAAAATTAGCTGGGCATGGTGGCAGGTGCCTGCAGTCCCAGCCACTCATGAGGCTGAGGCAGGAGAATCATTTGAATCCAGGAGGCAGAAGGCGCAATGAGCTAAGATCATGCCAATGCACCCCAATCTGAGAGACAGAGTGAGAATCCATCTCAAAAAAATATATACATAACCCTTTAAAAATACAGTGTGTTCTTTCAGACAGATCAGACACACTATGAACAAAACAAACAAAAATCCTCTTAAGTACCAAGCATCTTTAAAGGAATATTATTTCTCAGCAACAAACAGAATTTCTGTTCAGAGAGATTTGGGTCTTTCTGGTACTAAGAAGAAATTCCAGCTTAATAACACAGAAGTTATGCTTTTGTGTTCACCAAAATCAACTGTAACCAAATCAACAAGTAAAAATTCAGAATAAGCATTTTGAATAGAAAATCTAATTTATTTTGCTCTAATATGTTAGAGACACTGGGATTGCACAGGTCTCTACCTGGCCCATGAATAAATGATTTTACTAATGTTTTACACAGAACCTCTCAAACATAGATATAGTTATCAAGCTTATAGTTAAACGAAAAAAGTAAATCAAGAAATTTTGTATTTCCTAAATTTAAAACTTAGAACATAAAAAAGATATATATTCATCTTCACATATAATTCAATTGGATTATAAAGTTATAATAAGATCTCTATATTTCTTCATACTTTAGCATATTCATCCTCATAGACAAGACGACTGAGGTGAACACTAATTACATGATTTTCTCAATCTGACACAGTAAATAGGAGGTAACCCTGAGCTCAAAACCAGATTTTCTGACCTGGGTTTCATCTTACTACAATATCCGCTACAGCTAGTGTTCGACTTACGACCGCGGTCGGCACCGCAGAACGGTCGTAACACGATTTGGTCGTAAGTTGAGTAGGCTATATGTACAGTTGAAATGGTGCACGTGGAGATGGTAGTGCTGCCGGAAGCTGGTCCATACTGTCATACGCCCAGCTGGGCAACGTTTGCGCTGCCAGACGTGGAGCAGGCATGGCTAGCGATTGAGGTCCTTAAGTCGAATGATCGTAAGTTGCATAGGTCGTAAGTCAATCAATACCTGTAGTTTCTAGGTTGCATCCAAAGCAGAGGTTGAAAACTGGGGACCTGAAAACCAAATCTGGCTTACTGGCGCATTTCGTCTGCCCCAACCATGGTTTTTAAAATATTACCCAATATTCAAAAGCAGAGTATTACTTGTTAAAAAAAAAACCCTCATATCTAGCTTTTTTAAAAAAGTGAAGATTCTTACAAGGCCAGACTCAGGCATGAAATAGAAAAATGGATGCCCCTCTTCTCTTAGACAGCACAAATTTTCATTCTCATCTACTTTCTACTTGTACAAACCATCTTTTACTCTGCCAATTTTAAACACTAGAGTGTTTTGTAACAGATCCAAGCCCTCCTTTCCTAAGAATTGCCATCATCTTTCTTTTTTGCTGTGAAACTGAAGGATTTACCTTATTCTCGAAAAATGTATTTTGTCAATTGAAACAACCACTTATAATACTACATTTCACTGGATTCCTATAATCAGGTGCTATTTATTGGTTATCCTAATCTATATACATGTTTTAAAATGTTGTGGGTTTGAATTTCCATTTTTTAATTATATATTTGATAATTTTCATAGCTAAGGGAAAATTACAAACATAACTGATTAGTACATCATCAAAGTGAAAGAATGAGTGATCTCAAATAATGATTTTACATTTGCCATAGACATGTCTTTCAGAGAGCTATTTCCTGGATTGACAGGTATAATAACTATGATATATTAAAAACTTCAATTTAATTGGATAAACTGGATTAAGAGAACACTAACCACTAAACGTAGAGCCATGCAATCCACAAATTTTGGTTAAATAATGGCATACTGCAATTGTCTTCAAATATCAACATATTTTACAGAATGTATAAAAATATGGACTGGCATTTTGAGGAATTCAGGTAGGAATCACCTAGATCTGAATCTGTTCACGTATAAAAAAAAAAAAATACATACACCTAACAAAAACAAATAACAACACACAAATTCTAGTCCTTCAGCAAAACTGGAAGTAGGAGAACAATAAACATGTCAGATTATATGTAAATAGAAAATTAGACACCAATTTATAAAAGAGTTATCTTTCAAGCTCCCACTACATATACAGATATATGGGGTCCAGAAAAACAGTGAGAAAGAGGATAAAAGAAATCAAAATTCTTAAGAGTGACATGAAAATCACTCACAGAAAATCCATCCAAACTATGAAAATTCCAAAAAAACATCCTGGCATATTAGAACAGGGACACAGAAAGAAGACTTAAAAATATATAAAATTTGAGGAGACTTCTTTTTTTTCTGGAAGAAAAGCAAGTAAGGCATTTATCAAATGATGAGCATATGTCAAAAGAACACAAGTCCTAGCTTCATGAGGCTCTTACTAGTCTAATCTGAGACAATTGGAAAACAAAAATAAATAATTATTGTAATGGATTAAAATTTATTATGGAAAATATAATAAATGAAATTAAGAAGGGAAAACTCTTTCTGCAAGTATCACCTAAAAAGTACAGACTGACTGATGGAGTTAGAAAATCACCATAATATTTTAGGTAAATAATTCAGTAAAGAAAACATTAGTGCATCAGCACCAGTGCATGAAAGTGTAATAACAAACATGTAATTTCCAGTCGAAAAGTATCTTCCCACAAAGTACTTATTAATTACAATGGGGAAAACAGTAACTAGCAGTGGAGTAACTTGGCAGAGACCACCTTAACAAACTGATCAAAGAAGACATCATTAATAATCAGACAAATACAACATGCCTCCAAGTATCATCCACTTGAGAAGAACACATCACTTTTGTTGTATGACTGCCAAAAATGCAAAAGCAGAATTAACCATTAGGAAACATCCAGTAAAGGCAAATTGAGAATACTGCACTCAATATCTTATCTGAACTCTTTAAATGTCCAAGTAGACTGAGGAAATGTTCCAGATAAAAGGACTTTTAAAGATAAGACAACAAAATATACCTGGGATCCTAGACATATACTGTGAGTTACACAATACAAGCAATAGTGTGTCAATACTGAATATCTTTAAAGATTATTCTCTGGATATAGAGGACAATGTCCTTATCCTTAGGAAATGTACACTTAAACACTTCAGTTAAGGAAGCATGAGTCTGCAACTTATTCTCAAATGATTCAAGAAAAAAATGCACTGTGTGTGTATGTGTGTGTGTGTGTCTGTGTGTGTGCACATGAGCACACAGGTATAGAGTAAGAAAGCACACACATAAATGAAGCAAAAGAGGCAAAATTGTAAACAACTCTTGAATCTGGACAGAAGGTATTCTTAAACACAATTCTTGAAAATTTTCTGTACATTTGAAACTACTTGAAATTATGCAACAAGGTAAAAATAAATAAAAACAAAATCTTTTATTTCAATCTAGAAATTTATATTTAGGAATCACAAAATAATAGTCAAACATATATCAAGAAAGTCTTTTTCAGAAGAGAACAACAGACACTGCCTACTTGAGGCTGAAAGGTGGGAAGAAGGTGAGAATCAAAAAACTACCTATCAGGTACTAAGCTTATTACCTGGGTGACAAAATAATCTGTATACCAAACCCTCGTGGCACACAATTAACCTATATAACAAATCTGCACATGTACCCTTGAAGCTAAAATGAAAGTTAAAAATAAATAAATCAGAAAAAATTTAAAGGTTAAAAAAATTCAAAATCATCAATGTTTTTATATAATTAGTAAAGTAAGAAATCCAGAGTGATAACTTACATACTATATATCATATAGTGTTTATTTAGATATAATTTATATCTTCATATATATTAAATATTTATATTACATGAGGCATATATATTTATTCACAACTTACATATTGATATATACCCATTAAATATATAAAATACAGGAGCACAAAAACAAATGTAATATCTAGTTTAGAGTTTTAAAATAAACCACACAAACAACACTACATTATAGTCAGCAAATTAAGCAATGTAAAGTTAAATAATAAAATGAAAATCAAAAAATAAATGAAAGTAGGACTTAAAGAAGACAAAAGGTTATCAATCTTTAAAGATTAGCAATATAAATGTTTTTTTCTTATACAATTAGTTTTCTAAATTAAAAGTTGCATGTTCTTTTAAATTCAGGAAAAAGATAAAAATATAAAATCATCCTTAATTTCAGAAACAATACAACTATTCTGTTCTTACAGACTCTTAAAGAATTATATAATATAAACTATATTATGGTAATATTCTCTTTTTACTTGTTAATTTCTTTGTATGACAATATCATCATTTTTATTACACTGCAAGATCACTTCACTGATTAATATCCTGCTGCTATGACATACCATCATTTATGTATTTTCTAAATATAAATTATCATCAAATATTTGTGACAAAAACAAGATACTGTGAAGGTCCTTGTGCATATATCTTTTGCCATAGCATGATTGCTTCGTTAGGATAAAACACCCAGAAGTGACATTTCTGGGTCAAGTAGCATGAGACTGTTAAAACTTGTTAAACCATATTTTATTAATATTGATATACTCAAATTTCCTATTTGACCATCTCCCAAATCAAGTTATATTTTACAATTACTGCAGCCAGTTACAGTCACAACAAAGTGTTTGCTGCCTGGTGATGCCCCAACTTGACCCTAGTTTTGCATATTGTCATGCTTCATTTGAGTTGTATGCACCCTTGGTATTCTACATGTTGAGTTTAATTACCTTTTAAAATGTCTTCAAAAAGATTACACCAAAAGGTCACACTGAAATGCAAAATTGTTTATATGAAAAAGTATGGAAACAAAGCAGCATCAGTAAAATAATCATTCATTTTGTTGAGATAAAAGAAAAAAAAAAGAAAAAGAAAAATGCCCACAAATAGAAGAAGATGTATTACAATCTTGAAACTCAGAACATAGAAAAAAAAAAATGGTCATTACAGGATAAAGGATGTAATTAAAGCAGGAAACACTACAGATCCTCCTGAACAATACAAACAACTAATCCAGGTCTCATCTCTAATTTATAGCAACAATGTGTCAACATGCCTCACCAACACTAGCCATTACCATTTTAATGTCATTTTAATCAAGGGTTCTCATAGAGAGTCAACTTATTTCAGTCCCTCTTTTTAAATTCCCATATTCACTTTAGATTCCTGCAAATTCTCACAGATTTAGCAACTTTGCTTGTCTGTAGATTCTACATTGTGTATTCTTAAATTATGGAGATTATGATAAATATCATTCAATTCAATAAGTCCTCAATAAATACTCCTAAAGTCTTATTTTGTTTGCCTTACCAGGTCACTAATTCAAGGACAAGTAAGAAGCTATGCTTCCCTTTATCCAAGACTACATTTTCTTTGCTGGTTGATCAGAACATCATGTCAGACAAAACTAAACCTTACCGAAGTAAAGATGAACTTTTTGTCCTGTCATATTTAAGTTCTGTCATGTGTCAGAGAAGAAAATTACATTAACGGAGTGATTTGCTTCTCTCAGACATGTTGGTTGTTAACCCATTTCTTCTGCTCTTTAAGTGTATGGAAATCAATCATCACTGTGTCTTATTCTTTTATTTTCCTAAATATCAAAGCAAACTGATTAATCTTAACTTCTAAAATCATCTCTAGTATGTCCTCCCTTTTCCCCTTCCTCCCTGTCACCCCCATCTCTTCTCTCTCTCTCTCTTAATTTGACCTTCAAAGCCACTAACTCCCTTGCACTTTTTTATTTTTATTTTTATTTTACTTCAGGTGCATACTATATCTGGCATTTCTCCCAGTGTAAATACAACTTGATAATGATCTCATGACATATATATATATATATATATATATATATATATATATATTTTTTTTTTTTTTTTTTTTTTTGAGACAGAGTTTCACTCTGTCACCAGGCTGGAGTGCAGTGGCGTGATCTCAGCTCACTGCAACCTCCAGCTCCCTGATTAATGATCTCATGATATTTTCCATCATAGGCATGACAAATCAGGATCCCCTGATTTGTACACAACCAGTATTTAAACGTAACCACTCTACAATCCATTAGCCAATTTATATCACTACATCATTCCATATCCGGTCTCTACATCATGGATAGACACCATGTTGATGCATTCCCTAACTGAACACTACATTATCTATTCCTCTTTTTTATCCATCCAGTTGGAGAAAGGGAGAACTGTGGGTTCTGAAGCAGGGTCTCAAGAGATTCAAGTGGGTTCTCTGTTAATACTTTATTCCTTTTTTTTTTTTTTAATCATTGAATGTTTAAAGAAACGGCCAAATGATTGTTCCAAACAGTCACTGGCCTATGTGAAGAGTGTTCAATGACAGCTCCTTCACCACTGGCCCCTTGCTACCTGAAGAAACAGAAGAAAATACTAGCTGTTCCATCTTCTGGGATGAAAACTGGAACATTTCTACTTTATTCACTACACTACATTCCCGGAAAACACACGATAAAGCATGGCATATCTTATACCTTTTGCTTATTTCCTAGTTTCTGAAGAAATGTGGCCTTTTCCTTTGCATATCCTTACTTTTTGACCCATTCCACTGCCATCAAGTTATTCTAAAAAGTAATTAGATATACAGCAAAATTTCATGTTCAAAGTACTTCATCAGTGTCATTTGTAATGCTATAATTTTAAATCCATAAAAGCAACAATTAGGGATCAACTAGGTAAATTATGGCTTGTTCATATGATGAAATGCCATGTAGTCATAAAATATCCCAAATAATATTTACTTATATACAGAAATCTAATCTTCAAAATAGTATCAATAATTTCTAAAATAATATGGAGAATAAAGTAGCAGTTTTAATTATGTAATTTACATATATGTAAATATATGTGCCAACGTAAATATATAAATTCAGTATAACAATTTGCTATACAGTGAAATATTAACGTTATTATGCCTAAATGGTGTAAAAATGTAAGTAATTTCCATTTTCTTTTTCACACTTTTTCTAATTTTCCAAGCTTCTATAAAAAATACGTATCATGTCATAATCCAAAAAAATACTAGTTTAAAAGCTGAAAGTCAACAACAGCAACAAAGTGCATAGGTAAGAACCAATGGTACAGCTATAAATTAGGCAGAACCTCAACATTAAGAGAACTGGAAAATAGTATAAACCAAGTTGCAATGTAAGTAAGAGACAAAATCAATTTTCCAAAAGTTAAGAATATATGATGTTTGGATGAATGTGGCTAGACCTATAAGGTACCTTGCCAGTGGCTAATCTCTCCTTTCCTTGCTGATATTAGCACATTTATGCTCTTTGGCCTTTGCCTGTTCGATATGTAGTTATAATGAATGGAACTCTGACAGCTATTTTGAATGCATGAATCCTAGAATGAATACAAGAATTCAAGATCTCTAGTAACATTACAGAGGTCATCTTAGCAGACTTGGACTACCAACATCAAGATTTCATATTTTGTGAGTGAAGAATCAAGTACCAACTTCTTTAAGCCACTCTGGATACACACTGAGTACAATTCCTGAATGATACACATTATCTAAGAATTTGCAGATAAGATTAAATTTTTTTGTTATGGTTTCAATGAGTATTTGGCTAGCATATATTATTAAATATTAGAGTTCACATGTCAAATCATATTTAAAATGAAGAAAAGACAGAAATGAAAAGAATTAGCAGTTGGGAAATTAGGATACATTAAAAACAATACAAATGAAATTTACGTTTCATAAAAATAAATGTTTAGTATTTTTAGTAATATGATAGATTATTTTTTTAAAATTGTAAGTAAAGAAATAGCTTTAACAGTACCAGGAGAGATTATACTACACTACAAGGCATGTCACAAAGATATATTCAATAGAGCATCATTAAATTCATAGCCCTTTATCTTACGGCATCAATATTTAACAATTTTTTCAAGACAATTATTAAATAATGGTTGTATTATGAACTTCGGTAGTTCTCAGAGGAACAATGAGAAATGTGATGTCTCCATTGTGAAAAAGGTTATCATCTAAAATGGGAGACATGCGAGGGCATCACTATGATAACAGGTTAAACGTTAGCAACAGCAATAGAAATAAGATTCTATAGGAACAGAGAAAATAGAATAATTTTGCCTTGGGGATTTGGAGAAATCCTTTAAAAAGAATTTCCTTGTGTGAGCTGATCCTTGAAATGAGGAGCTGAGTAATTCAAGACTGCAAAGCAATGTGAGCAAAGAAACAATCATGGACTTCCATGGTAAGTCCAGGTAAAAGAGAATCAATTCAGTGAATCCCGAAAATCGATTAAGAAGGGGTAAAAAATGAGGTGCAAGGCCAAAAAACTCATTTGGAATAGATCTCTAAGAAGGGTCTTGAAAGACATGCTAAAGAATTTGAAATTTAACCTGCAGAGCTTTTGAAGGTTTTTAACACGCAGAATTTACACGCTCATTCAGAGAGATCCCTCTACTGACAATGTAGAGTATTTAACAAACCACATGATAAGGCGCAGTTTTGTTTTAGAGAAACATATTAGTCTTGGGTTTAGATTAAGCACAACCTTGACTGAGGGCTGGCAGGAGTGACAGGATCAGCCCTTGAGATCCTTTTCGATCTTAAACCCTGGGACTTACGTCTCTTGCAAAGGAAACAAGTTCCAGGAAAATTCTACTAAATGACAGAAGTGGCATAACTCTGAGGCCACTTGGGTGAAAATCATAAAGGCATTGTGATTTCAGATACCCAATGAGTTTGAAAAGAAGCATACAGAGTGCACAATCTCTGACTAGCTAACAATGAAATTTGAGAAGAAAAAAAAATCACATGGAAGACATTCTTATAGCAAGTGGAAAGGCACTTTCAACTATCCTTCTGGGAAAGCCAGATAAAAATTTGACTGACCTAAATCCTTTTTGGCCTGCATCATTTTGCAAAGTAGCCTCTACTGCTCTGGAAGTCCCAGGGGACCTATCTGTGCATATGCAATCTAATCAAATGCATGCAGTAAGGACTTAATTGTGTAGAGCATTTTGCTAGGTACAGCACAAAAAGAATCCTGTCAGACTGCCTTCTTGGATTTTCTAACCTACAAAAGGCAAATAGATGTAGCTATGCATCTATAGTTTAGGTAGAAGAAAGAATTTATTCAAGTATAGGAACAGGTAAAATTATATGTACTGACAATGAATACTTCATGAGCATCAATCAATAAGTAGAGCAACACCTTAGTAAGTTCCATTTCAAGGGGAACCACAGTTAAGGATCAGAGAATGAATGCCAGTGACCAGATCTCACTCCTGAGACCTACTGGAAGGGAAAAGAAAAGCTCTACTCTATTCAGGTTTAACAGCTCTAAACAGCAAGGTCAATCAAACAGTCTGAGGCACAACATGTCACAGCAGTGATGTGCTGAAGAAAGAAGAAACAAGCCAGCCACAGCACAGCATCAGTCTGGGGATACAAGCTCCTTTCCTTTCCTTTTGCTTTCTCTTCTGTTGTTGTTGTGCCATTCTAACAAGGGCATTTAGCCTTGCAGAGGGAGACCCACCTATATGTGTCGGAAAAAAGACAGAACTCACAAAATTTCTACTAAATAGAAGGTGAGAACCTGGATGGAGAAAGCAACACGTGAAAAGGTTTAACTTGGGTTGCATTGTGAATTTTATCCCTAAGACCAAGTACATGCTATAAAAGATCAGAATTCTTAAGTCCCATGAGTGACTGGTTTGATGGCAATCAGCCAAGTATATCATGAGATCAGAACCCTTGATATAAAACAACTCCCTGTCCTTGAACCCCTCCACAGTGGTTGAAGGAATGAGGCACGTATTTTCCCATAAAATACAGCTGCAAATAACATGATATGAACACATTTACTAAAAAACACAGAAAAGGAAAACTAAAAATTCTACAAAACAACATGTAACTTAGACATTTGTAATTCATGATTCATACATTTACAATATTGTTCATATAGACATATGATTTTTATGTTTGTTTATGACACAAAGAGGCCCTTTGATAGAATAGCATTATGAAAAGATGTAGCTCTATTTCACAGATGTTATTCTTTCCTGTTTGAGAAAATAATTCTCAGAAACGGGAATGAAAAAACAATTGTCTTGATAGCATGAGACTTCAGTAGGGCAGAGACTTCAGCAGGGCAGAGACTTCACAGAAGTCAAGCAAAAGTACAGACACACCCACAAAAATAAATTTTGGCTAGTGGACCCCCAGGGTTTTAGAATTGCAAAAAGCATTCAATAATCCATGAGCATAAACCCACTGCTGAAAACCCACTGGTAGGTAGGTATCTCAATAAGTTGGAAGTGCCTGATCTTGTATTTACATAATGCCTTAAACTATGTAGATCTCAAAATCACTGGCCAGATTTATTAATTGATTACGCACGCTGACTGCTTAAGCAGGAATCATTTCATGTACCAATGAAGTGCAGCCATTTCTATATTAAAATGTAGCAGCATTTTACTGGCCCACAATTTTATATACCCAGTTACTGTGAGATGTAGGCCTCTAGCCAAATGAAAGCGCATCGGTATTTAGTGAATTATAGTAAAATGACAACTGCATATAATACAACATGATTAAAATCACATAATAAATGTTTCCCATCGCAAGAAATACTTATGCGATTTTATAAAAATAAACAGACAGAAAATAACTCCCACTACATGTGGGAGTTTTAGAGTGTGTTAGTGTGGGGTGAAGAAAGGTAAATGGTTGTCAGGAAGGCTTTGAGGTTGGTTAAAAACTCAAAACAGTGAGTGGAACCTGACAGGAAAGTTAAACTGAGCATAAGGTTTGGGATAAGGAACTTTAAAAAAAAAAAAAAAATCCAGCTGGCAAAACTTAATTTGATCTAACATAAGGCCAAACTAAACCTTAGAGTTAATAAGGCAACTGAAAGTCTAGAATAAATCTGAATTACAAAATAAGATCAGTAATTTATACTTAGTTTTAGTGGTATCCAAGGCCTAGATCTTGAAGGACCACACTTAAAAACTGCCAGGAAACTTAGAAAAATGAAAAACCAACTTTCCATAGGAGCCATCTAGAGAAAAACACACACACAAGTAGTTTCCATCAGCTCTGCCCTATGCTAGGAAAGAGGATATCTTTGATTCATGCTAGTGAAAAACACATTGCAAAAATAATCATATTGCTAAATATTTTATAACTATGGAAAACATTTTTTGTGACTTACTAACTTCCAAGGTACCTGGTGTTGAATAAAATGAAGACTGTTCTGAAAGAGAACTTACAGGATTAATTATCAATTGACTATCACTCTATAAATAAAATAATTACAACTGATGTAATATGTTGGCAGACAGATGCAACAATACAAAAATTGAATCAACTGTCAGTCTGGGACTTCAGTAATCTTGGTTGAAAATAGTTAATCTCATACGTGGTCCCCAGAAATGTCACGAGTTATTATTTGATTTTAAATATATTTTATGTAGAAATTGTTCCACAAACTTTTTAAAGGTTGTAATAAAATTTTTTAAATTACTTTTAAAATATATTCAAGTGGCAGAGAAAACAAGATGGAATGAAACAGGAGCACTAAGGAAATACAAATTGAGGAGCCAACATTATTTTAGGCAGTACTAGAAATTGCTTGAATCACACAGGAAAAGTTATAATAGGTTTTCAAAACAATTTCTTTACTTGCAATAAGAAAATTTTTTAAACATAAACACAATATTATTTAATAACCTATAATGTCCTTCTCATATAGTAAACTCACAAAACAGAAATCAATGTATTCCTGTACCAGCATTTTTTTAAATAACTATTTTATTTTACTGAATATGTTTTTGGAGCTGAGGAAGTTAAAGGTTACATTTAAAAATTAGTCCAGGTACATTTCAACATTCTGCAAATGATTTAGAAATAAGTTAAAAACAGCATGATGCATCATTAGATTCCCACCAGCAGTTTATTAATTTATGTATAATTATCATTTGCACAAATTATTATGAAGGAAATGACAAACTATCAGTGCTCAAAACATATTCGCCTCACTTGATAAGAAAAGAGAACTGGGCGGGGCATGGTGGCTCAAGCCTGTAATCCCAGCACTTTGGGAGGCTGAGGCGGGCGGATCACGAGGTCAAGAGATCGAGACCATCCTGGTCAATATGGTGAAACCCCGTCTCTACTAAAAATACAAAAAATTAGCTGGGCGTGGTGGCGCGTGCCTGTAATCCCAGCTACTCTGGAGGCTGAGGCAGGAGAATTGCCTGAACCCAGGAGGCGGAGGTTGCGGTGAACCGAGATCACGCCATTGCACTCCAGCCTGGGTTATAAGAGCGAAACTCCATCTCAGGAAAAAAAAAAAAAAAAAAAAAGAAAAGAAAAGAAAAGAGAACTGGGGCCGGGCGCGGTGGCTCAAGCCTGTAATCCCAGCACTTTGGGAGGCCGAGGCGGGTGGATCACGAGGTCGAGAGATCGAGACCAACCTGGTCAACATGGTGAAACCCCGTCTCTACTAAAAATACAAAAAATTAGCTGGGCATGGTGGCGCGTGCCTGTAATCCCAGCTACTCAGGAGGCTGAGGCAGGAGAATTGCTTGAACCCAGGAGGCGGAGGTTGAGGTGAGACGAGATCGCGCCATTGCACTCCAGCCTGGGTAACAAGAGCGAAACTCTGTCTCAAAAAAAAAAAAAGAAAAAAAAAAAAAAAAGAAAGAAAAGAGAACTGGAATTGAAATATTCCTAAATGCGAAATCAATTACAATTTGTTATTTCAAATTATGCTTTCTTCCAAATTAAAAAAAGGAGAAAATCTCTAAATAAGCAAGTATAAAAATCATTAAAAACTACCTAACACATACTGAAAATACAATCTGTGTTTCTAAACTTTGGGAGGCTGAGACAGGTGGCTCACAAGGTCAGGAAATCAAGACCATCCTGGCCAACATGGTAAAACCCCGTCTCTACAAAAAAAAAAAAAAAAAAAAAAAAACAGAAAAACTAGCTGAGCCTGGTGGTACGAACCTATAGTCCCAGCTACTTGCAAGGCTGAGGCAGGAGAATGGCTTGAACCCAGGAGGCGGAGGTTGCAGTGAGCCGAGATTGTGCCATTGCATTTCAGCCTAACGACAGAGCAAGACTCTGTCTCAGAAAAAGAAAAAAGATTTAAAAACTATACAGTGTTTCATCTTTTTTCATTCAGAAATGAAGGGTAGGATGGCAATGTTTTAAAATGTTCCCTATTTTCCATACTCACACACACAAAAAGCACTGATTTTACAATTTCTCTAAAGATCTTCCACACGATAAAAACAACATAGTCAAAGCAGATCAAATAAGGCAAATGCAAGATGGCTATCACTTAACCCAGAACACCTAACAAAAATCAGCAGTGATGTTGGAAAGACCCAAATAAAGTTAAAGGGAATAGAACAAGCTTACTATCCTTGTTCTCAGCTTGATTAACTTTTTTGCAAAGTGGTATGTCATTGTTTAGAATTGTGTGTAATGTGTACAATATCATAATATTTATCATGAAATGAAGGCACCTTTGCCTTCACACATTTATCTTCCCTTCTCTCCTTCTCTCTTAAATAAGATTTCTCAATATTTTTCACTTACACAGTTTTACTGTTTCTACTTCACTTGGCTTCAGTCCTATCTTTAACTCCTATTTATTTATTGGCACTCAGGGCCCAATTTTGCAGTAACTCCTTACAATAACTCTTCCAGGTGTGAGATTTTATTCGAAAATCGGTTAAGCAGGCCAAATTTACTAGGCACCTGTCACGCTAGATACCAAAAGAGGACCTTGGAAGAGGAGATACACTAATAACAGCTTGCATTTTTTGAGCACATGCTAAGTGCCAAGCACAACAATCCATACATTATATCCATTGTCATCTGAACCCTCGTACCATTTTATAAGGTGGATGAGAATATCTAGTTTATAGTGCTATGAGAATTAAATAAGTAAATATTATGTAGAGCACTTAAAAGAAACCTTCTCGCCCAGTAAGAGACCTGGATTTTATTAGTGTTAGCTAATATAACTCTTATCTCCATTTTAAAGATAAGGTAACTAAATTTCATGCAGGCTATGCAACTGTCTTCTGTCATACTTCTAGAAATTAGATATAAGAATTTTAAACTATATTTATGTGATTCCAGGTACCATAAAATTAAACTTGTGTCTTTAACACTTAGTTTTGTTTTACTGTTTCTCCTTACTTGAAGCTCTACATTCATCTTATTTTAAAAGGAAGAGGAAGTTAATATGCTAAAAGGTCCTAACTAATTGCCATGAACTTCATCCATAATACGTAACTTAAAGGACCCCAGATTCATTTACCATTTGAAATAACAGGACAAAAGAGCTCTATCTGCCCACAAGTTATTGTCCTCAAATCAAGATCACCCAGAAAATGTTAAAATGAGGAGAACAAGGGAGACTGTAATCACAAACTCGAGAAACCAGATAGTCACAGCTTTAAAGAGTGCCTCATTGTTCATTTGTTTTTTTCTCATATCAGAATCCCCATCCCTTCTTACTGTAACAGACTAGGTTTTACCACATAAATTATTTTTCTCAGTTTTCCACAGTATTTCTTGTGTTGTATGTATCCTACACTATGGGGGAAACTTGAAAACTTCCTCATTTCTCTCTCTTTCTCTCTCTCTCTCTCTCTCTCTCTCTCTCTCTCTCTCTCTCTCTCCATTTCTATCTATAGAAAGCTAACTATGATTTTTTTTTTAGTTTGCTAATTCATGTTCATAGTTAAGAATGCTAAAGTATGAATATGTACACAGCAACAACCAGTAGGTTAATAAAATTTTTATGGTAACTACCCATATGCTCACATTAATTAGGAATAGCTAGTATCTATATGGCAACTATTTATGATCAGCTACAAAACTAGTACTAGCCCAAAGAATACTAAGGAGTGAACATTTTGAGAGCAGCTGCTGATTGAAGATGGCAATATCTTCACATCTGTGAACGTTGAAATGGCCATCCTACATTTATCAATTATTCTATAAATCTGCAGGCACATCAGGTAATCACAGTAACTGGTACAATTTAATAACAGAGAGAACTATAAAATTTACTGTCTCTATCTAGAATCCACTACAAAATGTTGTTTCAAATTATTCCTCAGTGCTTTGAAAATTTTAGAAAAACAGAGGTGAAATGGTGATAGGATCTTTCAAAGAATCATCTTGTAATGTGCATTTTTACATAAGCAAAAAATTTTTTAAGCCATAAGAAAATGAGGCCTTGAAGAATTTAAAAAGTTCTATCAAAACAATCCTATTTAGGATCTGGTTACACACATTCATAGAACTAAAGATGTATGATTCTGATTTGATTGGTAAAGTCAGTAAGACACAAAGTAAAGAATCAAACTTAAACGAGACAGGAAAGAGACTGAGAACCACTGTTAAGAAGGCAATGAACACCTTTACTCTAATAAAGATACAGAGCAAGTAAGAGCTCTGTATTAGTCTTAGGATTTATACCTAGCATCATTAGAATTCACTTTATTCTCAATAAAATGGTAGACCTATATTTGTAAAGTAAACATTAGACTACAGAGTGGTACTGAGTATTCTTTAATACCAGTTGTTTTATTTTTATTTATTTAGAGATATTTTGCTCTTTTTGCCCAGTCAGCTCACTGCAACCTCCACCTCCTGGGTTCAAGTGATTCTCCCCGCTCAGCCTCCGGAGTAGGTGGCACTACAGCCTCGTGCCGCCATGCTCAACTAATTTTTTTTTAAATATATTTTTAGTGGAGACAGCTTTTCACCATGACGGCCAGGCTAGTCTTGAACTCCTGACCTCAGGTGATCCACCTGCCTCAGCCTCCCAAAGTGCTGGGATTGCATGTGTGAGCCACCATGCTCAGCATCAGTTGCTTTATTTTAAAGATGAGGAAACTGACATTAAGGGAACTTAAATGACATGATACAGAATTTATTAATGGCTTTATCAGGACTAAAATCCAATTTTCCCCTCTTAACTCCATAATGTAGTATTATAGGGAATTATTGCTATCATGTTCAGTGGCACAAGTGCCAAGAATTTACAGTTCTTACATAGTGACCCCTCTCAACCCCAACCAGTTCCTCTCCCCAGAGGAACTCACCTTTAATTGTTTATTAGCTCTACTACAGAACCTTTAAATCCCAGTATCTTTACGGATCATGACGACTCCACAGAGTAGTTGGAATCTATGGAAATCTGGAAAGTACACACTCACTGAAGCATAATCACATTTTTTTCAAAAAAATTAAAAGCATATGTTGACAAAATACACTCAAATTAGTTTAGCCATTATCTAAGTGACTTCACATCATTTTCAGAACTTCTCTGTATCTTTCCTCCTAATGTAGTCATTATTCCTCTTGTCAGTTGTCTTCATAACTTTAAGGACTATTAGTGCTATTTCTTATATTAACCATAGACACTATCTCTTGACTCCTATTTTGTGATGTGCTACTAGTCCAATCCCTAACCTTTCCTTCAGCTCTCTCCAGTCCCCATGTGCAATTTGCAACCCCACCACATGTGTGTTTATTGTGACATTGTCAGTCTTGAAAATATTTGCATTTGGTTCTGTCTTCCACATTTTAAGATTGACTAAAAATCTATCAAAAGTTGAAAATCAGTAAATACCATGTATGTTTAATTAATATAAAAATATTCATTTTGGAGCAAACTAAAGTTCTATGGTTATTTTCCTTTTTTTGCATATTCTTTTGTTTTTTCTGAATTTTTTTCTTTGTAGTTTTGTCTTTTTAAATACTCCTTAAACATTAAATGTGCTATAAATTCCCCTTTTTGTCCCAAATCCTCCCACCAACCAAAGACCTCCATTTCCTTATACTAATCCTACAGCAGGCTGGAATAACACAATTTGTTCACCTTCTTGGACTACTTCACAGCTATTATGCCACGTCTTTCTCTTTTCCTTAATCATAGTTTGCTGAGGTTCGACCTCAAGTAACTTTTCAAGAAAGATTTTATTTAAGAAATATAACCTTTCTCTTTACATGTCTTAATTCTACCCTGACAATGAATATTTTAACTGGTTAATTATTCTCTTAATTCATTAATGGTTATTCTAAATGTATTTTTTGTTTTTTGTTTTCTTACTAGACTTCCAATTAGTGGGAAGTCACACATCATAGAGATTCACTGTGATTCATATTTTCCATTGTGTTTCATTTTTGTTAGAATTGTTGACATATTTTTCTCCATTTACTATTACACATTTTTTTCTTAAAGTATTTATTTGAAAATCTTCAATTTCCAAGAGCTTTTCATGCTCATTGAGTGTTCCTTTTCTATATCATCCACTTGTTTTATGAATGCAATATTTTCCTGGATCTTTTCAATAATTTTATATGCACATAAATGTGTGTGTGTGTGTGTGTGTGTGTGTGTGTATTTGTCTCTTTCATGGTCCTCTAATTGTGTCTTTCTTGCAAAGTCATTTTGTTAGTTATCGGTTTCTTTACTTTGTTCTTTTTTTTTTTTTTCCATGTTGCAGACTTTTTTAAATTTTTTGTTCTTACATTATTTCTTAAATGCCTGTGATCCTTGATTGCTGTTCTATGTATTTAAGAATGGAGGAATACCAGTCTGGGCAGCGTAGCTAGATCTCTCATCTCTAAAAAATATAAAAACTGGGTGTGGTGAGCCATTTCTGTAGTCCTACCTACTTGGGAGGCTGAGGCAGGAGGATTGCTTGAACCCAGGAGTTTGAGGTTACATGTAGTGAGCTATGATCATGCCACTGTATACCAAACTGGGCAAGAGACCCTGGCTCAAGGGGGGGAAAAAAGAAAAACAAAGTAAAGAATATAAAGGAATAGAAAATGCAGGTATCTATGAACTTGAGTGAGTCTTGCTGACTAGAAGACTTTGCTTTAGGGCAAGCAAAAAGCTGACCATTAGTCTTAAAGACTCTAAGTACCAAAATAAAAGGGGCATTATTTTTCTAAGACTCATTCTTAGTTGCCCTTGCTGTCCCTTAGCAGTTAGTACATGTTAGGAGTGGACACTTAGGTAAGTGAGCGAGAAAAACTTAACTATAGAGATGTTTACATAAAAAGTAGAGTTGTGAGTAGAAGACTCTATTCCATCTATACATGTTTGGTAAATTATTTTTAGCCCCAGACTCTCATTTTTGTTCTCTACTTTTTTCAACATTATTGAAGCTCAAATCTTTGGAGGCTTGATATGGGCACAGTGACTCTCCCCAATATCAAGCCACCACCCCAATTTCTCCCACACTACATTCTAGGCAGTTTTCCTTTGCCTTTATGTACTCTCTACAATTTGTAACCATTTCATAACTTTTAGTCCCTCAGTTTAATGTTTGAATTAATGAGTTTTCAGGAGGTAGTTTATGTAAAGATAGTTCTTATACCTTCCTCTTAAAATAGATACTCACCTATTGAAAACTAAGAAGCTATATTTTAAGAAGTCTAAAACGAAAACCCAAGAACCAACAAAATTATTACACTGTTGACTATCACCATAATCATGACAGTAATAATGTTGTTCAGAATGATTCAAATCAGGATCTCTGTTGAAATCAATGTGAATTGCCCATCTGCACACACTTTAAGGTACACAGGGCAAAGTGATACTACTGATTTCATGTTCAAAATGGTTTAAATGCTGTTCTGTTTGTGGGGAATGAGACAATTGAATAACATTTGCACAAAAAAGAAAAAGATTAATTGAAGTTCAAAATTGAGATAGCTGCAAATATTTTACATTTGTGGAAGTTAGTTTTCCTTACAAAACGAATGGAAATGATGTATACATGTTATCCCACTTGAATTAGAATTTTATACAGATAATAAGAATGTGTGCATTGTAGAGGCAAAATGAGCCTATTGTTGTCTGCAATAGCAAATGAAGTGTCTCATAACTAGCAATTCAATGTGTTAATTCAGCTGTACCATCCAATTTCCTACAATTCATCTCAACTTTAGTGCACAACAATAAAAGTCTTTTTAAAATCTCTGACAAAATGTCCACTGTAGGTTACCAAAATAGGGGAAATACTATCCATAAGTCTGGCAGTAGGTGCCACAAAATATAAATTGAAAATGATTTATCACAGTCTATCAGTATCACAATGGTTTTTGATGTGAAGTCAGTAATCTAGAGTTAATAATGAAACATATATTGTTTTTTTTCTTTTTAAAAAGTCTGACCAAGTAATGTGAGAACTGTGTGGCAACTGGAATTGGCATCCCCTCAAGTAACACAGCATTCCTTTGGAGCCATGGCCTGCCACCTGCCAAATGACCACAGGTCCCAAGCACACAATTCTAAAAGTAGACAAAGGTAACGAGATGCAAATTTAGCATCCCCATCCTCCTGTTAAATGACCTACATGCAAGAGCTATAGTGTCTCTTACCTATTCAGAAACTAAATGATGAAATGAACAGCCCTTTTTTATTTCTTTTTTTTTTCCGACAGAATCAAGGGCACCAACAGATAGTTCAGTCTGACTACACAGAGATTTATTAAGTCATAAAAGAAAGACAATTTAAAGTGAAAAGTAGCATGAAGAAGAAAAGAAAGAAGAAGAAAGAAAAAGATATGGGACAAAGAAAAAGAATACTGAAAAATAAACACAGTGAGAAAAAAATAAAAGGTATGCTTAATCTACAATATATGAATAAAATCTGCACCATATTCAGTGTCAGACTCTTTCTAATATTTTTCAGGACAAGTGATACATAATCCTATTTCAGAATGAATGATCAAGAGAATCAAAGAAAAAGAAACATAAGCCTCAGGAATCCTGGTGAAATTTGCTATAAGAAAAAGAGAAAAGATGGTATTGAGTTTTGAAAGTAGAAGAGTCAGTAACCCCATAAACCCTTAATTCATTTGCAGAATTGGAAATCACATTGTTTCTAAATGCCGATTTTAAACTCTTTTTTAAACCACACAAGTGGAATGACTCATTACTGTGAGTATAGAATTCAAATAGTTTACATAATCTAAGCAAACATCAGTCTAAAATAAAATTTATTTTAAAAACATTAAAGGAAAGCCATATTAAAAGATTATCTTAGTGCATTAAACAAAAATATTAAGTAATAGAAAAGAAGAAAATGTACCTTTTAAAGATTAATACACCAGTTTTCACAATTGATTATAAATTATTACAAATATTCCATCTTATACAAAGCTTACAAAAATTATTGATAAAAAATCCACAAATTTAGGTAGAATTTCCCAATCCTTCCATAAATATGAGTATTTCCTGATGTAATTTAAAGATGAGGAGCATTATAGGAAAATAAATTATTTCTTATTGGGGAAGGAGGGAGGAGGGGGAAGACATCTTATGTACTGAAGTATATATATATGGTTATTTTGTTATGGATTGAAACAAACAGCTATTTCTTTTCCAAATTTTTTAAAAATATTCCTGTCTGCAATACTATGTATTAGTGATTATTATTATTGCTTTGGTCTATGTCTAAGTAGAGCCCAAGTCAATGATGGCGCTAGCTGAGGAAAACTACTCTGATTCTTCGATGTTTATTGTCCCCTTCATCCTCCCACAGAGCCTCGGCATGATCATAGAATTCGGGAAGGAAGTCGAAGTCAGGCACATTCATCACACTCAGAATGTAGTCCACTCTGGGATATTTATTTCTTAATCTGGTGCTATGACTTCTAAAATATAAACTTTTTTTTAAATTTTCAACTCTAGAAACAGCAGCTTTTCTTCCTTCATTTTCAAAGGCAAAACTTACTCAAATAGGAAAAAGACAGAAATCTGGGTTCTGCTTTCAATTCTGCTAGTTCAAGTTTTGTGACTTAACATGGCCAGGCTAGTGGCTCATCCCAGTAATCCCAGCACATTGAAGGCCGAGGCAGGAGGATTACTTGAGGCCAGGAATTCAAGACCAGCCTGGGCAACATAGTGAGTCCCTATTTCTACAAAAAAATAAAAATAAAAAAATAAAAAAATTAGCCAGATATGGTAGCACAGGCCTGCAGTCCTAGTTACTGAGAGGTTGCACCAAGGGATTGGTTCAAGGCTGTGCCAAGGGCCTAAAGGCTGCAGTGAGCTATAATTGTGCCACTGCACTCCAGCATATCTGACAGAGGGAGATTCTGTCTCAACACACACACACACACACACACACAGGTAGGTACTCTAAACTATTTCATCAAAATTAGCATCATCCTTGCTCTTCCACTGATCCTCTTACACTGGCCAACTTATTTAACCTTTCTGTGCCTTACTTTTCTTGTCTCTAAAATAAGGATACTAATAAAACTGACTTCTGAAGGTCTTTAGGATTAAATGAATCAGTATCTGCAAAGCACTTAGAACAGTCTTTGGAGCATAGTAATTGCTATGTTTTGTTAAATAAATTGTAAAATTATATACTACATGCATATCAGTTGCTTGAAATGTCACTGCACCTCAAAATCATATAGGAAAATGTGTATAAAGATAGATTCTATGGATCCATCCCAGACAACTGAGAATCTGTACCAGTGGGACCTGAACAACTATAACTAAAATAAATAAGTAAGGTAATTTAGATTTATAAAATGCTTTGGTAGAAATAAGATTAACATCTTAGGTCAATTTGGCCATATTTCACAGACTCCATCAGCATTCTTTTCCTCTTTGATGGCCAAAGTAGACACTATCTAAAGAAATGGCATGTAAAACCAACAGCCAGTTTTACAAAGCACTAAGCAAAAAATTGCTTTGCTTTTGCCAAAGCAAATAAGTAAAAACGGAGCAAACTGATCCCTATAGCTTGGGATATGTTTTTTGGGGGAATGATGGAGAAATTAGTTCTGATAAGCTCTTTCTGTCATTGCCCCATATTCATTCCCAATCGCAGGACAAAGGCTGGCACCATCTTTGGGTCAGTAAATGATGGTTAACTACCAAGAAGGAACAAGTCATCCCTAATCTTCCAATCATTTCAACAGTGACACAGTAAACTAAGGCTAAAGCAAGTGCTGGCATCTTTACTAGGTCCAAATTTTATTATCCAGATTTGCAACTAGGAAGAGAATGGAATAAGCTATAAGCACTATGTCATCAAGCCATGAATATGATGACCATGCCGGTCAGAACTATGTGGCTGCACAGAGTAAGCAGTATATCATTGTTGTTCAGAGTAAGATGGGCATCCAAGCACAATCTACAGGAAATTTTTGTGATGAAATTTTCATCAGTCTTGGGTGAAATTAGGAAAATACGTATAATGTGGAAAATGTACAGTGAGCTAAATTTATTCTCTTTAAATAACTATTATTTATTTTGAAATTCAGTTCTTCCATGTCATTTGGTGTTAGAATGTCCACAAAATTGTGATACGACTTTTTAAATCATTCTTACTGTACAAAAGAAAATAGTCAAATAAGGTTTACCATTTATTTTTTTAAAATTGTTAGTCAATGAAAATGTCAGATTGAGAATTATTAGATTATTGGCTTCATGGAAGAATGAACTGGTGTCATCCTTGACCCTCACACATATTAGCTGTGTGATTCTGAGAAGGTAAGGCCTCATTTATACAATGAGAATATTAACATTACTATTACTCATATTGTTGTTATAAGGATAAAACATGTTAAGACCTGCCAGATGTTTATTTACCACAGTATCAGTACAAAGTAAACATTCAACACATTTTAGTCATGTTAACAATTTATAATCCAAATCACCATCTTAACTTCCTCATAAATAAGTTATAATGGATATACCTTCACATATATTTTGTTCCGTTTTTCTTTCTTTAAACTAATGGTAGTGTTTCACTGGAGTCTTGATAGTCATATAAATCTTACCCTCTCTATCTGAAACTAATTATATCAAAAACTCAAGAGGAAATTAAGTGAGTTATTATCTTTCTAAGCTACATAATCCTCCTCATATGTCAAAATTCAGTTTATTAACAAAAAAGAGATGCTTTTCTTATAATATCAAGGCTATTAATATAAGAGACTAAGTTGACATTTACTGCTATCTTTAAGGTGTTATTTGAAAGATTTTTGATTGTGCTATGCTTTTAAATTCTTTGTTTACTTCTTCCTGTGGCTACTCACCACATGCATTATGTTCACCAAAGTGTCAACAAGCAGATTAATCACACTCTCCCTATAATGTTGTATAAGAGCTTAAATAAGATTTAAGCGACAATTCAATGTAGTGGAATGTATGTAACGGAGTCTCAATTAATTCCTCTTCATGTTAAAACCTTAAGGATATATCTTGGACAGCACCCATCTATCTTAAGAAAGAGTACATTTTTTAAAAACATGAAAAAAGTTTAAGTATTTATTATAGATATTGTATTTAATGTTCTGACAGTCTATATGATAACAAATATGTTCCTATCTATGATAATAATAGTCATTCCTCTCCCTACATCCCTCCCAAACTATCTTGAAAGGATTAACCATTAACATAGAACAATGTTTAATAACTGATATTTAGAATCTTGTTTGACTTCAGTTCTGAAGGGTAGGTAATTAAGATAGGGTGGAAATTAAGAGAGAGCCTGATAGTTCATAAGGACTCTAATTATGTAGACATGGAATCAAGCTGAACCCTTAAAGAAAAGCATGTCTCTTAACTTTAACTTACAATTTAAATTTTAGATCCCATCAATCTCTGTAGTGATAACTTTTAAAAATTAAGAATTTCATTTAAATGTGTAAGTCTGAAGACATACTAAAAAAATAAACTTGAAAAACTCGTAGCTAAAAATGAATGAATTTAGGGACATGAGAACATACAGTAATCACAATCACACAGATGTCTCTAGCCACCTGTAACCATTTCTTGGTAATCAAGCTAAGACCAATTAAATCTATTATAATAGACCTGCTACACTGAAAAAGCAGACACAGGTCTAAATCTCAAATCAAGAAAAAACAAATACCAAGGGATTAAAGTCTGTTTGGTTTATACTTCTCCTGGAAAAGACCAGAGATAATTGGATAATTGTTTATAATGCCCCAAAGGGATGACTATTACTAAATTTACAAATGTATTCATTTTCATAAATTTCCTTGAAAAGCCCAATTTCACAATGAAAAAACAGACTTTTCAAAAACACACATGCATATATTTGAATGGCAGAAGTCCTTCAACAATGTGCCTTAAGATAGAACTTGTACACAATACAAATCTGTTAATTCTGTAAGTAATTTTTATAATTTTGATGTAACTCTATCTTATCCCTAAAACATTTAAAATAAACCCTTTATGTGCAAAAAAAGGATAGAACTTGTAAACAGAAGACTAATCTGATAAAATAATAAATGGTTTATCAAAGAAGACAATGCCAGATATTTAAATGTGATTTATGTTTTCAAACATATGCTTAGCCTCCCTCTCTCTCTCTCTCTCTCTCTCTCTCTCTGTCTGTGTGTGTGTGTGTGTGTGTGTGTGATGTGTATATATATATGTGTGTATGGAGTGTGGGGGGTGCTGTCAGAAATGTCATTAAATAGGTTGTCAGAATAAATATGAGTATATATATGTCTATAAATACACACACACACACACATACACACACACACGGAGGTCTTGAGTTGATGTTTCACATGTGTTTATTTTGATGACAAGAGCATACGGAAGGATTTAAAACAAAAGCTCAGTTAAAATCTTTTGATAATTAGGCATATGGTCATTCAGACTTCAAAGCAGTGATCCTCTTAGATCCTATTAGATTTAAGATGTCTACATGTTCCTACTAGCAGGGACACAAATACAAGAAGGTGATGTACTAAAAGTCACTGTCAAGAATGTGTTGTTTCAAGAGGTGTCGCTTAAGAATATTATGTCTAATAAGGCAAATTACTTAAAGGTCACTATTTGAATTGTCCATTTTTATAAAGCACAATGAACATATAACAGAGATATGTAATTTATAATTTATTTTACATAGTGAGACTTAATTCTATCCAGGCATTTTTTCAACTGTTCTTATTCAGAAACACCAAGATTCTCTTCATCTGCCCATTCAGAAAGAATAAAAATACCCATTTGTTACTTGTTATCTCACTCCTTTTCTAAAATCCCAAAGTTTTTATAAGCTGTACAAGCTTTATTACATGAAAATGTTCCTGTTACAACTACTATTTCTAGAAATCAAGCTGGCATGATAAAAACATACTTCACTATGACATAATGGCTTAAACTGAAATGATTGCCCAATAAGTTAAAAAGTTAAATGTATAAGTTAAATTTGTAATAAAAAAGTAGGCATCTCAAACAATATCTGATTTTTCCCCTTCACTATGTCTTTGCTATTTTTAAATATAAAAATTTAGTAAAGTATTAAGTGATTTACAAATATTTTTAAAGAAAAATTGCTTTGAACATGCTCCTGTACAATACTCATGGTAAATCACCAACTATTTTAAGAGATGACTAGCATATCATCAAAAAAAAGTAGTACACTAAGTTAAGACACATTGTTTCCAGGTACTTTAGGAAATTGTCATATTCATGCAGTATTACACATCTCATATATATTTGAAGCAGTATGGGGAATCCATAAATTATTTAGGGAAAGTGATCTAGATTACAGATCAATACGTAGCCCTCAACTATTTTAAGCTGATATAGCTGTTCTTTATATAAGAGAGAACTTTTCACTTGTTAGAAACCACATGAAAAGTATTCACCGAAAAATGATGTCATGTCCCATTTTACTTTCAGGTAGGGAGGTTGAGAGATGCCATACTTCAGGGCCTCTAAACTCATTTCTTCAATTCTGCAATGACTGTTTTAAAGAACACCAGCGTTCAAAAGGGGCAAATTCAAGCAATGACATCAACTACAAAGAAACAGAAGACACCTGTTTCAATACCCTTCTACTAGTTCTCAATTACCATTCATAAAAAACTAAATGAAACCTCCCAAAAAGGTGTGGGGAGGAGTAATTCAACTGTAGTCTCCTTAGCATAGCCGGTAACTTAGAAGTCTATGATCAGCTGCATGCTAATCAATTAACCAACAAGTTTTTATTAAGCACTTACTAGTTTCCCCACAATACTAGGGACTACATATCTGAGAGAGCCTCCATTCCCACATTCCCACTTGGGACTTTCTGAACTAGAATTAACAGCACCTTATAATTCCTTTGGAAAAGCTTTCTATTTTTCCTCTCCAAAGCGGATCTGAGACATAGTGCCCCTACTTAAGCAAGTAGCTTAAGCCCTGGAATGGGATGAGCATCACAGAAATGGTGAAATAAAAGCATTTATTTAAACAAGCAGGAGCAGCCAGGAAAATTCTCTATGGAATTGAGGGTGGCTAGGAGCTGAAGGAGAGATGTGAAATCCACTGTTTGTGGCAAACAGTGCAGAGAAATGCACTGCGTTAGGCTATGAAAATTCTCCACATCTAACCAATTCCTAAATCAAACCAACCTGGTTTCAATATGAAGGTTCTTAGTCTGCAGGAGTCAAAAAAAAAAAAAAAAAAAAAACGTAGAGATTGCAGGGGTTGGGGGGCAGGGGAAGAAAGATTAGTAATGCAATGCAAAAGTCATTCATTGAGGAGGAAAAGGAAAGGATGCAGGTAATACAAGGAGAATGATCCTGGAAGATGAGAGGTTCAAAAGTAAATAGCCAATAGATTGACGTTACTTTTCAATATTCTCAAACCAGCAGGCTTCTTTAACACTAGAGGGCATGACAGAAAGACAGAGACAGAGAGGCACACACACACACACACACACACACACACACACACACACAGAGAGAGAGAGAGAGAGAGAGACAGAGAGAGAAAGAGAGAGAGAGAGACTGACTGACTCTGAGGAAAGGCAGCTTTCACATAAAGCTGAAAATACGCAAGGAAACCAGAAATTTCAAGGGGGCTTTGGCAGCCAAGTGGCTTTAGCCTTGCAAATAAAACCCAGGTTGTTAGGCGGTTTCAGGGAAGGCTGACCATGATCTCTCCAAGGAAACCGCTTTCCTAAGCACTGAATGCATAGCAGTCTAAGGCAGGCATACCTTAGTCCCCAAAGCTCCTCTCCTCTGCTAGCAACACCTTTGCCTGAAGAAAGCTCCCACCCTTTTGAGGTTAGTTTCCCTGAACCCCAAAGCATCTATGCTTGCCTGCCCCACTCTCCGTTCTCCTGCAGCTGACTATAAAGGTTGGGGAGGCAGAGTCTCCACCTGGAAATTCAAGTAAGCATAGTCAGAGAATCGGGTCTGCGGGAGGGGCTTGCGCAGCTTTCGCTGTCCAGAGTAGCAGCCTCGGTGCGCTCAGGCTCGCGGCAGCGCAGCGCCCTCGGACTGGGCGAGGGGATACCTCCGTGGCGCCCTCCGCTCTACCCCTTGCACCCCTCATTCAGGTCCACGACAGCCCGGACAAAGGCAGACTGTCTCCGTCCCCGCTGGCCCCAAGCAGGGAAGTCTCTGCACCTGGAGATGCCCGCTAAATGAGCCAGATCTTGCTCCCCTAACCAAGGCACTTCGGCATCAGGGGGCTAGTGGTGGGGAAGACCCGGTAAGGAGATAACAGAGGGAGACACATAAGCTGCGAGAAGCAGACACACAGATAAAACATATGCTGCAAGACGGAAAGGCAAGCGGAAAGACAGATTAACGGGGACACAGACATCCCAAGACAAACAGGAGGAAATAGAATAAGAGGAAAAAAAAAAAAAAACAGACACATGGCCGAGGAGTGGGGACTGAGGGGACCAAGACTCAGAGAGAAACAGAGGCAGAGACATACACGGAGAGAATGAGAGGCAGGAGGACTCTGAAAGAGCCAGGCAAATAAGAGGGCAACCGTCGAGGAAGACACCCAAGACCCAGGGAGCTCCGGGTGTCAGGTCGAGTAGAAACGCCCGCACCGCAGCTGAGGCTGCCAGGAGCTGTTGCGAGAAAGTTGCCTGGGCTGGCAGGCCGAGCCACCCCCGCCGCGGAGCGTCACCAGAACACTGAGGGGGCCAGAGCCCCCCTCCACCCACCCAAACTCCGCAGGGTAGCCGGAAAAGCAGAGCAGAAGGTGGGCGGCGGCAGAAAGTTCCGCGCCACGCGGTCCTCCCGCAGCACCTGCAGCCGCCGGCGAGCGCGCTCGGAGCTCCCGGGAGGCCGCCTCGCCGCGTCCGCCCGCGCTCCTGCCTTTGCCCTGGGACCGGCCCGGGGCGCTCGGCTCCGCGCCCTGACACTCGCTGGGGGACTTCGCGGCACCCAGCCCAGGCACTCCGGCAGCCCAGGGGGAGCTCGTTCCAGACAATCACGAGGAAAAGAGGGGAAGTAAGAAAGAGACGGAGACCTGCTATCGTGGCCAACAATCCCGCGAAGAGGGAACAGCGATCCACGCACGGGATTCAGCCTCCAATCCAGCCCAGCTGACGCCGGCCGGCCGGGCCGAGTGTGAGGCTCGCCGAGCCCGCGCTCACCTGGAACCCGCGTCGGCCAGCGAGCGCCGCGCGCAGCCCCGGCTACCGCCCGCGCGTCTTTTCACACTTCCAGGCGAGCAGAGGCAGCCGGCTCCGGCCTCGGCCAGCCCCAGAGAGGCGCCCTCATAGCGTAGCGGCTGGCTGAAGGGCTCCTCGAGCACGGCCAGAGGGGACGCCGAGGCCGAGAAGGCGCGGAGAGCGAGCGAGGGCTGCCAGCACGTTGCCACTCCGGCGGAGGCGGCGCCGCCGCCGCCTGGTCACTTGGCCCCGGCCCCCGCCCCCCTCCCGCCCCAGCCCGCCGCCTCCCGGCCCCTCCTCCTCGCGTGGTCCCGCCCCCTCCCGTAGCCCCAGCCTGGAGGCCTCTCACTGGGCTAGTATCATTTACGTAACCAGCACCTCCGGCCCTCCTCCCTCCCTGCTCCCGCTCCTTCCCCGGCTGGGGCTGTGCGCACCGAGCGCGCTCCAGCTGCTCCTGGAGCTGGCGCCCCTGCGATGTGCACAAGTCCCGCGATACTTGGCAGGCACGGTCCCCGAGAGCCACCGTGGGGTCAGCTCCTCTCCCCCGAGAGCGCCTCGCTACCCCTAGCTGCCTTGGGCTCCCGTACTGCCAGAGCCGGCCTGCGTGCACCGTTCGCACTGGACGCCGGGGAGCCTTTTAGAGGGGAGCTGGAGCATCAGAGACTGCCCTCGGGGACAACGCCGGCAACCTCACCCTTGCCGTCGGCTCTCCGGCGGAGACGTGCAGTGGGGTACTTGAGGCTTCGGCGCCCTCCGCAGAAACGACAGTTTGGCCTCTTGTTGGTTACAGTCCCTACACCTTGGCAGGATCCTAGTGTTCTAGTTGGCGGTGGCTGCTGCCACCGAACGCACTGTAAGAGTACTGGACACACACAGCACTTCCTTGTGCTCTCGAATTTTTATGAAGAGGTAAAGAAAAAAGTGGGGTTTTGAATACCTTTCTCAGGCAGGAAGATGTGATATTAAGCACACACTCACTCCGAAATGCCTGGATGTTTGCATGTCTAAGTTAATGTGTAGTACCAGTACCCCATGGTGCTGAGTTTAAACGTGAGTAAAGACTTTAAGACAGTGCCTGGCACAAGGTAGAGACTTAAGATGCAGGCATTATTAGCGTCTGAAAGACTTAGGACCTATCCCCTACTGCCATAGGAGAGGAACTCTTCGAGGGAATTGGGATTACCGAGTTCAGGTTCCTCCTTGGCTATTTATTCACTGTGGCTGTTGGCTAGTTTTGGCTCCTCGGATGTCAGTTTTCTTGTTTGTAAGAAGGGTTAACAGGTCCTTTCTTCTCACAGTGTCACTTCACATGTCTTATAGGATGCTTTCCGCAGAATTTGGGGAGGATATAACAGCTACATAAAAATAAGAGCCACGTTTCACAAACATATGATACCATTAATTATAACCTAGTATGTCAATGGCATTCTTGATTATACACAGGCAATTTGCAGACATATTATCTTTATATCTTTTCATGAGTCAATTATCATTTACATTTGTATGTTAATAACTATGTTAATGTCTCTTCCTACATTGTCCATCCTGTCCCACCATCAATTATGGAGCATTTACCAGAGATGCTTTTGGGAATGTGTGAGTACACAGGGTCCACTCATAAGACTCTCAAATTTCTCTGTACTGCTCCCTCTAGCGAATTCCATGACCTACCATCAGGTCATTTACCTCTGCGTGGCATACTGAGAGAGACTCTGGACCAGGTAGAATATCAGAGTTCTGATGCAGATACAGCTACTAACTAGTCTTACATTCTTTGAAGACAAATAAGCCCCCATTTTCACATTTTTAATCTCTTTAAAAGGCACAACACCATTTTGCAATCTTTGTGGTAATACTTAACTTAGGCAAGAATCATAAACTTGGTCAAAGCTATTTGGGTAACTGGATATTTACATAGTCCCAGAGTATCACCTTAGAAAGTATTGGCTTTTGCTGAATAATACACAAGTCCAAAACTTATTGGTCCCAAACAATAAACATCAATAATTTCTTAAAGCTCTGTGGGTTGTCAGGGGAGTTTCTGCCCTGGCTAGCTCAATTTGGTCTAGAGGTCTAGAATGATATCCTCACTCACTTGTCTGGTGACTGGCATACTTACTTGTCTGGAGGGTGTGGGACTCAGCTGCAATGTTCTGTCTTTTGTTTAATCTAGCCTGTCATCCTTCAATAGGTTAGCATTACTGGTAGTTGCAGGGCTCCAGAAAGCAACAATGGAGTGCAAGCTCCAATGTGGAGCACTTTTTGAGATTCTATAGATGTACATTTACCAATGTCTCATTAGCCATGGAAGTTACATGGCCCAAACATAGATAATATGCTCCATGTCTTGATGGGAGAAACTATAACACCACCTTTAGGAGAATGCATACATAAATGAAAATAACTTACGGCCGTTTTTATAATATACTACAGATCCTTAATTACAAGGGAATAATAAATTACATGTAGTGGATAAAACTGGTAAACATCACCTTAACCAAGTGACCAAGGTTAAAGTCTCCAATCAGTAACCAAGTGATATCATGAGCCTCATGATATGATGCACTGAGAAGTACTTAACATTATTTATTTAGGATTCCAGACAGCAACAAAAAAGTATAATTGAATGGGATCATGAGAAAGCAAAGACAGCCCCAAATTAAGGAAAATTCTACAAAATATCTTGTCTATACTTTTCAAAAATGTCACGGTGATGAAAGTCCAAGAAAAGCTGAGAAACTGTTCTAGACTAATGGGGATTTAAAAACCGTGACTGCTAAATGCAATGTTTAATCCAGAATTGGATAGCAAACAGGGAAAAATATCTGTTAATATAAAGGACATTATTGAGACAATCTGATTCAAAATATTAGTAAAAACCATATCTAAACTAGAATACTTTATAACAAAAATTAGTTTTGTATCAATATTAAATATCCTAATTTTGATAACAGTACTGTGATCATGTATAAGAAACCCCTTGATCTTTAAAAATACATAATACAATACTTTGAAGTAAAAATAACATAGCAGTTGTAAGTTATTTGTAGATGGTCCAGAAATACCTATAGAGAGAATGATGAAACAAATGTGGCAACCTTTTATAATACTATTGGTAAATTTCAGTAAAGGGTTTATGTTAATTCTTTGTAGTAATTTTGCAATATTTTTTGGAGTTTAAATACTTTTTAGAAAAATTGGGTAGTTATCATTACTTATGTCACAAGAATAATAACTAATAATTCATCTGAATAAGTGTTGGAAGTTATTAAAAAGTTATATTTTTTCAAATAGAAAGTTAGGTATTATTTTTAATCAAAGTGGAGCTATTGCAAGTATTTGCTTAGATAAATGGTATGACCAATATTGTACAATTCTTGGTATAAGGCCAATATAATGGCTACCAGGCCAATAATGTCTATTGTTTATTATATGACCAAACGTATAGGGACTTAGCTATAGAATATACTAAAGATAGGGATGTGAGTTTAGCAGCTACAGTTGTCCATTCTGTTATTAACCAAGGCCCTCATTCAAAAGGGAAATAAAGAAAGAATGAGATAGTTATATCTTGCTGAAATTAAATTACCAGATTTGGGCAAATTATTGGGAATGAAGAAAAAATGAAAACGTATTATATAACTTTAAGCAATTAAGACTAGATTAGTAGAATGATGGAGATATCATTATTAAGGGAAACCAAAAGCAATAACTTTTCTTTTCTAAAATGAGATCTAATAACATTTCTGTTTAATTTTAACATTTCAGTGGCTTCTCATTGATTTTAAGAAATTGTCGAAAATCTGTAACATCCCCTATAAGAACCTTTACTCTGGGGCTCTGCTTGCCTCCTTTGTACTTAACAATGAGCTAAGCACTGTGGTAGGTGTTGAAGTCAAAGAGGAAAGTAAAGTTAGGAAAGTAAACACAAAACTTAGGGTTCGGTCATTCATCCCATGATTATACATGGAGCACTTACAGCATGGCAGTTATTTACTAGGCACTAGAAATACAGCAGTGAACTAAGGCCAAGGGTCACTGCTATATTCCCAGTGCCTACCAGTGAGCAGAAGACAATGCCTAGCACTGCTTAGCAGTGAGAAAAAAGACATCTTACACGAAAATTAACTCCAGATGGATTAAAGACTTAAACATAAGACCTAACACCATAAAAACCCAGGAAAAAAATGTAGGCGAAACCATTCAGGACATAGACGTAGGAAAGCACTTCATGACCAAAACACCAAAAGCATTGGCAACAAAAGCCAAAATAGACAAATGGGTCCTAATCAAACTCCACAGCTTCTGCACAGCAAACGAAAAAATCATTAGAGTGAATCGGTAACCAACAGAATGGGAAAAAATTTTTGCAGTCTACCCACCTGACAAAGGGCTGATATTGAGAATCTATAAAGAGCTAAAACAGATTTACAAGAAAAAAAAAGCCCATTCAAAAGTGGGCAAAGAATACGAACAGACACTTTACAAAAGAAGACATACATGAGGCCAACAAACATGAAAAAATGCTCATCATCACTGGTCATTAGAGAAATGCAAATCAAAACTACGTTGAGATACCATATCGTGCCAGTTAGATTGGCGATCCTTAAAAAATCTGGAGACAACAGATGCTGGAGAGGATGTGGAGAAATAGGAACACTTTTACACTGTTGGTGGGAGTGTAAATTAGTTCAACCATTGTGGAAGACAGTGTGGCGATTCCTCAAGGACCTAGAAATAGAAATTCCATTTGACCCAGCAATCCCATTACTGGGTATATATCCAAAAGATTATAAATCGTTCTATTATAAGGACACATGCACACGAATGTTCATTGCAGCATGGTTTACAATAGCAAACACCTGGAACCAATCCAAATGCCCATCGATGATGGACTGGACTGGGAAAATGTGGCACATATACACCATGGAATATCATGCAGCCATCAAAAACGATGAGTTTGTGTCCTTTGTAGGGACATGGATGAACCTGGAAACCACCATTCTCAGCAAACTGATACAAGAACAGAAAATCAAACACCACATGTTCTCACTCATAGGCGGGTATTGAACAATGAGAACACATGGACACAGGGAGGGGAGCATCACACACTGGGGTCTTTCGGGGGCAAATATGGGAGGGACAGTGGGGGGTGGGGAGTTAGGGAGAGATAGCATGGGGAGAAATGTCAGATATAGGTGATGGAGAGGAAGGCAGCAAATCACACTGCCATGTGTGTACTTTGCATGTTCTTCACATGCACCCCAAAACCTAAAATGCAATAAAACATAATAAAAAATAAATTAATTTTAAAATTTTTTTAAAAAGATATAGATCCTGCCTTCATGAATGCTACATTTTGCTGAGGGATGCCCTAACCCAGAGTTCCACAACCCCTTGACCACAATACCAGTCTTTGGCCTCTTAGAAACCAGGCCACACAGCAGAAAGTGAGGGGAGGATGAACCAGTGAAGCGTCATCTGTATTTACAGCCACTACTCATTGCTCACATTACTACCTGAGCTCCAGCTCCTATATGATCAGCAGCAGCATTAAATTTTCTTAGGAGTGTGAACTCTATTGTGAACTGCACATGTGAGGGATCTAGGTTGTGCCCCTTATGAGAATTTAATGCCTCATGATCTGTCACTATTTC
The DNA here is from genome assembly GCF_048565385.1 of Saimiri boliviensis. NCBI lineage: Eukaryota > Metazoa > Chordata > Mammalia > Primates > Cebidae > Saimiri > Saimiri boliviensis. The sequence goes on from NC_133453.1 coordinate 85,450,687, forward strand.
CCATCACCCCCAGATGGGACCATCTAGTTGCAGGAAAACAAGCTGAGCGATCCCATTGATTCTACATTATGGTGAGTTAGATAATTATTTCATTATATATTTCAATGTAAAAATAATAGCAATAAAGTGCACAATAAATGTAATATACTTGAATCATCCTGAAACCATCCCCTCTCCCAATCTGTGGAAAATTGTTTTCCACAAAACTATCCCTGGTGCCAAAAAGGTTGGAGACTCCTGCCCTAACCAAATAGAGAAGTAGGCATGTACTTATGTCAGGTTTCAATAAATTCTAAAAGAAAATTGGAACAGGCTGAGAGTTCAGCTTTTCAGCTCATGTACCACAAATAGTTTATAGATACACCATAATATATTGACCATTACACCCATCAGAAGTAGCCAAGCAGTGTGGCCTCAAGTTCCTAGAGCCCATAGTTAGATAGCCTTTAGTCATCAGAAACTTGTTAAGGACTTCTCAGAGAATGGCCAGCATGTGCAGTTCGAAGTATAGCCCATTGTGGCTGGGAAAGCAAGGAGGTTGGGAAGGAACTTCTAGAGGGTATAGCTCCAGCTAATGACCCAAAGATTTAGCAACATAAAGATTAAGTAATCCTATTTTATATATAGGTGACTTGTTATTTCAGTGGTAGCCATTTCAGCTGCAGATTGTTCTTATAATGCATGGACATTCTTCATATTCAAGCTTTGCCATTATGTTGAATAGATTTGATAAAATCCATGTGTAGCCACAAAAACATGAATCAATTAAAGAAAGAAAAGTAGAGATGATATATTTTAAATAAGATTTTAACTGATGTAAATATTTGGTCATAAAAGCAAATGTTTAAAATCTTTCTCACCTATACTTATGCAGACAAATTTTCTCATCATTTATGATGATAAATTATTATACCATCATTTAAAATGTCAAAATCAGCAAATATTATAGCTACTTCAAGCATAAAATCTTTTGTTAAAATGTTGAGTTTATGAAAGCAAGATCTCATTGTAAGTTTTAAAGTTTTATTTGGAAGTCTTATGATTCAATATATCTTATTGTTACTGTAGGTTTTATAATAATTCATAATGTGAAGAAAGAATAATTCATTTTTAACTAAGTCTCATGCTAATACACTCAAATTTGCTCTGCTTTATCTTATGATCCATAAAGACTTATATCATTTGTCATTTGCACCAAACACAGTGGCAAATTTACATTTTTCCATGACAGTGGTTTGTATCTATTTTCTCCACTATACAGTAGGATACATGACATCAAAAAAAATAGGTTTATTTGTTTATATGGGGAGGTGGCTGTTGTAACTTTATTCAAAGCACAGTGCCTTTTGTACAGTAAACTCCTGTTAAATGGATAAATGAATCCAACCATTTATTCATGAACAGTTAAATCTTTCCTTTAAGACTTTCTGTTTTTGATCTTTCCTTTCCCCCAACAGACCTTTTCTCTCCATGTTGTGAATTCTTGATTGGGCAGTAATCACTCCTGTCAAAGAATAAGGAAAAACAACTAATTTTCAGCCGACACTGGCATTTCAGTACCACGGAGAGCAACAATTGACTGCGGACCAAAGTTGTGGTAATGCCAGCCTGACTATGCTATCTAGGATTCATTGACAGAGAAAGTAACTACATAGAAAGTAGGACAATATGGGAAAGACTTATTATACTACTGTTCAGAATTCATAAACAGAGATAAGTAAGTAGGCAGAAATCAGGATAATGTGGAAAAGTGTTGGCATTCAGTTACAGGTATGTGGTTTTGCTGCTTTGTAACTTCTGTGTATTTCTGCAAATAAAAAGGCAAATATGAAGTAAAATGTTAAGCATCATCAGGGATCTTCAATATAAGAAGCAACTGCACACACACAATCTCAAGATGTTTTCATTTACATATACCATATGGTCATACCTCTTTTTGAATGTGAACCCTTGGAAGGCAAACACTATCATTGCTTTCCAGGACTGAGTACAATATTTGGCACATAGTACATGGTTATTATTTCATTAAATATATATATTAAATTACATAGTTCTGTCAAGCATTTTTCACTTGCTTATTAAAGCTTATGAATAATTCATTAGAATGGCAAAATTATTTTCATGTTTAAGAACCTAATACTTTGCTATTTAAATTTTGAACATGAATGCTTATCAAAAATAAGTCCATAGATAGTACATTTTATTGGTTTTCATTTGGACTTTATTTTAAAGCTATACTTAAAATATCTCCCTCTTATACAAAGGATTTTCTCATGTTTTTTAATTATTTGTTTGAGGCTTTACTCAAAATTTCAGCCATACTAACTGAACAACCACATCTTTCATCCAACAGATAGCTTATATTTGCCTCACTCTAAATTCCTAAGACAATAATTTTACATTTGTGCATTGATGACTTACAGAGTTAGAAGCTTATATTTGCCTCACTCTAAATTCCTAAGACAATAATTTTACATTTGTGCATTGATGACTTACAGAGTTAGAGTGAGTCAGATATGGGGAACAAAGAAAAGTATGAAAGCCATTTTTTTAAATTTAAATATTTAAAAGGATTCCCAGAATCATATTGGATTTTCATTATGAGCCTCACTTTGAATTACCTATCTAATTCAAAGTAATTATTTATACATAACACAATGTATTAAACAAAACTCATGTGTACCAGACAAGAAAATTTTAAGTAGACAAATATATTATTCAATTTTAACAGAGAAGATGAAGTAGAAGGTATTTTAAGAGGAGTGTTGCAAATTTTGGTCCTGCATCCTATCTAAATATCTGATTAGGATTTGGATAAAAAGAAAAATGTCTGTTTCACTTTAAATTCACGTATGTTGCCAAATTGATGTGAAGAGGCAATTTTCTCAGTATTAAATGTCAAAAGAATGATTCATCCAGTAGGAAAGTTGACTACCATTAATTGTGAAGAATTTTGTGAAACTTAGCTAAATAAATAAAGGGACATAAAAGATTAGAAGTTCATATTACAGTACAGATTAAATATAAAAATATAATTTATTAGAATTTTTCATTAGCCTAAAATGCATAACAGTCCATTAATTCATAATTATATTATGATATGTATATGAAAAGGAACCATACAGATATAGATATGCTATAAAATACATCATATGTATATTTCTTTGGAAAATATAAAGTATTTTATAAATGTAAGATACAGTAAAATAAAAATAGTATTAAAACTTAACAAATTAAGAAAAGGAAAAATTATGAAATATTTAAATGATAGGCCTCATTTATTTAGCATTAGGAAAGTAATATTAGGGTGGAATCTGTAGCAATATTTCTAAGTACTATTGCCTTGAAATAGTCATCAGTATAATGCAAAAGCAATGAAGTCTATTAGCCATAAAGAATATAATATTGTTCTCTCCATGAAGAATTTCATAAACATGGGAATTGACCCTTCACAATTTATAGTGTAGGATATTAAGAATTACTCAAATTTATAAAGAAATAGAATTGAAAACATTTAAGTGTATTTATGCCCCAGGATATATGAAACAGTTCTGCAAGACTTTTTTCCAGGCTTTTAGTTATATCAATTTAACTGACACCTTTGTGCTGCTTCTTTGAACAAAATGTTATTACATAAGTATGTGTGTAGATGTGTGTATGAATCTTTAAATTGTAGTACAGTTTATTTTTAAGAAGCAAATACCCAGAGCTATCTAAGTGTACAATTTCTATAAGATTCTTGAATTTGAAAAGTTCACTTTTATAGCAACCTCTCATAAAATATGCAGTAAGATTAAATATGTCATGTGACACATATGGTGTTATATTATCTTTTGGAGTTATTTAAATACTGAATAATGGACATTTTCAAAGTGGATAAAAGTGAAAGCTGAAAATAATACTTCTGTCCCAACACTCTGCAAACCATGTGAGCTTCCAGTAGCTCGATTTTAAATATTGGTAAGACCTGGTGTCATGGCCTGTGGGCATCCATTAAAGATAGGAAGCCTGGCTCGATGGCTTATGCCTGTAATCTCAGCGCTTTGGGATGCTGAGGCAGACAGATCACCTGAGTTGAGGAGTTCAAGGTCAGCCTGGCCAACATGGTGAAATCCCATCTCTGCTAAAGTTACAAAAATTAGCCAGGCATGGTGGCAGGCACCTGTAATCCTAGCTACTCAGGAGGCTGAGACAGGAGAATCACTTGAACTGGAAGGTAGAAGTTGCAGTGAGCCGAGATCGCATCATTGCACTCCAGCCTGGGCAACAAGAGCGAAACTGTATCAAGAAAGAGAAAGAGAAGAAGAGAGAAAGAGAGAAAGGGAAAGAGAAAAGGTGGGGAGAAGAGGGGAGGGGAGGGGAGGAGAGGGGAGGGAGGCACAGAAAAAGATACTATGCTAGAATCAGCTTTTCAAAAGCAGGGCTTCTACTTTTATTTTCATCACACAAAAAAAAACCATAAAAATAGTAAATGAACAATTACTCTCATTTTTCATTCACCAGTCTACACAAAGTTGTCATTTTTTTTTCTTCTAAATATCACATTCTTTCTTAGGTCAAGGGTGTGCAAACTAACTGTGGACTTTACAACAGACATGGAACAAAAATCCAGTTCTGTCCTTTCATAGCTGCGTGACATTGGGTATGTCTGAGAAGTAGTCACTTTGAGAAGTACTCTAAGAAGTAGCTACTTTGTTGGTAAAATAAGTATACACTACATACAATAATAGATGTTTTGAGAATTACATGATGCAGTAAGTGGAGGTTCCCTAGTATATTACCATGCTTAGACTAGGTACTCAGTAAATCATATTGATTTCTAAGTCCTTTTATTTTTAAAAGGCACTGCTGTTATTTCTAAAATATAAAAGAGGCTTAAGTTGGATCCAGGAAGGTTTCATGGTCCTTGTTATGGGGACAATTTAGGAATAGGAGTCCAGGTGATCAAAACTATTTGTATATATATCACTGTTCTCACTGCTTTCTGCCTCCTCAAATCCCTAAACTCAGTAATGATCCTAATTTATAATCAGAATAAACATTGGGACTATGAGCGCTCCTGCTCCTGCTCCTATACCCAAGTACTACTCCTATCATATGCGTCTGTCCTCAGTGTATCATAGAAACAACCATGCATCAGCACACACATGCACACAGATTCCCACTTAAAGTATAAGCCCCAGGGACTTTAGTCACATTGGTCACAAAAATATCCGCAATAGAATGGAGTGCCTCTTAATGACAGCCTGAAAATAGCATGGGTCATCATAGTTCTATATTTTTCTCTCCTAAATAACCACTTCGATATCAGAAGAAACTAGCTTTTTTCAAGCAGTTTCTTCATTATCAGGGTTTTTAATGACTTTGTAGTTAGGAAGTGAATGCTTTTCTCTTTGGCAAAGACCATCATGCCAGTAACCACCTGATGAAACCTCTATAAGCTTTGCATATAGTGAAAGAGGATAGAAGTCAACCGATTTGGTCCTAAATAGTCAAGCAACTATATCCCACATCCCTCATTCTTTCTGAACTTTGCTTAGCTCACTCTGGCAAGTACAAAGATGTCCTAAACTGGCTAATATATGAAAGAGGAGGAAAAGAAGAAACAAGAATAGAAGCATGATCTGTTTGTTGGGACTCAAAACACTTTGATAACTCCAACATTTTGAAAATTCAGAATTTTTTTTTACAAAGTGTTTTTATCATAATATTTTGCCTTTTGGCAACCCAATTTCTAGAGTTTTAGAAGAAAGTACAAAATCCCTAAATAAATGTGTGTATTTGAAAATAATTTACTTTCAAATTATCTTATTTTACATTATTGAGAAGTAAATCATCCAGGACTTCTTTATTCAACTTTTTAAAAATCTACCTTTTAATGATTGAGATTTGTGTTATCAGTACAAATGAAAAGACGAACAAATTTATACATATGGATTATGAGTCTCACTGTGATATACCTTCTTTTAAAACTATTCGAGTAGGATTCTCAGCCAATTATTCTATTACTGCTGAATGTATGATAGAATTTACTATAAGTCCTTGGAAAGTCTTCCCTTAAAATGTATAGATAAAATAAAATCTAGAAGTAATGACTTCTAGATTTTAAAGTAAATATGTACTATCCACATCAAAATTTAGGTGGATATTTCAATAACATCTAGAAAGTTGTTTCCAATTTACATTTTATAGCCACTGTCCATGATTCAGGGTGAATACATGTTTTTGCTCCTAATATTAAAGAAAAGTTGGGCATGTTTTACTTGTGTATTTCTTTTGCTTGTCTTGTTTCCTATTTGCCTTTTCTACTAAGAAACATATTTAACAAACAATTTGTTATATGTTACGACTCAGGACAGAATACTGAAAGCCAACACCAAAAGGTGTGGAGTAAGTAAGGAGAGAAATCAAGCCAGAACCTGGTTTGAGACTCATTAATTTATGAAGAAAAGACTTATCACAAAGAGCAGTCGAGTTAGGAACAGTATTGTGATAAAAGATTCCAGTTAAAAATCTGTAGATATAGATTGCATGTATGAGTATCTTCGCGTGTTAGGAAACAAAACAAAATTAATTAATCCAACATTAGAAAATGAGGATATTTATTATTAAAATAAACTAGATACTTGGTTTCCCTTAAAATTACATATAGAAAAATTGAATCTACTTTGCCAAATGCAAAAGCTAACTGGACAAAGGGACCATCATTTCTCACATGGATTATTCTACAGTAGTACACTCTCTTACAAGGGAAGAAGTTTTAAGACCTCCAGTGGATGCCTGAAACTGCAGACCTTATGCCATATAAAACCCATAAACTTGGCCGAGGACAGTGACTCATGCCTGTAAACCCAGCACTTTGGGAGGTCAAGATGGGCAGATCACCTGAGGTCAGGAGATCGAGACCAGCCTGGCCAACATGGTGAAACCCCATCTCTACTAAAAAATACAAAAATTAGCCAGGCATAGTGGCGGGCACCTGTAATTCCCAGTTGCTCAGGAGGCTGAGGCAGGAGAATTGCTTGAACCCAGGAGGCAGAGGTTGCAGTAAGCTGAGATCACGCCACTGCACTCCAGCCTGGGCAACAGAACAAAACTCTCTCAAAAAAAATATATTTAAAAAAGCCTACAAACTACATTTTTCTTCTATACTTGCATACCAGTAATAAAGTTTAATTTATAAATTAAGAACATTAAGTGATTAACAACAGAAACTGATAGTTAAATAGGTCAATTATAACAATACGCTGAAATAAAAGTTATGTGAATACGATTTCTCTCTCTCAAAATGATCTGATTTTATTGTACTCACCTTTTTGGACTGCAGGTCACAGGTAACTTAAAGCATGCGCAACTGAAGCCAAAAATAAGAGGGGGAAACTACTGTAATCACCTTCTGTTTCTCTCCCTGCCTTTCTTGAATCTATTCTTAAACCCAAGTTACGTCTTATTACCACTCTGCTTAAAACCCTCAACACCTCCACATCTCAGTCTGAGTAAATATCAGAAGCCACCACCATGGCATGTGTATACCTATGTAACAAATCTGCACATGTACCCCAGAACTTAAAGTGTAACAAATAAATAAATAAAATAACAACAACAATAAAATCGTTAAACTAAGATCTTAAAAATATATATCAGAGTTCTTTCAGTGGCCCATCTGACCTTTTCTCACTCTGCTTCAATCACACTGGCATCTATGCTAGTTATCAGATCGTTGGGGACTACTTTTGCCTTAGCGCCTTTTCATTTTCTGCCCCTTCTTCCTATAATTCACTTCTCCCATATAGTTGCTCTTAAGTGTTTACTTAATGTCATCTTCTCAGTAAAAACTAACCACCAAATTTAGTACCACCTAATTTATACCTTGATACTCCTGTCTTTCCTAGTTGATTTTCCTCCATGTTTATTACCACCTATAGATTTTACTTATATATTCTATTTATTCTCTGTGTTCCCCATTATTATAGAGGCAATTTTATATTAATATAATGGATTTTCATATATTTTACTTCTTACTACATTCCCTAAGACTCATACCTGGCCCATAAGTCTTAACCTGAAAATTGGTCTAAATGAGTAAGTTATGAATATGATTATTTTTCCTTTTTGGCTAATGAGGAAACTGGAAGCAAGAGTTATATAGTTGCCCAGGATCACATACCTAAAAAAATTAAAATTCTATATTTAAACGTTGGCAGTCTAAAACCAGGTCTCATCTCTTAATCACAAAGTTTCAAATATATTAAGAAGAGGTATGTGATCTTCAAGAAAAATATTTTAAAAAGAAATCTGTGTGGAATTGCAGAATATTCCTATGTGAATAAATATGCAAACATATTTCTACAGCCCGTCTGACCTATGTAAAAACGAAACATCATGACCTTTGATCTAGGTAGTTAAAGCAGAGAGGAAATAAGTGTTGTTTTATGAGTGCTTTGGCCCTGTTGCTCCTCTCACAGCTGCCTACTTGGTTCTCCTGCCCCATTTTCCCTGGATTTGGGTTAGGTTATGCTATAGGGATATTTGTTTGAAATTACAGTGACTTTCATTGTTTCCTTCTTTAAAACATGAACTAACTTATATCTTGAACTATAACATCAGTAGAGAAAAGTTGACAAATCACATTTGCATAAATCCTTATATCAGTGGAATGCTAGTAAATATGTAACAACTCACTCCTCCACTGGAAAAGAAAAACACACCACATTGAAAAAACTCAATTTTCAGTGTGAATACTCCCAATATTGCTAATTTCAAGTTACTAAGTTGACGTCAATCAGCCTGCAAAATCAAAACTTAACAATCCTTGCCCATTGATGTAAGCTGGCAATACCACATCACTAAAAACAATGTCACACCATGATTCCCTCAATCAAATTCCCTTCACAGTTTCCCAGAGGTAACCAGTATCCCAATTTCTAAAACCTATTTTGAACTTAATATAAAAACATTGTACACATTCCTTTGCATATGCTTTTTTTCCTCAATTCTGTGTTCATGAGATATATCCATATGTTGCAGTAGTTCCTTTCCAGTGCAGTATACTATTCCATACAGTGCTATAATTTGTAGATCCACGTTAGAGTTGACAATCATTTGGATTGTTTCTAGTATTGGTTATTATCAATGATATTGTAATAAGAATTCTTATACTTGTCCTTAGTTTAACATGTATGTAATGTAGATTCCTAAGAAAAGAACTGTCCAATCGAAGGATAAATCAATGTAGTTAGAAATGTCAACAATTGTTCAAAAGTAATTGCATAAATTTTCACTACTGTTCAGAGTGTATGGAAATTCTAGTTTCTCCACATCTTTACCTAGACAAGAAATTTTGTCTTCTCAGATTTTATGCATTCAGTTCTGAAAAATCTCATTTTGATTTCAGTTTTCATTTCCCCAATGATTGGTGAGATTGAGCACATTATAATATGCGTATTGAAACATTTGGATAGTTTCTGTTGTGTAATGTTCTATTCAAGTCTTAGATCCATGTTTTAATGTTGATTGGTTTGCAGTTTTTTATACATTCTGAATACTAGACCTTTATTAATGATGTGTTAAAAATGTCTTGCACTCGGGGTCTTGTATTTTAATGTTCTTAAAGGAATTCCTTAACGAACAGAAGTTTCCACTTTAAAACAACTGTCTATAAATTTACCTACCCACCTGCCAATCATTTTTATTTCTGTCTACCTACCTATCACAGCTTTATTGAGATACAATTTATAACACTTACAACTCACCCATTTAAACTGTATAGCACAATAGTTTTTAGTATATTCACAGAGCTGCGTAACCATCACCACAACTATGTCAAGGACATTTTCATTACCCCCAAATAAATCCCATATTCATTTATAATACCTCTCCATATCCTTGCCATGCTTCACAAGTCTTAGACAATCACAAATATTTTTCTGTCTCTACATATTTGCCTATTCTGCACTTTTCATATCAATGGTATCATAACACTGTGTGGTCATTCATGAGGTTTCTTTAACATAATGTTTTGAAGGTTCATCCATGTTGTACTAAGCATCAGGACTTATTCCTTTTTATAGATGAAAAATATTTGATTACATAAATATACTACATTTTATTTAGTCATTCATTCAACATTTAGGTTATTTTCACTGTTTTGGTTATTATGAACAACGCTGCTATGAGCATTCACATATAAGCATTTGTGTGGACATATGTCTTCATTTTTCTTGTGTATATACCTAGAAGTGAAATTGCTGGGTTATACGGTAACTTAATTTAACATTTTGAGGAATTGCCAGACTCATTTCCATAGCAGCTGTGTCATTTTATAGTCCCACCAGCAATGTATGGGGTTTACAATTTCTCTACATCCTGGACAATACTTATTATGACATCCTTTTGATTATAGTCAACCTAATGGGTGAAAAGTGGTGTCTTGTGCATTTCTCTGATGACTAATGATGCTGAGCATTTGAGCATTTTTCTATGTGCTTACTGATGTTTGCAATCTTCTTTGGAGAAATGCCTAGCCAGGTATTTGCTCATTTTGTTGTTGTTTTTGTTTTTCTTTGCCTGCTTTTAATCAGCTTACTTTTCTTTTTATTACTCAGTTACAAAAGTTCCCAATTCTTTCATTTATAGTTAATATATTAGGTGTCTGGTTCAAGGTATTTTCCCTACATGTAGGTTATAAAAATGTTCTCCCATGTTAATTTCTAGAAGGATTACTTGTTTACCTTTGACACTTTAATATGTAATAAGTTGTAATTAATTTTTGTATAGTGTGGGTTAAGATTAACTTTTTCCACGTGAATATTTAATTAATTCAGCAGCATCATTAGGAAAATATTTTGAATCTTTCTGTTCCACATTTTCAACTTTGTCACAAATCTAATGTTTATATACACATAGGCTTGTTTGTGAAGTCTATGTCATTTATATATATGTAGGCTTGTTTAAATACAGGTTGGCTTGTTTGTGGAATCTATATCATTGTGGAATCTACATCATTACAAGATCAATTCTCTATGCTTGCTGCAATATCACATTGTTAAAATTAATGTAGAATGATAATGTTTTGATTTCTGTAATGGAAATCAAAACATTATCATTCATTTTTCTTCCTCACCAAAATTGAACTATTTTGGCCCTTTGCATTTATGTGTACATTTTAGAAATCAATGTGTCAGTTTCCACCAAAAATTTGCTTGATTTTATTTGATTAATACTGAAACTGATTTTATTTGATTAATACTGAAACCATAATTTATAGAAAGTTGATATCTTTAAAATATTGACTCTTTTAACTTAGCATAGTATATGTTTCCATTTTTTATGTCTCCTTGCCTTCTTTTTATTATATTTGAAGTTATCTTTGAAAAGGTGTTGTGTATTTTTGTTACATTATGAGAAATTTGATTTTTAATAATATAAATTATATCTATAATTTCTTTATTATTGCTGATTTATAGAAATACTTGCTTTTTACATATGGATTTTTGTATATGGCAACGTTGTATCTAACAACATTATCTTTAATAGTTTATCCATGGTTACTTTGGGTTTTCCAGGTTCTTAATTATGTTATTAGTGATAATGACAATGGTATTTCTTTACAATACTTACATTTTATAGTTATATTGAGGTATAATTAACAATCTATGGACTTCACAGATTTAAATTATATAACTTGATGAATCTGGCATATGTATATACTTATGGGCTGATGGATGGTAAATTTTATGGGGCGATGGATGAATATGTTCATTATTTTAAACCATCAGCCCACAAAATTTCCTCGTGTGTTTTTACAATTACTCTCTTATAACCCTTTTTCTAACACTACTTACATTCCTAGGCAACCATTATTCTGCTTTCTGTCGCTAAAGACTACTTGCACGTTCTAGAATTTTATATAAATGAATCACACAGTGTATATTACTTTTGTCCAACCTATTTTACTCAGCATAATTTTTTTGGGATTTACCGATGTTGTTGCATGTATCTATGTATCTATGCACGTTGATTCCTTTTAATTTCTTTGAGATATTCCATCATCTCTATGTCTATCTATTTAATCCATACATTTTCAGCTATATAATTTATATCTATATGACAATTTATTTATTCACCTGTTGCTGTATATTTGAATTGTTTCCAGTTTTTGGCTATTATAAATAACATTGCTATTAACACTTGTGTACAAGTGTGATGGTTAGTATTGAGTGTTGTTGACTTGATTAGATTGAAGGATGACAAGTATCATTCCTGGGTGTGTCTGTGAGGGTTTTTCCAAAGGAAATTAACATTTGAGTCAGTGGACTGGGAGACGCAGACCCACCCCCAATCTGGGTGGGCACAAAAAAACCTAATCAGCTGCCAACATGGCTAGAATAAAGCAGGTAGAAGAACATGAAAGGACTGGATTGCCTGAGTCTTCTGGCCTCCCATGCTAGATGCTTCCTACCTTCAAAGGTTGGACTCTAAGCTCTTCAGCTTTTGAACTCTTGGACCTGCACCAGTGGTTTGCCAGGGGCTCTGGAGTCTTCAGCCACAGACTGAAGGGAGCACTGTCAGTTTCCCTACTTTTGTGATTTTCAGACTCAAACTGATGTCCTTGCTCCTTAGCTTGCAAATAGCCTATTGTGGGACTTTATCTTGTGACCCTGGGGTCAATGCTCTGTAATAAACTCCCTTTCACATACATATTTATCCTATTAGTCCGTCCATCTACGAAGCCTAATACAATAAGTCTTTGTGTGGACATATACTTTCATTTCTCTTGACTCGATACCTAGCAGTTAGGTAAAATGGGTCTTACATGTTTAACACTTTAAGAAACTGCCACATTGTTTTTCTCAGTGGTTATACCACTTATGTTGTGTATTATGCTGTTGTTTTGTGGAATGTTTGATACATTTTAAGCCAACTTGCTTGATAGTGTCCTTTAAGTCTTTTATATACTTAACTGATTTTCCATGTGTATGTTCTGTCGGTTATTGAGGGAGCATTATTGAAATCTACAACTATTTGTAAATTTATCTATTTCTTATTTACTTCTATACATTTTTGCTTTATGTATTTTTAATTGCTGTTTTTGAATACATAAACATTTTAGGATTATGTCCTATGCATGAATTGACCTCATTATGTCACTTATTATTCTTGAAAATATCATTAAGAAATCTTATTTATTATCTTTGAAAATATCATTTACTAGGTAATCCACTTTATCTAACACTGATATAGCCAAAGTAGACTTCGTTTGATTTGCATATATTTAAAGTGTGCTTCTTGTAGACAATATATGGTTGTCGAGTTTTGCTGTATTTTTAAATCCAATCTGGAAATCTCTGCTTTTAATTATTCAGGCCATTTACATTTAATGTAATTATAGGTACAGGTTTAAATGTACCATCTTCTTCTTTTTTACTATTTATCCAATCTATTTTGTTTATTTTTACTTCTACTTCTGTCTACTTTCAATTTGAGTAGTTTTATGCCTTGATTTTTTTCTCATATTTTGGATTATTAGCTGCAATGCTTTGTTATTTTGGAAAATGATTTAAGGTGAATAGTATACATCTTTAACTTTTCAGTCCCACCTTCCAGTGATATACCAATTCACATACGGTATGCAACTTACAAGTATACTTCATTTCCCCCTTCCCAGCCTTTGTGCTAGTCTTGTCTTACATTTTGTTTCCTCCATGCTATAAACTCCAATACATTTTTGTTCTTTTAAACGGTCTCTTAAGAGTTTTTTAACTAAGAAAATGATCTGCAATATTTATCTGTGTATTTACAAATTCTGGTCCTATTCATTCATTTGTACAGATGTAGATTTCTTTTTATTATTTTTCTTCTTTCTTTGGGACAGGATCTTGCTCTGTCATACAGACCGAAGTTCAGGGGTGCAAGCAGATCTCACTATAGCTTCAAACTCCTGGGCTCAAGCAATCCTCCTGCCTCAGCCTCCTAAGTGGCTGGAACTATAGGTGCATGCTAACACACCAGGCTACTCTCTGTTATTCTTGGAAACTTGAGGTCTCACTATGTTGCCTAGGATGGCCTAAGAACTCCTAGCCTCAAGTGATCCTTCAACCTTAGCCTCCTAAAACATAGAGATTACAGGTAAATGCAAATTTCTATCTGATATCATTTTCCTTCTACCTAAAAGACTTTCAGTACCATTTTCTGTAGTGAAGGTCTTCTGGTAACTGTTTTAGCTTTTCTATGTCTCTAAAAGTCCTTATTTTGCCTACTTTTTTGAAAGGCATTTTCCTTGTAGAATTCAAGAATGGCTATTTGAAGTATTTTTAATATATTACTTTACTCTCTTATGGCTTGAATCGTTGCTGACAAGAATTGCATTGAAACTTTGATATTTGTCCTTCTTTGTTATATGGCCTCTTTTTCTAGATACATTTGAGATTTTTCTATCACTTATTTTAAACAATTTGATGTGATAAATTATGGTATAGTTTTCTTCTCTCTTGTGCTTGAGGTTTTTGAGATTCTTAAACTATGGGCTCATACTTTTCACCAAATTTGGTTAATCTTTCATTGTTTCTTCAAAAATTTATTTGTCACCTTATTTCTCTGAAGGTGACAGAGAAAAACTGTGTTGAAACCGTCACCCTTACTCAGAGTTTCTAATTACACCAAGGCTACTTGAAGATGTCTCACACATCCTAATGCTCTTTTCAGTTTTCTTAGCCTTTTATCTCTCTGTATCGTTTCTGTTGCTATTCTTCAACTTAATTAATCTTCTCTTCTACATCATCTGCAACTCATCTCATCCAGTTCCTTTTTCATTCCAGAACTTTTAGCTCCCATCTCTAGATAGGGTGTCTATAATAAATCCTATGTGTTTGTTAAGCATGCTCAAGCTTTACCATCGTAAATATATGGAAGATGGTTCTAAAAATTGTTTGAATGTCCATCTTTACTAATTATCATTCATGTCTTTTCTATACATGTGTTAACTGATCAATTGTTCAATCCATTTGAATTATAATTTTTTGGATTCTTTCTTGGTAATTTTTGATTGATTGGCAGACATTATCAGTTCTACCTTTGGAGTTCTGAAAACTCATGTTTTTATAAATTACCTTGGACTATATTCTGAGACCCAGTTAATTTGTTTGGAAATAGTTTGATCTTTTTGAGTTGCTTTTAGGCTTCCATAGGAACAAATCAGTCTTCAATCTAGTGTTTTGTCTTTATTACTGAGATGAAACCATCATTCTGATTATCCTAACCAGTGTCCTACTGGTAAAAACAGGAACTATTCCTGGACTGGTGTGAGTGCCAAGTATTGTTCTCTATGCTTCTTTTTAGTGGTTCTTATCCCAGCATCAGATAGTTTCTTAAACACATATGCTCATACATAACTCACTTGAATACGTAAAGGAACCCATTGCAGATTTATGAAGTTATTTTGCAGCTCTTTAATTTCCATATCTCTGTCTTTCAAACTGTACTGCTGTGTCCTCCCTGGACTTCTTCTTCTGTCCTCTCTATTCAGGGAGGCTGCTGGGTGCCACTGCAGAGAGAACTCCTGGTTAAATACCTTCAACTCAGGGAGACACCTGGCTTATCCCTCCCTATAATCTCAAGGGCACAAACTGGGGCAATTGCAGGAATTATCTTGTTTGTTTCCCCTTTCTCAGAGTCATTGCATTCCACTGACAAACAATCATTATTCGAAAATTATTGTTTCATACATTTTTTAGAAGCAGAATTAATTCTTTTTATTCTGTTTTGCTGCATCATTGCTGCTCATTGCTAGGCAAGAATACAATATTGAATTCTGTTCATTATTGAGTATTAGAGGTATAAGAGCAGACACTATAGTCTTATATCTATTTCTAAGAAAAAAGTAGATATTTCACTATTACATATGCTTTTTGGTAGGATTTTATTTTTTAGTTTAAGACACTTTCTTCTGTTCCTAGTTTTGTCATCAAAATGTTTTAACTTTTCTCAAATGTGTTTTTTTAATGTATTGGAATGATAATGTGGTTTTTGCTCCCTTATCGTTAGTTTTGTAAGTTACATTGTTGGGTATTAAAACTTCCTTACATTTCTGAAATAAATACAACTTGGTCTTAATGTAGTATCATTCCATATTTTATTAATTTGCATTGCTAATGTATTTAAATATTTTACAGCTAGATTAATGAGAGAGATTGAGCTGTAATTTTCTTTATTTTTTGTAAAGTCCTTGTCATTTTTGGGGATCAAAATTTTGCTGTATTATAAAATAATTTTCTATTCTCTGGAAGAGTTGTATAATTTTAGTGCAATTTACTTTATACATACATTGTAGAATGTATCAATGAAACCATCTGAATTTATAATGTCTTTGTGGAAAGGTTTTCAATATCAACTCAAATATAGATTCAATTACTAATTAGCTTTAAATGCTTCATATTGACTATTTTATCTTGTTTCCATATTAAGGTTTTTTAAAACTTTGCATATTTTTATAAATTTTCATATTCATAACACATATTTTTCATATTATCTTCCTATTACCTTTAAGAGCTGTAGTGATATTCACCTTTTCTAAAATGCTCATATGATAATTTGTATTTCTCACAATTTCTTGACAGATAATTTTACTATAGTAATTAGTATTTTCAAAGAAGCAACTTTTGATATTGTGGTTTATTTATTTTGCATTTACCTCTGAGTCATTAATTTCTACTCATATTTATTATTTTCTGCTTTCTACTTCTTTGCATTTAATTTACTTTTATTTGATGACTTCTTGAGACAGAATCTTTGAGACTGATTTTCAGCCTAACACTACCAAGTGAACACCTTCAAAGCCTTGTGTAAATCACCAGGCTATGTGCTCAATCCCAGTTTCTGTGTTCTTTGCTACTAATGGTGTGTAGCTTCAAGCTTCTTCAGAGAATTACCCTCAGGGCACTAAAATTACCTCACCAATATAAAAATCTATAAGTGCTTGGAAGCTTAAATCCCCCCAGTATGGCACACAGATTCCCCCAAATACTTCTTCTCTAGTGTTTTTGGCCCATCCTCCAGCTTCTAGCTTATAGTTGAGGCTTTTTCAGAGAGTTGTCTTGGCAATACTTGAGTGGCCTTGATTATTTGGAGAGAGCTTGAAGTGCTGAAAATTTTCCATCTCCTTGGTATAGACCATAGTCAATTACTGACTGATTCAGAGTTCCGTAAGTCAGCTCTCTTGCCTCAAGATGGAACTGAAATTGTGATGCAATTTTAGTTCTAGAGCTCTCCATGGGAATCAACTTGTAGCTGAAACTTTAGGTAAAATCTCGTATTGAACTTTCACACTTCACCAACTGTTGTTTCCAATATTTTACTTCTTTCTTTCTAAAGTATTTCTCAACACATTGTTCAATTAAGGAGTGCTTCTGGAAGAAACAAACAGAATATTCTACATGTTTTCCTCTAAGCACTGCTCTAGCTGGGTAACATTATTTTGACATACATCTTATTTATATTACCACTTAACACACAGTATTTTGTAAGTTCCATTATAATTACCTTTTTTTAAACTCCTGGGTTATTTAGATGTGAGTTACTTAATTTCCAAATATCTGGGGATTTTCATGTTGTCTTTTTGCAATAGATTCCAAACTCATTTCTACTTTGATTAGGTAATGTACTCTGAGTATTTTTCTGCTTTTGTTTTAGAATTTGTTGAGATGTTACAATATATTTCTACTTTTTTTTAGCTTAGGGTGAAATATGTAGCGTGTGTGTGTGTGTGTGTGTGTGTATGAAAACATGTATTTGTCAAACATGTTATTAAAATCTATATTCTGAATGACATTTTTGTCTCTTATATGAGTTACTGAAAGATTTGTATTCAAAATCCTTTATTATTGCCTGTAGTTTTGTCTACTTACTCAAATCTCTTAATTCTTTATTATATAATTTGAAGTGATGGTAATATTAGATGAAATAAAATTTATAACTGTTATATAATATATCCAGATAAACATTCTTTTGTCATTGTGAAATGTGTTCTTGTCTTGAGTAATGTTCTTTATCCTAGATATCTGCTTTTTTCTATATTAATTGACTTACCTAGCTTTATTCATTCATTTTTATAGGGAATACATTTTTCCATCCTTTTACTTTCAGCTTTCAGGTGTCCTTATATTTAAGATGTGTCTCTTATAAACAGCTTAAATTATATCTTATTTGTACGTTCACTCTAGAAATATTTATTGGAGAAAATAATATATTTTAATTTGGACACCTTTTCAGGTTATCTGATTGTAGCCTTTCTTCTTCTTTAGGCTATGTTGTAAATGCAAATTTATAGACATGCAAATTATGCCCTATTTGGTTGGTGCAGATGCAGTTGTCTTCCTTCCTACCCAGTAGGGAAAATTTTTGCCTCTATCTACATATTCATTTCATTATTCCTGATTTATAAATAAGTCTGTTTTGGATTTTCTTTTTAACTGGTTTGTAACATATGTTAAGTTCACTCATGAGTTAAACTGTTTAACAAGTGTATATTTTTATATCTGTATGACAGTCATAAATTTGCTTCCTCTGAATATTATCTTTTAATGTGATCCTTAAATTATCTAGAGCAGTTACATTTAAAGGTGATTTCTGCTTAAGTTTAAATCTAACATTTTACAGATGTTTCCTAGATCCCCCAACTTGTTTGACTTTTCTTTGCATTTCATTTAACCAACAATATTTATCTTTTTTTTTTTTTTTTTT
The DNA here is from genome assembly GCF_048565385.1 of Saimiri boliviensis. NCBI lineage: Eukaryota > Metazoa > Chordata > Mammalia > Primates > Cebidae > Saimiri > Saimiri boliviensis. The sequence goes on from NC_133453.1 coordinate 85,469,422, forward strand.
TTTTTTTTTTTGAGCTAAAGTCTTGCTCTGTGGCCTAGGCTAGAGTGCAATGGCGTGATCTCGGCTCACTGCAACCTCCACCTCTAGGGTTCAAGCGATTCTCCTACCTCAGCCTCCTGACTAGCTGGGATTATAGGTACCCGCCACCGCGCCTGGCTAATTTTCATATTTTTAGTAGATACAGGGTTTCACCAACTTGGCCAGTCTGGTCTTGAATTCCTCACCTCCTGATTCACATGCCTTGGCCTCCCAAAGGGCAGACATTACAGGCGTGAGCCACCAGACCCTGTCTATTTAACATGATTATTTAACCCTCATTGGTTTGTCATTAATGTGCTCAATATTTCTTAGTGAATACCTATACACATTCAATATGCATTCTACTTTTATCTCTTTCCTGAAAATGGCAGTGGCAGTATTTTTGAAAACTTTTCTCTCTTTAGTTTCTTCCTTATGTATATTACATTCCTCTATTTAAATTCTACATAAACACCAGAAGCAATTAGTATTAATGTTTTAAGAACCATCTATTTTGATTTTCCATATATTTATCCTTTCCACATATTCAAATGTATTTTTGTATTATTATGATTTCATAAGGAATTGTTTTGCTTCTGCCTAACAACGTTCTTTGGCACTTCTTTTTACTGTTTACTAATAGAAAGGTATCAAATTGTTGTTAGTCTGGAAAAGACTTCACATTACTTTGCTTTTACTTCTGTTGGACATAAAATTCTACGTCAGTAGTTTCTCTTAGAACTTTAAAGATGTCATTTCACTGTCTTATTTTTTTCCTTCATGTCTGTTGAGAAACCAGCTCTTGGTCTTATTGTTTATTCTTTGAAAATAATACACCTTTTTTACCTATTTACTTTTATAATTTGTGTTTGGCATATACTTTTGCGATACACCAAAGTATGGTAGTTTACATTTATCTTGCTTCAGTTTTGAAGAAATTCATAGATTTGTGGCCTGATATCTATTGTCAGTTTTGGAAAACATTAATCACTATGTCTTCTTATAATATTGCTTCTGCTCATTCTCTTTCTTCTCCTTCTGGGAACCCCTAAAATACTAAACTTTATTTTTTCATGATGTCTCTTGATATAGTTTAAATATTTGTCCCCGTCCAAATCTGATGTTAAAATGTAATCACCAGGTGGGGCCTGGTGAGAGATGTTTGGATCATGGGGACAGGTAACACATGAATGCTTTGGGCCATCCCCTTGGTGGTATGCGAGCTCTCGCTCTGAGTTCATTCACATAAGATCAGGTCATTTAAAAGTATGTGGCACCTTCCCCTATCCCTTTTTTCTGTCTTTCTCTCTTGCTCCTGCTTTTGCCATGTGATGTTCCTGCTCCCCTTTTACCTTCTGCCATGTTTATAAGCTTTCTGAGGCCTCCCTAGAAGCTGAGCAGATATCAGCAGCATGCTTTCTGTAAAGCCTGCAGAACCATGAGCCAACTAATCTTCGTTTCATTATAAATTACCCAGTCTCAGGTATTTCTTTATGTATTTCTTTATAGCAATGCAAGAACGGCTTACCACAGAAAACTGGTACTGTGATTGGGGCCTTGCTATAAAGATACCTGAAAATGTGGAAGCAATTTTGAAACTTGGTAACATCAGAGGCTGAAATATTTCAAGGGCTTGGAAGAAGAAAGGAAGATGAGGAAAAATTTGGAATTTCTTAGAGACTGGTTAAATGGTTGTAACCAAAGTGCTGATAATAATATGGTCAGTGAAATCCATGCTGACAAGATCTCAAATAGAAATGAGGAATTTCTTGGGCACTGGAGCAAATGTCACATATGTTATGTATTAGCAAAGAGCTGACTGCACTGTGTTCATGCTTAGGGATATTTTGAAGTTTGAAGTTGACCAAGAGTATCTGCTGGAAAATATTTCTAAGCAGCAAAGCATTCAAGATGTAGCCTGGCTGCTTCTAACAGCCTAAGTACAGATGTGGGAGAAAAGAAATGACGTAAGGCTAGAATTTTAAACGGGAAGCAGAGAGAAAGGTTTGGAAAAGTTGCAACCTAGCCATGTGGCAAAGAAAGAAAAAGCTTTTTCAGAAGAAAACAAGCAGGCTGTGAAGCAACCACTTGATAGAGAAATTTGTACAACTAAAAAGGAGCTAAGTGCTCTTATCCAAGGATATGGAAGAAACCTTGAAGGCATTTCAGAAACCTGCAGCCCCTTCCATTATAGACCCAGAGGCCTAGGTGGCGAAGAACAATTTTGTTGCCCTGGTGTAGTCCCCTGCTATCCTGTGCAGCCTCAGGACAATACTCTCCACATCCTAGTTACTCTGGCACGAGCCTTGGCTTAAAGGAGTCTAGGTACAGTTTGAACTGTCACTGCCACTTCAGGTTCAGAGGGTACAAGCTGTAAGCCTTGGCAGCTTCCATGTGGTGTTAAGCCTGCAGGCACACAGAATACAAAAGTGAAGAAACAGCCTCTGCCTAGATTTTACAAGATATATGAAAAGGTCTGGGTGTCCAGGAAGAAGCATACTGCAGGAGTAAAGCCCCCAAGAGACACTATACAAGGGCAGTGTGGAGGGGAAATGTGGGATTGGAGCCCCCACAAAGAGTCCCCAGTGGAGCACTGCCTAGTGCTGCATGGAGACTGCTGCACTCTAGACACTAGAATGGTAGATCCAAAGGGAGCTTGTACTTGTTTCTGGAAAAGCTGTAGGCACTAAACAACCTGTGAAGGCAGCCACAGGTTAGAGAGTACCCCTGCAAAGTCATGGGGACACAGCTGCCCAAGGCCTTGGGACCCCACTCTTTACACTGGTGAGACCTGGATGTGGGACATGAAGCCTAAGCAGATTATTTTGCAGCTTTAAGATTTAATGACTGCCCTGTTGAGTCAGTCATAAAACTTGCATGGGCCCTGTAGCCCTTTTCTTTTGGCCAATTTCTCACTTTTGGAATGGGTGTATACCCAATGCCTATACCACATTGTATCCTGGAAGTATGTAACTTCCATCTGATTTTACAGGCTTATAGATGGAAAAGTCTTGCCTTGTTACACATGAGACTTGGGATTTTATATTTTTGAGTTAATGCTGGAATAAGTTAACACTTTGGGTGACTATTGGGAAGGCACAATTGTGTTTTGCAATGTGAGAAGGATACGAGATTTGTGGGGAGGGTCAGGGCTAGAATTATATCATTTGGATATTTGTCTCTGTGTAAATCTCAAGTTGAAATGTAACCACCGTAATTTGCTACTAAACACATGCATTAAATCCTTCATTTCATCTGAAACTATTGTGTTTTTTTCCAGTTCTACAATTTCAAGTATATGTTATTTTATATGGATCAGTTTCTTGATAAAACTGGAATCTTGTCAAACTCCAATCTTGTCATATACATTCTAAGACATATTAATCTTAAAGTTACTACAGCATCTGGATTACCTGCTGGTCTCGTGTGTGTGTGTGTGTGTGTGTGTGTGTGTGTGTGTGTGTGTGTGTGTTATTCTTTTGTACTTTTCCCCATTGTCAGCAGGGTTTGGTTTTTATTTTTGCATTCTAGCTCTTGAGTTTTTAAAAATGAAGAATTGACTGAGGTTCTGGATGGTATAATTTTTCTTCAGAAAAAAATCCCCTGTTTTTACTCTTTAGCAGGCAGTGTGAGTAGAAATAGATACCTTCATTCAGTTTAGGACTGAATTAGTTTGAAGTTGTTTTTCAGTCCTTTTGTAAGACTCTGAGTGTTTCTACCTCATCCTTATATTAGGTGATGACACTTCTAGGTTCCTAAATGTACATCTTAAGAATTATCCAGGACCTCTGCTCTTTGAGACTCCCTAATTGTGAATATTTATCTCACCAGACTGTGGGGCTGTCACAATTTCTACTCAATTTCTTATTTATCAAGTGTCTCTTTTTTGTTTGACATTTTGATCTCTCAACTCTGAGTGACTTTCGTTGGCAAATACTTTTGAAAAGAAAGGGATAAAAAATGTTGGACTCACTTCAGTTCACTTCCTTTTCTTCATATTCTGGCCCTGTGCTAGTTCTCTGATGCTGTAGGAGAGATTATTCCTGCTCCTCCACCCAGTTATTATACTTTTTCTCAGTGGCAGAATATTTCCACAATAAGCTATTTTACCATTATGGGAAAGAGAGTCTCTCCCAACCCTCTACCCTGCTGCCCCGCACCCACTGCACTTTGTTTTGTATAGGAAAGTACACCCCTAAAATTTTAGTACTGGTCTCATTTGTCTTCCTTCAGATCAACAATCTTAAACTCTAACCCTGAAATATACTAACAGTACAAATCAGAAATGTAAACATCATCTTTTGTGCACTTTGTTTTGAGTGTCTACTTGTAGTAGTTTTGAGTAGTCGACTATGTTTATAACAATACATTGTTATAAACATAGACCACTTAATAAAGAAGGACCTTATAGTAATTATACTTTCAGATGTTATACATTAAACTTGAGATCTAACCATAACACAGATGCACGTGTGATTTTCTCAAAACATTGGCACATTTTGTATAATAAAAATTATGAAAGTAGAGGAAGAGCAGAAATATTATGCTGTATATTTCAGGAAGTACTTCAGCTTTCAGATGAGATGGACATGTGCTCGAATCCTGGCTTGACCACTTCCTATGTAATTAGAATGCAATATCTTTCCTCCTCAATTTTCTGTTAAATCATACTGTAAAATTTATATATGATGACTGTGTAAGTTTTCATGGAATAATGTATAGAAAATATTTAACACAAAATCAACTTTACCTGAAGTGCTTAGTCAATATTAGTCACCCAGTTGAATAGCTATATATTTTTTAAAGTGGTAAATTTTTTTACAAATAAAACACAATAAATGTCTATAGATGAATAATATGAAGTTCAAAAGAATTCCTCTATAGAAAGAAAAAAATTAAGTTCTTTTTAAAGAGCATCTAAAAATTAGGAGTAATTGAAAGTAAATATTTAAATTGTTATGACTTTAAAATATATTCCATTAAGCAATGCAAAACTTCGCCAATTTTGACAAGCCTGATTCTAATATTTTTTCAGAGAATCATGAGAGTTCAGAACTGTAAGAGCTCTTAAAATCTAAGAATTCTTAAATTGGGAATACTTAATTAACTTTCCAAGGTTACACACAAAGAAAAGCCTGAGAAATACCTGATTGGAATATGTACTGCATATCTTCAATTGCACTTGCCATATTTCTGCATTCTGCTCTGTGCTCAGAAAGTCTTCTGGGTGGGTTTGCTCAATGAACAATATAATCAGGAAATTAGAGGCAAGTCGGGGTATATAGTCCCCCTATTGCCTTCTTCCAGGGTCATTCTAGCGTATTCTATTTTTTGCTTAATGTTGTATTTTCTGCCAGGCAATTCTCACCACACAGCTTTTAAAGATGCTGCTACAAGCATTAGGGTATTTTCTACTATCCTTTGTGGTTTACTTATGCTCTGCCTTTTATAATGCCTTTCTCAAATTACCCAATTGCATGTGCTGCCTTTTTCTCTGCTAGGACCTGATGCACACGGAAACCATATCTTTAATATGGGAAAAATTAAAGGAGCTCAGAATTTTGGGGTTTATTAGTCAACATTTTTTCCTTCTCAATATGATAAATACATTGTTGCTGCCCAGAAGTTTATTGCTTTATTATATAGATTACAACAGATGACCTGTTTCTCAGGTATGTTCATAAAGTCAATCATGGTTGCCATCATGTCGTATATTAACATTTTGTTTCTTAACATGTAGCTTTAATTGTAAAAGTCAATTATATAAATGAATATTTTGAGATTATAGGAACATAACACCAAATATTTTCAAAACCCAGAAGAAAAACAGTGTATCAAAACCTGTTCAATTCCATTGCCTATGAATTTTACAATTCCATTGCCTATGAATTTTACACTGAACTATGTATTAGTTTGCTTATTTATTTTTTTATTTGTAAACAACATTCCTCAATGCATTGGAGCAATATTACATACAAAAATATAGATTAATAAACAAGCGATAACCACAATGTGCCAACCACATTAATTGGTAATAAGAAAAATAAGTATAGTTCCCTACTAGGTGGTCCTTCCCCATCTCCTATCCCTTTATCTTTTGAAAAAAATGTTCCAATTCAGGTTTGCTCCATCATCCTCTGCTGGCAAATGTAGCTGTTTGTAGAGCCAGTTTTTCATGATTTTGGCAGTACATGTACTAGCTTAAAAACATTGTTTTAGTTACTCCCTGTTTTGAGGTCTTGAGTCTTTTAGATAATAAATACACAGTGGCTCCTTACTGGTTTAGAATAGAAAGTGCATGTAACATTGGCCCAGATTTTCCTGTCTCTAATTGTACCAGTGATAAAAAAAAAAAATATACAAATGTTTATTTCGAAACAGATCAGAAAAATTTAGTATCTATTGAAGCTGCAAATTATGAATAACCTATTAAACATATGGATTTCCACTTCAAAAATATTGTGAAAAGGTTTACATATTTCACAATTAATACTTTTTTCTTATAGAATATATAATATAAATCATTTATATCAAATTGAAGAAAACATTTATGAATAAATTTAACCAAACAGATGAATGATCTATACACTGAAACTTAGAAAAAAAATTTTTTTAATCAAAAGAGACAAAAATGGAATTATATCTTCTGTTAATAGATTAGAATAATTAATATTGTTAAAATGTCTATATTACCCAAAGTTGTCTAATGATTCAATTCAATCTCTATCAGAACTTCAAAGACATTTTTCACAGAAATAGAAAAAAATCCTAAAATTTCTGTGAAAGCATAAGAGTCTCTGAATAGACCCCTGAATAGACAGAAGACCAAAAGCAATCTTGAGCAAAAGGAACAAAACTGGATGTATCACACTACCTGATTTTAAAGTATATTATAAAGCTATATCAAAACAGCATGGAACTGGCATTAAAACAGACTTTTGCACCAATAGAGTAGAATTGACAGCTCAAAATAAAATAAAATAAAATAAAATCTCATAAACTCAACTAATCTTCAATGAAGACATCAAAAATACACAATGGGCAAAGGGCAGTCCCTTACCCACAGAAGAGAATAAAATTGTACCCTTATCTTATACCACATAAAAAAAAAACTACTCAAAGTATTAAAAATTTAAACATAGGGTTTGAAACCATAAAAATCCCAGAAGAAATATAGGGGAAAAGCTATGTGACATTGGTCTGAACAATGCTTTCTTGGATAGGACACCAAAAGCACAAGCAACAAAAGAAAATAATAAAGTGGGACTACACGCAACTAAAAAGTTTCTGCAGAGGAAAGGGAAAAATCAACAAAATGAAAATGCCACCTATAGAATGGGACAAAAATATTTGGAAACCATATATGTGACAGTGTTTGTACTCAAAATATATAAGGAACTCATACAACACAGTAGCAAAAATGAATAAATAAATAAAAATGGACAAAGGACCTGATTAGACATTTATCCAAAGAAGATACACAAATGTCCAACAAGTACATGAAAAGGTGCTAAACATCACTAATTATCAAAGAACTGCAAATCAAAACAATGAGATACCACCTCACATTTGTTAGAATAGTTATTCTTAAAAAGTCAAATGATAATAATTGTAGGTGAGAATTGGAGAAAAAGGAACACTTGTACATTATTGAACTAGTATATAAATTGGTATAGTCATTATGGGAAAAAGTATGGAGATTCCTCAAAATACTAAATATAAAGCTACCATATGACCCGCAATCTTATATCTGGGAATATATGCAGAGAAAGTAAAATTAGTATCTGGAAGAGATTTCTGCATTCCTACATTCATTGCAGCATTACAATAATCAAGATATGGAATCAACCTCAATATTCATTGACATATGAATAGGTAAAGAAAATGTGATGTCTATCTACAGGTATATTTATATAGTGTAAAATATTATTCAGCCTAGAAAAAGAATGAAATATTGACATTTGCAACAAAATGGATGAATCTAGGGAATATTATGCTAAGTGAAATAAGCCAGAAACAGAAAGGCAAATACTGCATAATTTCACTTAAATACATGGAGTCTAAAAATGTTGAACTTGTAGAAACAGAAAAGAATAATGGTTGCCAGGATATGGGAGGGGGGGACATAAGAGAATTTTTGTCATTAAGTACAAAATTTCTAAGATCAATATATTCTGAAGATCTAATGTGTAGCATGATGACAACAGTTAGTAATGTATTGTGTACTTGAAATTTGCCAAGAGTAGATCTTAAGTGTTCTAACCACACACACAAAAAAATGGCAATTGTATGAGGTGATGGATACAATAATAGGCTTGATTATGGTAATTTTTATACAATATATAGGTATTTCAAAATATCAGGTTGTATGCTTTAAATATATATAATAAAAATATTTTCTTCTTGTCCTATGATATCAATAAATTGCCCCACTTGTTATTTTACCTTCATTGCATTCAAATGTTGAAGCCATAGCTCAGATTGTATCTCTTCCAGATATATTTAGGTAATTTGCCAACTTGGGAAGGAAAGTCTAGGATTAAAGGCTCCTAAAATTATTTTATCGTAACCATAGATTAAGGGAAAAGATTAATTCATATTAGCTTTATTACCTACAGCACATTAAGGCAAACTCAATGCTTTTGATAGATTCAATATTCCCCTAAAAATGGCATAGCTAAAATGGGCATATTACTTAGAGAAGATTAATCTAATATTCAGTCTTAGAGTGGCCAAATCACTCAAGTCATATGAAGCAAGTGAGCTTATTAACCATCAAAATATAAGAGTTAATCTGCTGGTTTCCATAAATCCAAAATTTGTTCTTGAAATGTATATTTAAAGTATTTTAATATGACATGAAGTGATAGCAATAAAGTAAAAATGTAAATATATGTGATAAGTAGAGAAAATTCACTCTTTTCTATTATAAAGCATAGACAAATTGGGTTTTATCAAAGTATTTTATATTTTAAAAGTTTTAAGTTTATTAATTTCAATTAAAAATTTTTTTGAAAGCAAAACCTTCAAGATTCCAGTTTTCCAGAAACTCTAATGTTAAAACTATTTTATCATGCAACCAAAACCCCTTTCATTAAATTTGTATTTTTAAAAAGACTGCATTCTTTATTCTAATTATGTTTTATTACTTAAACTATCACTGGTATCAAATATTGCATCCAATGCTTTGAATGACAGATAACAAATATTATAATCTTAAATGAATTAATAAAAAGTTGGACATAAATAATTCTTATGTTTTGCAATTGTATCTTTCTTGCCTGTGAATTTTCTTGGGATATGACATGTAAGATTAACCACCATGACCCTGTACTCATTGATACTATCTAAAACAAACAGATACTCTATAGTGTTACATGCTTGGTTAAGTTGCTTTTAATTACAGAAAGAGAAAGAAAGAAAGAGAGAAAGAGAGAAAGAAGGAAAGAAAGGAAGAATTCATCCAAGTTCACACAGGATAATAAGTTTTATTGTAAGGTGACATGAGGAAAAGTCTAGAACTAGAATGAAAAAGTACCATGAAAGGAGGCAACTCCAAGGACCAGATTCTCTTCTTTTCTTTTTCATAGACTTAATTACCTCCTCTTGAGTTTCTATTTTTATTTTCAGGTCTTTTCTGCTCTTCTCTTAATCAAGTTTCTGCAAATTGACTTAACTCTGCTTACTCATACTTTATGGTAGTTCAAATATTTAAGTTGAAAATGTGTTGATCCCCATTGAAAAGCAAGTATTTACAAGGCATGAACTATGTTCTAGGTACAGACAGCTTCATCTTGCCATGACTCCAACTCCACCTGATTTTTTGCCAGCTTCCTTCCTCCTATTATGCCTGTTATATAAGCTTATTATATGCCTCATTATCTTTCCAAATTCAAGTTCCCCAAAAAGAAAATCAATATGTATTATAGAGGCTGTAAATGGTGGTTCAATATCATTTTAAACTTTCAGATATATTTTAAGCATACATACTGTTGCACCCTCTCCACTAAAGTTTTAAAAAATTGAATTAACTCCCAATATTTATAAATTGGTAACTTTTATCCCAAAAAATAGAAATCCTAATTTTTGCCATCCCTTGAAAAAACAAGAGGAGGTGGCAACACTTGACCTTTTTTTCATGCTAACAATTATTTGGGACTGATTAGCTACAGTCCCCTTGACAGAGCCTGTGCTGTCCAGGCTGTCTCCATTCTAACTCTGTCCTACAATGAGGCTGAGAGTCTCTGGCTTTTATCTTTGTCTTTATGCCCTGACATATTTTAGAGAAGAGCTTCTAAGCAAAAGAAAGTGAAATACTGTGTAATCTGGTCTCCTTCAGTCTTTTATATTATCTGCCTGGCCTCTGGGAACTTTCCTGTTTGCATATCTTGCAGTCTCATTTTAGCATGGTGACCAGCATGTGGTAGGCTTCCCTCGATAAAGCACATTCTCTGGGTCCTGGGAGTGAGAGGACTTTAGAACAGAAAATATAGCTGCCTAACTAAAAACAGCTACTGGTGGTACAAATTTCCTTACAATGGGGTGAGGACATGCAGGTCAGTATATTATCTTTTTAAATTCAATATAATAAAAACAAAATTGAGTATGCCTAAATCACAAAAGAAGAAAATTTAATTTTTTATCAGTAACATTGTTAAGAAATAACACCACTCTTTTTGAAGTGATAACGCTAAAGACTAAAAGGTATGGCTGTCCAATATTATACTCAGAAAGGAATAAAAAAAGAATAGAAAGCTTGGTGGCCTAGAACCCCGAAGCTACCACCGTATTTTGAGACCTGCCAAAATATATATCTCCTAAAATGTCTCTACCTGGAGAGTTGATTTTACTGTTTCTGTTTCCAGTCTTCTAAAATAGGAGTTGGCAATATGCAATCTATGACCCAAATCTGGCCTGCTGCTTGTTTCATATAAAATAATTTTCCTTTATCTATGAAAGATTCATTTCAAGATGCCTGGTGGATGCCTAAGACCATTGGTAGTACTGAACCCTGTATACTTCATGTTTTTTCCAATGCATACATACTTGTGCTACTGTTTCAGTTAAATTTGGCACACTAAGTGATGATCAACGAATACTACTAATAGAACAATTAAAACATACTGGAAAATTTCTTTCTTCACAATTTCACAGAGAGAAGATGTGTTTTTACTGTAGATCTTAGCAACCTCAGCATACAATTTTTGTTCTTATTAAGTCTAGAAGTTCCATGTTACTATTTTAAGGAAAGGATTTTATAGCTTCTCCTTATCATATCGGAATTGCCACCATCACTATGCTTGTGCTTTGTGGACATTATTAAGTAAAATAAGGATTACATGAACTCAAGCACTGCAATCCCAGGACAGGTGATCTGATAACCAAAAGGGCTGCTAACTGACTAAGAGGTAGGGAACATGGTCAACATGGAGATATTGGAGAAAGATGATTCACAACCTGGACAAGATGGAGAGGGACAGTGCAAGATTTCATCAGGCTACTCAGAATGGTAAACAACTTTAAACATATGAATTGTTTATTTTTAAAATTTCCCATTTAATATTTTCAGACCAAGCCTGACCACAGGCAACTGAAGCCATGGAAAGCAAAATAGAGGGCAAAAGGGACTACTGTATAAAGCCTGTTGGAACACAGCCATGCCTATTTGTTTAGTATTACCTGTGGCTGCTTTTGTATTAAAAAGTCAGAATTGCATAGCTGTGACAGAGACTATCCAGCTTTAGAGCCGAAAATATTTACTGATACTTTAGAGAAAAACTATTTCTATTCTAAAGAAAAACATAACTAGGTACTCAAAATGTGCTACAAAATGGCCTTTGTGGCAGAAGTTTTCCTTCTACCTAATCTAAATTCTCCTGCTGCAGCTTTAATTTAATTACTTTATTTTGACTTTGGTTGAAATAAAGAAGTACAAAACAATATCATCAATAACGTTTATTTATATTGAAATCTGTTAGCAAACAACTCTTCCACTTTGTAACTTTTATTTTATGTTAGTCATACTCCCTGGATAAGCACTGGAGTCAAAATAAAGATCTTTTATAATTACATACCTAATTCTCTGAACAACTTAAATTCCATAGTAACTCCATTTATTTTTCAACTTGTTTTGATTATGGCAAAATTAACCTATGGAGACTCCCATACTAAAATAGTAAAATTTTGGTTTATGCCTTCACAGATCACATCACCAATAGCATATGCAATTCACTATGAGTAGCATTTCTTTTGGAAATAATTTTTATTTTTAGCAATGTCTGCTGTGATCTTCCTTGTCTTTATTAGTCTCTACTATGCCTTCTTCATTTTTTTTCCCAGTGAATGTCAATTGTAATACAGTCAGATTATTCAGGCATTGATGGAACAGATAGGCTTCATTTATTTTATTAGCATAGGCTTTTAAGATATTACAAACATCTCTAGTGATTATGCTCCTAAACATACAGCTCTCTTCTTTCATTAAACTTCAGGAAAATTAATTACTTAAAATCAACATGGAAATTAAAAGTTTTCCTTTATTCCAGCAATGACCTGCTTGAAGATATATGACGAAGCTAGTCCATACACAGAAACAACAAAATATAAAGTACTTTATAATTAACTAGAAATATGTCAAATGAACATAGAAGGAGAACTATAGACTTATGTTAAAAGAATTTAAAGAAGGCAATAAGTGAAGAGGTACGCTATGATTTCCCATTATTAGCGAGAGTTCGCTCAGCAAAGCAAATGAACCCAATCAGAACATAGAAGTAGGGAGCTGCCAACAGGGTAACATAAAAGAGAATTATAGAATCACAGAGTTAGCAAAAATAGAAGCAGTTAACACTGCTAAGGCTGAGGAAACAGAAGGAAGACACTGGATTTATTATTGCTTTGAAGTCAAGGAGGGACTCCTACAGAGCGAAGATGGGACGTTGGCAGCAGTGCCGGTTTTCGAGGTGCTGAGGAGTGGTGTGGCTGATTCTGTGAGGGCTGGAAAATCTGCAACATGGCTACGGTGGCTGCTACAAGAAGGAATTGCTGCTACCAATGGGAAGAAACATTCTAGGAAGATGCAGGACCAGAAGAGCACATTTCCCACAGGAAGCAGATAAGAAGAAGCAAGTCCCGTCGTCCTGTCCTTGCTGCCTCTTTCTAGCACTCCTTATTGGCAGACTCAGACAGAGACACTATTAGAGGAAACGTAGTTTGCAGAGTCCTAGCTCCAACATTAAGGAGCAGGGCACAGAAGAGCAGAATTGGGGCTGAGAGACAGTAGTATAGCATATTAAATGGTACAACAAATATCCACTTTTCCTAAGTATATTAATAGATATAAATGGATTTGGGTGATAGAATAATGGTATCTTAAAATAGTTTAAAGTTTTAAAATAAAGTTGAAATTTGAAGGAAAAATAGAGGCAAAGTTTATCAACAAGTATAACAGCAGTTTTATATTAAGGACATGAGAATGCATGAGAAACGATATGCCAAACCATAACAGGATAGTACTGTAAATTAATTAAGTAAATTATTGAAACAGACTCTATGATGTCTTTAAATTGTAAAACAATTTTAAACCAATGTTGCTAGAAATTTGAGATATCATTTTCTTATGTGTAACATGTCAAACCAATTTTATTTTCAGAGAATTAAGATTTCAAGTGTGTAAAATGAAGATACTAAAATATAGAAAATCAGTGATGTTAATTCTCAATTGGATTCAGCATGAAGAAAGAATATGTAAACATACAACTAAAGAAAAACATTAAAGGAAGAGTTACAATGATTACATATAATGAATGATTCTGAAAGCAAAGTTATTAAAGCAAAAATGAAAGAAATAATGATACTTAGGAACAAATTTTACAAATCTGTGCAAAAAGAGATACAGTTTTTGGCAGCCAGAAAAATTATAAATCAATAAAAAATGAAAACCTTTCTCTTAGAAAAATGAGCAAAAGACTTAAGCAAACAATAAAAGAGAAAGTTAAAAATAAAAAACATAAAATTAAGGCCCTTTAGCAATTAGATATAGATAAAATAAAAATTTATACTTATTGGTATGAAAATGACAAAGAAAATACTAATTAATATTGGCAATATTAAAAGCATTCCCATGCTCAGGTTATAGTAGTAAATGTGCACAGCCTGTTTAGTAGACAAAAATCGCAATACATGTCCTAAACCCTTAAAGAATTTTTAGAATAAAAGTATTTCCCCATTTCTAGGACTCTAACCTAAGAAAATGAAGTCAAAGTCTTGAGGATGTGAAATTCAATGTCTTTATAATCATAAAAGAAAACTGTCAATTTAATACATATCTAACAATAAGAAAATTATGGCAGAGCCATATGATTAAATATTATGCAGGTTTTGAACAGCATATTCTAAAAATATACATTTGATAAACTTGGAAACTTTTCAAAACATGCACATTTTAAAAAGCAAAATATAAAATAATGTTTCTGATATTAGTCTAGGTAATATATAAAAATAATAGTCATTTCAGAATAGTGAAATTATAGATGATTGTTTTACTTTTAAAAATACTTTTAAAACTTGCCATTCATAAAATGAAATACTAAGATATACAATTTTTAGTACACATCTGTTTAAAGAAAATATATACTCAGAACTTGAAAATCATTCTTGGAGCAAATAGATCTCCTCACCATTCCCCAAAAACAAAACGTAAAGACTGAGATTTCCTTTGGAATAACAAATAAAATAAGTAAATTAAATCTCTTCTAAATACCACTTCTAGTTCTGCTCAATTCAACATACAAGCGTTTTATAGCAACTATAATATGCCAAACATTAATTTTGAAATTTTATTTTCTAGGTTAAATAATTGGTTAAATGGCATTTACAGGTTTATTTTAAACTATATTTTCTGACCTCTTTCCCAAGCCCCAGCTATACACAATTAATTGTCTACTAGGCATCTAGTAGACACAGAAGTCTAAAAACCGTAAAACCATAGAAGTCAGATGTGGTTTGGCTGTGTTCTTACCCAAATCTCATCTTTAATTGTAACTGCCACAATTCTCATGAGTCATGGGAAGAACCCAGTGGGAGGTAATTGTATCATGGAGGCCGGTCTTTTCTGTGCTTTTCTCATGCTTGCCTTCTGCCATGATTGTGAGGCCTCCCCAGCCATGTGAAACTGTAAGTCCATTAAACCTGTTTCTTTTGTAAATGGCCCAGTCTCAGGTATGACTTTATCAGGAGTGTGAAAACAGACTACTATAGTAAATTGGTACCAGTAGAGTGGGGTGCTACTGAGAAGATACCCGAAAATGTGGAAGTGACTTTGGAATTGGGTAACAGGCAGAGGTTGGAACAGTTTGGAGGGCTCAGAAGAGGACAGGAAAATGTGGGAAAGTCTGGAATTCCATAGAGACTTGTTAAACGACTTTGACCAAAATACTGATAATGATATGGACAATGAAATCCAGGCTGAGGTGGTCTCAGATGGAGATGAGAAACTTGTTGGGAACTGGAGCAAAGGTGACTCTTATTATGTTTTAGCAAAGAGACTGGTGACATTTTGGCCCTGTCCTAGAGATTCATGGAACTTCAAACTTGAGAGAGAGAATTTGAGGTGTCTGAAGAGGAAATTTCTAAGTAGCAAAGCATTCAAGAGATAATGTGGATGCTGTTAAAAGCATTTTCTTTTATATGAGAAGCAGAGCATGAAAGTTCAGAATATTTGCAGCTTGACAATACAATAGAAAAGAAAATTCCATTTTCTGAGGAGAAATTTAAGCCCAGCTGCTGAAATTTGCATAAATAACAAGGAACTCAATGCTAACCCCCAGCCATTGGGAAAAAAAATGTCTATGGGGCATATCAGAGCTCTTCACAGCAGTCCCTTCCATCACTCGCCTAAAGGCCTAGGAAGAAAACATGGTTTTGTGGACCGGGTTCAAGGTCCCCATGCTGTGTGCAGTCTAGGGACTTGGTGCCCTACGTCCCAGCTGCTCTAGCCATGGCTAAAAGGGGCCAAGGTACAGCTTGGGCCCGGGTTTCAGAGGGTGCAAGCCCCAAGCCTTGGCAGCTTCCACATGGTGTTGAGCCTGTGGGTGCACAAAAGCCAAGATTTGAGATTTGGGAATGTCCACCTAGATTTCAGAGGATGTCTGGAAACTCCTGGATACCCAGGCAGAAGTTTGCTGCAGGGGTGGGGCTCTCATGGAGAACCATGGCTAGGGCAGTAGAGGAGAGAAATGTGGGGTTGGAGCCCCAACAGAGAGTCCCTACAAGGGCACTGCCTACTGAGGCTGTGAGAAGAGGGCCATTGCCATCCTCCAGACCCCAGAATAGGAGATCCAATGACAGCTTGCACTGTGTGCTTGGAAAAGCTGCAGATACTCAATGTCAGTCCATGAAGGCAGCTGGGAAGGAGGTTGTACCCTGCAAAGCCTCAGCAGCGGAGCTTCCCAAGACTAAGGGAACCTGCCTCTTGCATCAGCATGACCTGGATGTAAGATATGGAGTCAACAGAGATCCTTCTGGAGTTTTAAGATTTGACTGACCCACTGGATTTCAGACTTGCATGGGGCCTGTAGTCTCTTTGTTTGGGCCACTTTCTCCCTTTTGGAACAGGTATATTTACCCAATGCCTGCATCCCCTTTATATCTAGGAAATAACTAACTTACTTTTGATTTTACAGTCTCATAGGTGAAAGGGACTTGCTTTATCTCAAATGAGACTTTGAATTGTGGACCTTTGAATTAATGCTGAAGTGAGTTAAGATTTGGGGGGATTGCTGGGAAGGCATGATATTTTTTGAAATATGAGGACATGAGATTTGGGAGGAGCCAGGTGGAATGATATAATTTCGCTGTGTTCCCACCCAAATCTCGTCTTGAATTGTAACTCCCACAATTGGCAGGTGTCATAGGAGGAACCCAGTGAGAGGTAATTGAATGGTGGTGGGCCTTTCCTGTGCTGTTCTCATGATAGTGAACAAGTCTCAGGAGACCTGATCATTTTAAAAACAGGACTTTCCCTGCACGAGCTCTCTTTTCACCTGCCACTATCCACATAAGATGTAACTTGATACTGCTTGACTTCCACCATGATTGTAAGTCCTTTCCAGTCATGGGGGACTCTAAGTCCACTAAACCTCTTTCTTTTGTAAATTGCCCAGTCGAGTATATCTTCATCAGCAGTATGAAAACAGACTAATACAAAGTCTGAGTTCACAAAATAAACATGTCTATGTTCATTCTAACTACCTTGAACCTCTGCATTGGCAACTTTTTCCTCCTCATTTTCTCTAGAATACACCTAGTTACTAATGCCAAAATATGACACTTTTATGTATCCCCAACTTTTGCATTAGCATATCTAATTCCTACCCCATCTGATGCTGCTACCTGAGTCCAAGCCCTCTGCATCTCTCTTGAACAAGTGAAATAGCTTTTCATCTAGTTTCCCTTATTACACTCTTTCCCAGCCATTCGTTTATCATAAAATAGCTAGAGGAGCCATTAAAAATATTATTGAGACTGTGTCATTTTCTGGTTTAGAACTCTAAACTTTTCTGTCTGATTTTGCGTTTCTTCAGAAGCAGACTTTGACAAAGATTAAAGTATAAGAATTTATTTGACAGGTAATCCCAGGGAACACTTGTAGGGGAAGTAGGGACTGAAAAAGAAAGAAAGTCATAAATGGTACATTACCAAGTGCTAGGGTTTGAATGTTTGTTTTCTCCAAAACTCATATTTAAACTTAATCCACAATGAGATCATGTTGAGGGGTGAGGCACTCAAGAGGTATTAACAACTGGGTCATGAGAAGACATGACTCTGCCCTCATTAAGGGAGTAATGGGTTAATGGCTTATTACCTTAACAGTTTACTGGGATATTATCATTGGAGTAGGCTTGGTGGATTTATAAGAAAAGAAAGAGAAGCCTGAGAGAGTATGGTTAGCCCTTTCATCATGCGATACCCTGTACCGCCTTGGGACTCTGCAGGGAGTCCATACCAGCAAGAAGGCTCTCACCAGATATAAGCCCTTGATCTGAGACTTCCCAGCCTCCAGAAGTATAAAAAATAAATTTTGTGTATTGAGTAGTGTTGGATGGAAACTCGGCACACTAATGAAAGAGTTTGGGATAGAGAAGAGTGTCGGAATTTGGCATGAGTTATTAGATATGTTCTAGAGCAAATGAGGAGGAGAGAGCTACTGATGCAGAGGTACCAGGAGCTAGGATAAATACATTATCCAGTTTCAAGTATCTGCTAGAAGCAATAGAAAGTAGACTAAGACACCAAACAAGGCACTACTTTGAGGAAGTAAAAATGAATTTCATGCAAAATTCTAGATGCAATGTAGAATATGTGTCCCAGTTATCCCACTGGAGGAGCAAAGAAGGTAGCTTTGTTAGTCATTTTTTAGGCTGTTCCTACAAAGGCTGTTCGTTGAAGGATATAAGGATTAATTCCCTTGTGTTTCTGGTCTCCTTGCACTCTGGTGTAGCAGGTGGACACACACACACACAGAGCAGTCATGGAAAGAGTCACAGATACTAGCAATTGCAAGTCATACTTGCATTCCTAAAAAAGTTAGGGGGCCCAAGAATGTCAAGCAGCTGAGGCAAGGAGAAAACCTAATGCATCAGCACTCTTCCCATATTTGTTAAAAATGTCAAGGACATTAATTCTTCTGAGTAAAAGAGAAACCAGGTGCAGAAGCAGGATGTGAGAGTAGACATGGAATGTGACCACTGAAGCACAGCATTACATAGAGACAGTTAAGACCCTGGAAGTCTGTGGGCTTCCTGACAGCCATCAGGCCTTGTCACAAGAGCTTGGAGAAGCAGAGTTTTCACCTAACTTCCCAGGAAGGAGATATCTCAGTCATTTTGGACATCTCCTTCCCTAGCTGGCTAAACAGCAGGTAATTTCATGGCACTGGCACTGCCACACGGCCAAGGTGCCCTCCAGCAGCCCTTATGTGGGCGTGACAGAGGGCTTAGAGCCTTAGGATCATTTTGTTCACAATGTCACCTCAGTTCCATGCTTCATAACCCAATAGTCACTAGTAAACTTAAAGGTTATATTGAGTATATATCTTTATAAGTAACTAGAAGATTATATATGATTATATAAAGGAATAATCATGTGTCCACATTTCTAATTCTTTTCTAAATCAACATTTATATGAGAACAGGCTGAGGCTTCAGACCCTTGCCATGGCACTTGTGGGTTTCACCCCTGCAGTGGAATACCTGGGAGAAGATGCTGTGTTAGTCCATTCTCACACTGCTGTACAGAACTATCAGAGACCGGGTAATTTATAGAGAAAAGAACTGGGCAATTTATAAAGAACTACCTGAGACTGGTAATTTATAAATTTCCACAGCCTGTACAGAAAGCATGGCTAGGGAGGCCTCAGGAAACTTTCAACTGTGGCAGAAAGCAAAGGGGAAGCAGGCACATCTTACATGGCTGAAGAAAGAGGGACAGAGAGGTGGGGGAGGTGCCACACACTTTCAAACATTCAGGTCTTGTGAAAAATCTCTCACAAGAATAGCACTTAAGGGAGGAGATCTGCCCCCATGATCCAATCACCTCCCACCAGGCCCTATTTTCAACATTAGGGATTATAATTGAACATGAGATTTGGATGGGAACACAGATTCAAATCATATCAGATGTGAATACACCAGTGCCTGGAAATCTTGGGGATCCATCTTAGAATTTTGCCTCCCACATCACCCCAATGTTTGCTCTATTGATCCACTAGGTTTTTCATGATATGCCAGAAGACAGGAATGGTGGATCCCATGGTCATATGCCCATTGTCACAGCTCCCTGAACAAGCATGGATTCCTTGATCCAAGGTGATTTTATGCTGGATATAATTACCAAAAGACAAGTGCATTTGTCTTGTTAGTAAAATGATTTATTTTGTTTGGGTATATACCCAGTGATAGGATTGCTGGGTAATATTGTAGTTCTGTTTTAACCTCTTTGTGAAATCTCCAAACTGCTTCCACAGTGGTTGAACTAATTTATATTCCCACCAACAGTGTGTAAGCATTCCCTTTTCTCTGCAGGCTTGCCAGCATCTGTTGTTTTTGGCTTTTTAATAACAGCCATTCTGACTAGTGTCAGATAATGTCTCATTGTGGTTTTGACTTACATTTTTTCTGATGATTAGTGATGTGGAACATTTTTTCATGTCTGTTGTTCACTTGGATGTCTTCTTTTGAGGAGTGTCTGTTTATATCCTTTGTCCACTTTTTAATGGGGTTATTTGGTTTTTGTTTGTTGAATTGTTTAAGGTTCTTAGAGATTCAAGATATTAAATCTTTGTTGGATGCATAGTTTGTGAAATTTTCTACAATGGTGTAGGTTGTCTATTTACTCTGTTGATGGTTTCTTTGGTTGTACAGAAGCTCTTTAGTTTAATTAGGTCCCACTTGTCAATTTTTGTTTTTGTCACAATTTCTTTTGAGGGCTTAGTTATACATTTGTTACAAATCCAACGTCCAGAATGATATTAGTTTGATAGGAATAGTCTTGAATCTGTATATTGTCCTGGGCTATATGGCTATTTTAAAGATACTGATTTTTCCAATTCATGAGCTTGGAGTGGTTTTCCATTTGTTTGTTTCTTTCAGCAGTGTTTTATAATTATCCTTATACAGAACTTTCAACTCTTTGGTTAGATATATTTCTAGGTATTTTATTTTGTGTATGTGGCAATTGTAAATTTTATTATGTTCTTGAATTGGTGCTCAACTCGAACATTATTGATATATAGAAATGTAACGAATTCTTTCACATTTATTTTGTAATCAGAAACTTTACTGAAGTTGTTCGTCAGTTCTAAGAGCCTTTTGGTAAATTCTGTAGAGTTTTCTAGATACAGCATCATATCAACAAAGAGAAATAATTTGACTTCTTATTTTCTTATTTGGATACCTTTTATTTCTTTCTATTGCTTGATTGCTTGGCTAAGACTTCCAGCATGATATTGAATAGGAGTGAAGACAGTGAATATCCTTGTCTTGTTCCAGTCCTTAAGGGGAATGCTTCCAGCTCTTGCCCATTCAGTCAGTGCTCCAGTCCTTAAGAGGAATGCATCCAGCTCTTGCTCATTCAGTATGATGTTGGCTTGAGTTTGTCATCTATGGCTTTTGTTATTTTAGGTATGTTCTTTAATGCCTAGTTTGTTCATGATTTTTATCATGAAGGGATGTGAGATTTTTATCAAAAGTTTTTTCTATGTCTATTGAGATAATCATTAGCCTTTATTTTTAATTCTGTTTATATAATGTGCCATATTTATTGACGTGTATGTGTTGAACTAACCCTGCATCCCCAGAATAAAGCCTTTATTGTGTTGAATTAACTTTTTGGTGTGCTGCTGAATTTGGCTTGCTAGTATTTTGTTGAGGATTTTGGAATCTATGTCAATCAAGAATATTTGCCTGCTTTCTTTTATTATTGTATTTTTTCCAGATTTTGTTATCAGAGTGATGATGGCTTTGTAAAAATGAATTACAGAAGAGTCTCTTCTCAATTTCTTAGAATAGTTTCAGTAGGATTG
Source organism: Saimiri boliviensis (assembly GCF_048565385.1). Classification (NCBI taxonomy): domain Eukaryota; kingdom Metazoa; phylum Chordata; class Mammalia; order Primates; family Cebidae; genus Saimiri; species Saimiri boliviensis. Next base: position 85,491,020 of record NC_133453.1, read on the forward strand.
GTAGCAGCTCTTCTTTGTATGTCTGATAGAATTTAGCTGTGAATTCATCTGATCCAGAGCTCTGTTTGACTGGTTGGTTTTTTGTTTCAGAATCTACTTTGGAACTCATACTGGTCTGTTCAGGAATTCAATTCCTCCTATTTAAGTCTCAAGAGGTTATGTGCTTCCAGAAATTTATCCATTTTCCATAGATTTTCTACTTTGTGTGCATAGAGTTCCTTAGCCTCCAAGGATCTTTTGTATTACTGTTGAATCAGTTGTAATGTCACCTTTGTCATTTCTGGTTATGCTTATTTGAATTTTCTCTCTCTTTTTATAATTAATTTAGATGATGACCTATGGATCATGTTTATCCTTTAAGAGAATCAGCTTTTGGTTTCATTAATCTTCTGTATGGATTTTTGGGTTACAATTTTGTTCAGGTCCCCTCTGATTTAAGTTATTTCTTTTCTTCTACTAGCTCTGGGGCTAGTTTGTTCTTATTTTACTATTTCTTCTAGATATGACATTAGATTGTCAATTAGACAGCTTTCTAAACTCATGATATAGGCATTTAGTACTTACAAGTTTCCTTTAAACACTGCTTTTGCTGCATCCCAGAGATTTTGGTATGCTGTGTCTCTGTTTTCATTAACTTTGAAGAAATTTTGATTTTTGTCTTAATTTTGTTGCCTACCCAAAAGTCATTCAGGAGAAGTTTAATATTCATGTAATTGTGTGGTTTTGAGATATCTGCTTGGTATTGATTTATATTATTTATTCTACAATGATCTAAAAGCATGATTTGTATGATTTTGATTTTTTTGAATTCATTGACACTTGATTTATGGCCAAGCATGTGGTTGATCTTAAAGTATGTTCCAGGTGCAGATGAGAAGAATGTATATTTTTTAGTTAATAGGTTGGGTGTTCTATAGATATCTATGAGGTCTAATTGGTAAAGTGTTGAATTTCAGTTCAGAATTTCTTGTGTTTTTTTTTTTTGTTTTTTTGTTTTTTTTTTTTTTTTTTGCCTTGACGCTCTATCTAATGCTGTCAGTAGTGTGTTGAAGCTCCCCGCTATTACTGTGTGGCTGTATGAGACTTTTCATAAGTCTAGAAATACTTGTTTTAAGAATCTGGGTGCTCCAATGCTGGGTTCATATATATTTATGATAGTCAAGTCTTCTGTTTGCATGATACATATTTCTCCAACTCTTTACTTTGATCCTATGGGTGTCTTTACATGCCAGATGAATCTCTTGAAGGCAATGAATGGGTGGGTCTTGCTTCTTTATCTGACTCACTACTTTGTGCCTTTTAAGTGGGATGTTAAGACCATTTTCTTTTTTTTTTTTTTTCTTTTTTTTTTTTTTATTGCATTTTAGGTTTTGGGGTACATGTGATGAACATGCAAGATTGTTGCATAGGTACACACATGGCAGTGTGCTTTGCTGCCTTCCGTCCCCTCACCTGTATCTGTCATTTCTCCCCATGCTATCTCTTCCCACCTCCCCACCCCCCGCCCCTCCCCCATTTCCCCCCAACAGACCCCAGTGTGTAGTGCTCCCCTCCCTGTGTCCATGTGTTCTCATTGTTCAACACCCGCCTATGAGCGAGAATATACGGTGTTTGATTTTCTGCTCTTGTGTCAGTTTGCTGAGAATGATGGTTTCCAGGTTCATCCATGTCCCTATAAAGGACGTGAACTCATCGTTTTTGATGGCTGCATAATATTCCATGGTGTATATGTACCATTTTCAATGAAGGTTAAATTGTTATATATTTTAATCCTTTTGTCATATTGGTAGCTGGTTGTTTTGTAGACTTGATTGTGTAGATGTTTTATAGGGTGTGTTGGCTATATGTTTTATAGGGTGTGTTTATACTTCAGTCTGTTTTTGTCGTAGCAGGTATTATTATTTTGTCTCCACGTTTAGAACTCCCAAGGACCTAGAAATAGAAATTCTATTTGACCCAGCAATCCCATTACTGGGTATATATCCAAAGGATTATAAATCGTTCTACTATAAGGACACATGCACATGAATGTTCATTGCAGCACTGTTTACAATAGCAAAGACCTGGAACCAACCCAAATGCCCATGATGATAGACTGGACAGGAAAAAGATGACACATATACACCGTGGAATACTATGCAGCCATAAAACACGATGAGTTTGTGTCCTTTGTAGGGACATGGATGAACCTGGAAACCATCAGTCTCAGCAAACTGACACAACAACAGAAAATCAAACACTGGATGTTCTCACTCATAGGTGGGTATTGAACAGTGAGAACACATGGACACAGGGAGGGGAGCATCACACATTGGGGTCTGTTGGGGGAAATAGGGGAGGGACAGTGGAGGGTAGGGAGTTGAGGAGAGATAGCATGGGGAGAAATGCCAGATATAGGTGATGGTGAGGAAGGCAGCAAATCACACTGTCATGTGTGTACCTATGCAACAGTCTTGCATGTTCTTCACATGTACCCCAAAACCTAAAATGCAATTTAAGAAAACAAAAAAATAGAATTTCTTGTAAGGCTGGTGTGGTGGTAACAAATTTTTTTAGTGTTTGCTTGTCTAGAAATGATTCTATTTCTTCTGCACTTATGAAGCTTAGTGTGGTGGAATATAAATATTTTTTATGTGTGAATGCTGAAAATAGGGCCTTAATCTCTTCTCTTTTGTAAGATTTCTGCTGAGAAGTCTAATGGTGTTCCCTTTGTATGGGATCTGATCTTTTTTCAAACTGTCGTTAAGATTTTTTCTTTGGCATTGACCTTAGCCTGGTGACTATTTGCATTAGTGATGTTAATTTTGTATATTATCAGGAAGGTGTTCTCTCCATTTCTTGTATATTGATGTCTATCTCTCTAACCATATTAGGGAAATTTCTTTGAATTATTCTCTCAGGTATGTTTTTCAATTTGTTTACTTTTTCTCCTCTCCCAGAGATGCCAATAATTTGTACGTTTGGTCACATTAACTAATTCCATATTTCTTGAAGACTCTGTTCATTTTCTAAAATTATTTTTTCTTGAATTTTGTTTTTTGAAAAAGACGAGTTTTCAAGCTCTGAAATTGCTTCATCTGCTTGGTCTAGCTTTAAATTGTATTTTGAAATTCCATAAGTGAGTTTTTCAATTCCAGTAGCCCTAATCAGCTTCTTTTTAAAATGTTTATCTTTCTCTTCATTTCTTGGATTGCTTCAGAATTTTCTTGGTGCGATTATCAACATTTTCTTTGCTCTCATTGAGCATTTTTGCAATCCATGCTTTGAATTCCGTATCTGCCATTTCTGAGTTTCCATTTTGATTAGGATTCATTGCTGAAGAGCTAGAATGGTCCTTTGGTGGTGTTGCAACATTCAGATTCTTCATGATGCCATAATTTTTATACTGGTTTCTTCTCATCTGGAGAGGAGTGTGTTGGGTAGGATCTTTGGCTTTTTTTGTAAAGCCCAATTCACTTCTGTTGACAGGATTTATACTGGACTGTGTTGTTAGGTGGAGAAGCCAGTAGATAGTGCTCACAGGAAAGAACTAGCTGTGGCACAAGCAGGTGAGTATGTATCTTGATCCTTTTTTACTGTGATGTGCTCTTCATTGTTTCATGTCAAGGGCTAGACAGTGTTGTTCCACATGGGTGAGAGGACAGAGTTGGGCAGAGCTGAGACCCTGATTTTCCCACAAATATCCTGATGGCAAGTGCAGGTACCAGCCCTATCAAGTGTGGCTGGGAGGAAGCCTTGGTGAAGTGTACTGAAGTCTCTGTGGGGGAGTGAGGGAGCTGGACTGGTTCCTCATCTTTGATACGCAGCAACTTGATGTTTCCCTATCACATCCTTGTTCCAGGGCTTATGACTCCTAGTTCATATGCACATTGTAGAATATCTCTGAACCACAATGTGATTGAGAGTAATGGTAAAGTACTAACTTGAGACTCTCCATGGGTGTGGTTTCAGGGCATTACCTCATCACTCAGCCTGATACAGATACCTTTATGGCTCACCTATTCTCAAATGTAGCAATACTGCTGCTTTTTAAAGGGGCACTCTACCTTTGGGCCCATACAGGTTGGTATTGGTTGTGGTAGTATTGGATGGTTGGGTAGGCCTGAGCTCAGGCACTGGGAGAAATGATCAGATGCTAGCAGAGTTAGAATGGGGTGGAGAGTTCCTCAGTTTCTAGCCTACTGTATGGACAGTGTGTGTGTGCCCTGAAGGGGCTGGACCCAAGTCAGGCTGGCCCAAAGTTCAAGTGCTGGCTACAATGGGGAGGGGTGGGCTGGTCCTCAGGTCACTGGCTGAACTTTCAAGCAGGGTTAGGTAGGATTCTTAGGTAGTGGGAGCCTGAGGAAATATTACAGACTGATGGGGGCTGAGTTTTCAGAAGGGCTTTGGGCTGCAGGTAAAATGTTCAGATGGGGCAGGGTGGCTGTGCTGTGGGCCTTTACCAGGGAGGGCAGGACCCTTTCGCTATGGCAATAGAGATTGGTGGCTGTCAGGCATGTGGTACACTTGCATTTATCTCCAACTTCACTGTTGCAGGCACACAAAGGTGCCAAGCCTTGCCTGTTATCTCGGAGTTTTGTACCAGAGAAATGCAGAGCCATGATGGACCACAGTGTTCAGGCTAGGGCAGAGTCACTATGTTGGTAGTCCTAGCCTGTGAGCCCTGCCTGGAGAGAAGCAGATCGGGTGGAGGTCATACAGTTTACTGTCTGGTCACTTTCTGGAGGAGCACAGGGCCAGAACCACCCTCAGTGTTCAGACAGAGGTAGGATTGCTGCACAGGGAGCCTTGCCTAGTGAGAAACAGTGGGGTAGTCAGGGAAATCTGGCCACTCTTCGGCACTGTGCTGAGGCCTCTATTGGGACTAAAGCAGCTGGTGCCAGGCTGCTCAGGGATCCAAGGCCTGTGGGGCTCCACATAGACTCAAGCAGTAACTCTGCAAAAACTCCAGATGGCTTTCTTTATCAATCTAGAGTCCCTGGGGGAAACAGTGGGTCCTTCCATTCCAGGAATTGCAAAGATCCATGGTGGAAGTGTAGATCTCCTGGGGTCTCTCACTCAACTAACCTTTTCTCTAGGGAACTTGCCCTGGTAGCATGCCAGTTCTAAGTGGGCAGCTGCCCAGCTTTACTCCTCTCATTCTCTGCGGGTCGTGTCACTTCATTGGTAAATCCCAGCATGATCTCTTAGGTGATACACCTGAAGAGGTGGTATTTACTCTAGCTCTTTGTTTCTTCTCCATGAAAGCAGGGCACATTAGCTGCTTCTAGTCAGCCAGCTTGAACCTCCCCCTCCTTAATTTATTTTTATGGCTGAATAATTTTCCATTTATGGTTATACCACCAGTTTTCTGTATTGATCAGTTGATGTAAATTTGAGTTGTTTATACTTTTTAGCTATTATGAGTAATGCTACTATGAATATGTATGTACAAAATTTTACGTGATGTTAAAGAAAATTGTTATCCAATGACACTTGTTAAAGCATGTTAAGAAAGACTTTATTCAGGACTCTTATAATAAGTTTAGGGACCACTGTAACAGAGATTTTGCAATAGGGGAGAAAGGTGCAGTCCAACTCCAAAAACAGTATCGATAAGTGGGAATTTATAACTGAGGAGTGGGATGGGGGTCAGTGGATGGAAAATTACTAAGAGGAAACATCAGGGATAACGGAGATTCTGGCTAAGCCATCCTAACAGGATTTTTGCTGGAGACAGGTAAGGGTGATCAGATATCACCTGGGAGATTGTGGGGGATGAGAAACCCAGTAAGATATGAAGGATGAGCAGATATCAAGGATGGAGATTTCTTGCTAAACTGATTTATCAGGGTTCTTTACTAAAATTGAATTTTACAAGAAAGTAGGCAGATACGCCTAGAAGTTTCAAAAGCATGACTAAAGTTTGGCCAAGCAAAGAGTCTTTGTTAGTGGTAAACTCATGCCTGAACTTGGTCAGGTTTTTCCCCTTCTATCAGATGGTCCTGATGAACATCCCATGAAAACACACATGTAATTTCACTGAGGAAGAGTCACGGGTGCAACAGATGTCATGAAGTTCTGAGCCATTTGCTTAGGGCTGACCTTAAATGTAGCACTTCTTTTGTATGATGGACTGTTGCTGTTTCTGCCAGACCTTATAATTTGGTGGATGAAAATAAGTAGTTTAAAATGGGTGGCTCTGATTACATAGACATTTGATATTCCATGGTCAGGCACCGTCTCTACTGGAGCCCAACCATTGCAAAAGAGCTTTTAAACAGTGAACATTTCTCCTCTGCATAATGTGTGACCTTGCTTCAGAACCCAAAGAGTCTGCATTGTAACTCTCATATTGGTGCTGACCTGAGATGTGACATGTTGCCATTATTTACCATGGATACTTTTAGAATTCTGGAATTTGCCAGGTTGTATGGACCAAGCAACAAGACTGACCTACAATCTGACCTCACCACAAATATGTCTCTTGCTATAGATCCCACTCAGAAGTAGCAGCTTTCTAAGGCATCTGATGTGATGATTATCAATCCCTTCTAATCTATCATCTATCTATCATCTATCTATCTATCTATCTATCTATCTATCTGTCTAATCTATCTATCTATCTATCCATCCATCCATCCTATTGATATTCTCTCTCTCTCTGGAGAATCCTAATGCACCTAATAAGTGGATCAGAAAAGCTTTCTAAATGTGGCAGCAGCAGTCTCTGCTACAGTTTTCATTGCATTTAAGCTAAAAACTAAGTATGTCTAATGAAATGAAAATCATTCCATGAACTGCCATTCCACACTTATTTCTTCTACTTTAGGTCTTACCACTTCTTGTGACTTTGGAAAACACAAAAGTTGATCAATACTTAAGCCATTTCACCTTCTGTACCTCTGAGCTGAATATTCCACCTACACATCTCCTCAGACTGACTCCTGCCCTGGAGTCAGATAACTGTCCAAACATCATGACCTAGTATTCAGAGGGCTCTTCCCCCTAACTGCCTTTAAGGTAGTTCCTACCCCATTCGCTTTTCCTTGTTTTGGATTATTTATTCTAATTTTCTGTTACATTTCTCTACAAGACTTATATCTACAATCGTGGTACGTATTTATTTGTTTGTATATTTTTTTCCACAAGAATGTAAACCTCACAGAACATGGAACTGGCCTTCCTGACTCACTGGCACAGACCCTTCATCAAGCACACTTGCTGAGTGAGTGAACTGAGAAATTGAAGGAAAAATCACAGGTAGTCATCTTGTGGAAAGAAGAAACTGACATGTTAGCTGAATAAATATACATATCCTAGGATTTAGGTTTAAGACTTTGGGTGAGTAGTAGAATAAAGAATTTCTGATGTGAAGACTTTTCTTAATACAAAAGATTAAACCTTCAGCACATTTTAATGAAACCAAACAATAGGAATTGAGACCTGTAAGAAAACCTTTCCTCAAGTTATTATGACAAGTGACTATTTGAGAACATTTTCTAAATGATTCATTATGTTTAGAAAAAACATATCAAGAATGGAAACACTTTTATTGTGTTGTAAGACATGCAGAGTTAATGACCTTGTCTAATGACTAGACCTGCACCTCCCCTCCCTATTATGAAGTAGCTTGCAGCTACAACCTGAAAGTATTCAAGATTTGTATGTTTGGAGAGTAAGGAGACTGAAGGAATACATTTGAGGGAAATTAAAAATTGTAATTGTGTCATCTAGAAATTTTTATCTGAAGATACACATATCTCTTAATTTGGTAATTGGGCTCTACTTGAATGGAATGAAGTGAGTTTATATTCCCCAAATGTTCCAGGCACTTCATCTGAGTTTTACACATCAGGTTTATATGCAACAATGTGGGTATATTAACCATAGAATGAGAGAAAAACGAGTGAACAGAAAGTATGAACAAAAATTAAATATTTTGTTTCAATCAGGCTCAATATGAGACAGCAGTGGCAATAGATTTATAGTGTCCAGAATTAGAATATAAGTGACATCATCTCTCCAAGTAAACAATTTCTGCTTTAAGATATATATCAGCCAGATGAAGTTCATCTGAAAAAGAATGGTTATGCTAGCAAAGGGTTTGGAAAAAAATGACAGAAGACATGGATGTTTAGCAAAGAGCAGGAAATAGCTCAGTTGAGAGCACTGTAGCTGTAGTTAGCATTTAAATAGCTCTTACACATAGAACTAGGAAACAATAATATTTACAGGGGGTTGAATTGTAGTTCTCTATGTAGAAAATTTTTTTGACAGTTAAAGATGTCTCAATATGGCATGAAGAGCATTGTTCTCCTCCCTACCTTGCTCTAGTATATAAAATTTTCTACCTCCAACACTTAAAAGAATGAGCAAAACTGCACTTCAGAACAACACAGGTGTATATCAAATTCTTTTGGGCCAGAATTAGAAATCAGGATTACAGTTCATAAGGCCTAAGTTGGAAGATCTTTGAAACTGGTTGGAGGGAGCATCAGGACGAAAGCAATCAGGAGCATTGATGGGCAGCAGGTAAGGGAGAAGAGGCGGTCCTATGTCATGCATTACTCTCTGGATGTGGTAGGCTGTTTCCAAAGGTAGTTACAATGGTAGCTCTCATTCTACAACTTTTGACAATGAGGCTTTATGGCTACTCTATTCAAAAAGTTGAGTCTATTTCTGTTTCCTCCTGCCTCAAATTAGGGATACTTATGAATTGTTTTAACAAGTAGAGTGTGGAAGAAGCGATCGGTGATGAGGTGACTGTTCTGAACCTAGATTTTCAGAGGCCTGCAACTTCCTTCTTCTCTTTCAGAAGGCAGCTGCCATGCTACAAGGAGTTATAGCTTCAGCTAGTGAAGGTAGAGCCACATAAAGCTTGAAGGATACGACACTACAAAGAAAGAGACTACATCAGGAAGCACCAAAGTGCTGGGTTAAAGCCTTCTTGAATCTTTGGCCTCTGTTTAGCTGAGCAAGTGATCCCACTGGCAATTTGTAAACTAGAAAAGCAGCCCTATTAATTCTTGCCCAAATTCCTAACCTATATAATTGCAAGAAATAATAAATTATGGTTGTTAAAAGTCATGGTATTGTACTATATCAATAGATTTCTGAAATGCTAGCTGCTTATGATCAGCCCATGTATTGTATCAGATTGAGATTTCCAGCCACTGGTAGTATTCAAGAAGAGATTCTGTAATCATTTGTGGGAAGTTGTAGAAAATACATGAGTATAGAATAGTTAAGATCAGACCAGGTGGCATCTGAGGTCTTTTCTAATAATTGAATACTATAGAACACCTTTCAAGGTCCTCTGATTATAGAAAAAAATGAGATAAGGTATGTCTTCCTCCCACACTCTCTATAACTTAATGGGGAATTGGTTTGTGTGATCTGCTACTTTCTGATTCTAGAAGAGACCTATAGCTGCATGGCTACAAGACTTAGGAAAATTAAGGACATGCATCTATCTGTAGTTGTTTTGGTAGCCTAGCAGTATTTAAAATATATTTTAAATAACAATGCAAATATTTTATATCATAAGATTGTTTTATCAATATGCAAATTCAGTCCAAGGGAATTCTACACAAGAATAGTTTATACTTGTTCACTCTTACCCAAACCCCTACCTCCACCTCAGTAATATTAGTTTATTCATTGGTAATAGAAAAGTGTATACTTAGATGCCTAATCACTGAAAAGAAAACAGATAAGAATTCAAAACTCATATACAGTCTCAAACCTAGGTGAGACATGATAAGGAAATGATGAACCCAATAAGAAATCAGATTTTTATTAAAATTGCTAAGAAATAAAGCATATAGATAATAAGAAAAGATAAAGTGAAGGAGAAACCACTTTGATCATTTTTATACATTTTAATCTCTCAGCAATATCAGTGAAGAAGATAACACAAAACCTGTATGTAGAATGGTACAGATAATTTTGTAAGGAGAAGAAACCCTGGAGGATCTTTTACAGTCAATAGTCCTATGAAATATTACCATTTACATAAGACTAGAAAGATAACATTTTATGTGTATAGGGGAAAGCAGCATATTCAGTGTGCTCCAGATAATATCAGTGTTGGAAAAGCTCTGGGTATCCTTTTCCTCCAACTGAGGTAAACAAAGAAAAGACAGGAAAATATTAAAGGGAATGGAATATAAATTAGAATTTGGGAGAAATATGACCTGTAGGAAAGGCCACAGCTAAATTAGCATTCCCTTCCCTCTATTGTGCTGTGGGCACAAAGTAAATAAGATACGAATGGGCTGTAATGATCCTTTGGGCCCTGTTTTGTTCACTTATTATTAAAAAATATTTCACTTACTAACAAAACAGTTTTATTATGAATAAATGGGTAGAGAAATATTTTTTAATAGTAAGTGAAATTCTCCTACCCTTCTAACTCTGGTATTTTAGTTTCTGTTCTCTTTCACTTGCAAGACCTCCATGTTTATCATATTTTTTTTTACATAATGGATTAAGGAAATTAACAATAGAAACCTAGGAATGAAGGACACAAAAACAAACTGTTTCCATAATTTTGCCTTTTCCTGCAACATATATATTTCTATCTGTTATAGAATGTACAAAATAAAAAATAGCAAAGTATTGGTACAAAAGAAAACATGGATAAATCTTAGATGTGTTGAATAATAAAAAAGAGGTCAGCCAGACACACAAAAATGTTCACACGGTATGCATGATTTTATTTACAGAATATTTAAGAATAGTCAAAATGAATTTATGATGACAGAAGTCATAATGCAAGTTACCTCCTGGAGGAAGTGGTATGGACTAGATAGGCACAAAATAACCTCATAGCATGCTGGAAACTTTCTATATCTTTATCTAGGTGATGGTTAAAAGAATGCTAACATATGCAAATAATTCTTTAACTGAATAAGAATAATGTACTTTATATAGTTTGCTATATGTTTATTATATCTCAATTTAAAAAGAGATAGAGATTAAGAGAACGTATAAGCTCTGAGGCAAATGTGTTAATTTTGGAGAACCCTGGTGTGAACACTTCGAAAGAAAGACTGTTGTTCCCCAGAGCAGCTGAGCCTTAGAAATAAAAAGAGGCTTGTGTGACTGACAATTGGAAGAGTCATTCTGCATATATTAAGACATCACGGAGAAAACAAATAGTGGTTTCAATTGTGAGCTCTAAATAAGGAGCCGCAAGGGTGGAAGCTCCAAATTGTAGGTTTTGGCTTTCATTTTCTCTACTTCTCACATGGGCAACTCTATGTTGCAAGTCCCAACAAGAGTAGCAGCAGAGATTTATTTGTTCAACAATGCTAAGCAATTCTTCTAAGAATTGAGAACAGCTAATAGGAAGATATATGTAAAAAGTAATTACCAGGACAAATCAGAATACAAATAAGACACATATAAAGGCAACGAAGATAAAGGCAATAAAGACAGATAATTGCTATGATTACACTTTAAATTTGATTCAGCTTCTCAGCAGCCAGTAAACAGAGGTAAAGCTAATCAGTGTTTTAATTCTCAATGTCAGAAAAGAAGACAAATATCAGTCTCCCAAGGGAAATAAATTTGTCTAGAACTGAATTTATGTTACAGTCTATGCTAAGAGATTCCCAGTTTGTCCTAAAATATGATAAAGTAGAGAGATCATTAGATTGAAATAAAAAGACCTGGATTTTGATCTCAAGAAGTCATTATTCTCCAGTTGGGTAGTTCTAATCTTTCTGAAACTTAATTTCCCCATCTTTAAAGTAATAACAATAACAATAATGATAATAATAGCTAACACAAATATGCTTGCTATCTGCTGGATACTGAATTAATTCAATTCTCACTAGAGCCCTATTAATAGGGACATTATCCCCATTTTAGTGATGGTGAAATTGGGGCTCAAAAAGGTTAAATGACTGGCCTGAAATCACAAGTATAGTAAAACAATGACAGTTATTCTTTTTTAGTTTACCTCACAAAGTGGTTGTATAAATCACATGTGATATTTGGCTAGTTTTTCTGAAACTGCTCTACAATTTGAAAACTTAAATTTGACAAATAATTGTCTTGTGCCTACTTAGAAGCACAGTATTTTAATATATAAATGAGGATCCACAAATATGTAAATGGCATTCTTCCTTGATTTAATAAAATACTACCACTCTCTAAAACCAATGGCCCTGACAGAACTTCATATTAATATATCTTCCTTTTACCCCATCCTTTCCTATACTTTTCCAAACCTTTTGCTGCTATTTTTTAAAGGCTCTTTATCTTTCCATTTTTCAGTGATCTCTTGCCAGCCCTATTTTCTCTAGTTGGTATTAATTGAAAGAATAAATACAATTGTAAAATAACAAATGTATATGCAAGAAAATAAAGTTTACGGAACCTCAAAAAAAATATTTGGTCAACTTGTGATGAGAATAAACCACAATAGTAATAATAAATTTAATTTGATAAAACCTCTTAATATAGATGCCAGCAATTTAATATGACTATGGAGAATAAGGAGAAAATAGACAGTAATTACACACAGTACTTTAAAACACTTTTGTTTCTCTGGTGTAATTGTGGGGGACTTTCAAGTCAAAAGAATAGCTAAGAAATGTCATAGCATGTTTTTATGTTAATGGCAACAATTGTTTAGAAAGGGAGAAATTGTTGTTACAGAGAAAATAGGGGTTATTTGAGAGAGAAAATTCTTGAGCAAGCAAGGGAAGATGGGATTGAGTGTATAAGTGAAGTTGATCTTTAATATAGGTGTAAGTCATATATATCATATCTTTAATATAGATACAAGTCTATTATAACAGTAGAGAAAGCAAAATATAAAGGTGTAGTACCTAATATTGGTTGTCTCCAAAATTGTTATTTCCTTCTTCATCTTTTCTAACATGATCCAAATTATGTTAAGATATGCCTAGGATTAATAGACCACTTCAATGGACTGGACCTGACAAATCATATTTCCTTTGTGGTTGTGATTAGTTTAGGGTAGGCATATGATTAAAATTGGTCAAAGATACACAGGCAAAAAAAAAGTTTGTTCAAAAGTTTCAGAAATTGTTTTGTTCCTTGATTATAAGAAGATACACGCAAAGAGAAACTCCTACTATCTATGTTTTGATGTATTAGGACATAATATCGGTGCTGTGGCACCTATCTTATAGCAAAGAGAATCACAGAGAAGCCACCCAGAACTGTAATATTTTTAAGCATGGAACTAATCAATACTAAAACCACACATCTCTGTTTTTCTTTAATGTGATATTTTAAAACCCAATTGAAAACCAATTTTCATAGTGTATTTTGCTGATTTTTGGAAAAAACATCTTACATGGTTAATGTGTGCATATTAATGGGGGCTGAGAGATTTGATGATAAAAAAACAAGAGCATTCCATCCTGGGAACATCTGTGTTATCAGTGAAGCAAGAATAGATTTTACTGTCAGTTAAGAGAGCTTAAGGTGATTGAGAAAGAGAAAATATGAGTCATTTTGATGACCAGGCAAGTAAATTTACTAGGGAAATATAGTGGAAATGCTTAGCATTACTGAGAGCCCGCAAAAGATTAGTGATTATAAATTTAAAGCGTAAAATAGTCAGTGTGGTTTCTCTTTTTCTCTAGCCATGTTAAGAGATTCAGGTGTATGTACAGAATAAACAGAATTATGAGTTTAAGCAGGCGTGGCATTTTGCCAGGCAAATTTTGAAAGCATCAGAGAAAGGCAAGGAGTTAAGGGCCTCTGCAAGAGAGTGATTAAAGTGATTAATCATGGAGGCTAATATAGGTAAAGAGAAAATTAAGAAAAAAGATAAGGCAGATGACAGTGAAAAATCGGTTGGGTCAAAGCATTGATGTTTCGATGTGAGCAAAAGAATGATTGGGGAGAAGAAACTAATGTGAGTTTGAAAGAGAGCATATAGTGATCAAAGTAGGGTTCTTATGGGTAAGATTTTCTGAGAAGCTAAGCAGTGAAGACATCAACAAAAGAGACTGAAGTCACAAGAAATAATGACAGGAATGAAGTCAGAAAGGGAATGAGCTGGATATTGAGATAGTTAAGAATGAAGGGAAGAGCCTTGGGGATTAGATGACAGCATAAGGGAGAACTAATAGCAGATCTAGTCTGAAAGCAGGCAGTTCAAAGAACCCAAGACTTGAAGAACAGAAAAAAAAAATAGGCTGAAAATGGCAATGAGAAATAAGGAAGACAATTATACTACCTATGGGATTATGGTATGGGATGTGGTAGACAAAACAGGCACCTGTTGAAAATGCCACGGGGGAAAAAAAATAGCTTAATGTTACGCAGTTCGGTTTGCTGAACTATAGAATATCGCTAATATTGACTTTTTAGTTTAGTTTGAGTATAGAATGAACTAATACAGAAAAAACCCAAAGCTGTTCATATTATAGATGAAAAAACATGGTCACATTTCTGTAACTTATAGTTTAAACTGCCTATCACAGTATTAACTATAGTGCTTTTGGCTACTGCATTTACTTTTCACTTTCTTCTGTGCACTCCGAAGTGGACACTAAAGAGCCAGTGATGAGACAGTTTGAAGCAAAGTTGATAATTCAGTTGAAAGTAGCTTCACGTTAGTAATTTAGCCAGGCATCTATCAAAACATATGAAAATTACCACTAAGAAAATAACCAAAGGCTTTAACCCATTCCTAAACCAAATTCCTATAAATGAAGATCCAAAAAGTTACAAACTCACAGTAAACAAAAAGTCACAAAATGCACAAGGAAACAAAGTTTCATGGACAAATGAAATACAAGACAGTAATTCCAGGGTCTCAAGACTATGGATATTGAAATTATCAAACACAGAATTAAAATAAATATAACATATTTATAGAAATGTATTAAAACCTTGAAGATATGAGCACAAAACAAGAAACTCTGAGGATAACCAATCTGATACTGTAAAATAACTCCTTTAAGAGGATGGAATAATGCTTGCCATACATAGCAACTTTCAAAGATATTTATTGCTATTTTAAACTATATGATGAGAGTTTTCATTATATCACTGGTCTTTATATTTTTATAAATATTTATACATATAAAATATCTAATATGACAGTTAAAAGAAATAATTTTATGGCCATTCAAAAGGATGAGGCAAAGGTAGTTACCTAACTGAAAATGTAGCTTAGACATATTTTTCAGTGAGAAAAGGAAATCAAAGGGTAATACATATAGGCTGACTTCATTTCTATAAAATAAATACATAAAAACCTTATTCAAGCTTATACATTACTGCATAGGTACATGTATACGTATATGTCTGTCTATCTAATATAAAAGGTTAGAAAAATATCTGGGAGGATATACATGAGTATGTTGTAAGTGATAACTTATAAGAGATTGCTAAGAGAGGAAATTAACTTTCTTATTTTGTGCTGTTACTACATGATTATGCATAAATAATGATGATAAGTACACTTGTAATCAATACCCAGATTGAGAACATTGCCAGTCACCTCCAAACCCATCTTCCTTCCCAATCCCCATCACTTTTCCCCTTCCCCATAAAGTAATTATGCTTTTAACTTTTACAGTAATCACTTCTATGTTTCATTAGTTGTTTTTTTTCCTCCCCACCAAAGTGTACATCTTCAAACACTGTAGCTCATGGCTTTGACAACTTTTAAAAATTTGGTATGTTGTTAAGTTTCTTTAATCTGCAGGTTCTGTTCTATTCCTTTGCCTTAAAAATTTATCTAAGAGCCTGAATCATTTGGCCTACAGCATTTCACAGAGTCTAAAGTTTACTGATTTTATACTCGTAGTAAAGATTTGTATTTATTTTAAAAAATTGACAGGTAAATCCAGCCTCTTTAACAGATTCATGTTCAACCCCTTTGACATCATTATAATGATACTGATTTCTTTCCTAGAGAGTCACTTAATATGTGGTCGCCTTTCTTTCTGTGACACTGGCAGTTGTTGATAATCGATGCTTAAATTTACTAATTCAATGAGGATATCAAATTAATGATATTTCAATTATATCCTGTCTTGCCTATATTTTAGTTGGAATATTATTATAAAAAGACACTTCTCATCTGTCATTTAGTCACCCTATAGTAAAAGATAAATGCTTTTTATGTCCCCTTATTGATCTGTTGTCGATATAGTATAGTAATGGATTTAAGTCAATTGCAATTATCCTGATTAAAGTACAAGTTATTCTATCTTTGGCTAGTGGGAGCTTCTTCAAATTGTCTCCTTCTGACATAACTCTGGTAATTTTTAACATTACTTTAGGAATCTTTGATAGCTTTATTACCAATTGATATAAAGAGATGTTTTAGACTTAGTTTGGACATTTGCTGCTGCAGATACATCATCAGACATTTTTCTAAGCAATCCTAGTATTTTGATGAGAAATAGTATTTAAGACTACATGGATATCAGATGCTAGGAATATTCATTGTTTCTGAGCTTGTCACTGTTCCTAGGCTCCTTGGTAGGAAAGCTAGGAATATACACACATACATACACTATATATATGTATATACATATTATATTATACATGCTATATATGTATAAATTAGGATACTCTTAATTCCATATTGATACTTCCTTTTCAAATTTAATACTAGAGGATTTTCAAATTAATCACATATATTACACTTGTATCTGTTTTCTTCATAAAGAATCAGAGTCCTACTTTCAAGTGACTATGAATTATAGACTTAAAAAATATCATAAGCACGAACTTTTCACACATTACATATGCCTAGTTTTAGACAATAGTAATACCACTGCATCCACTGAGAAATCTCAAAACTATTTTTGCATATATTATTCCTATAATCCCCACCTTGCTTTTTGTTATAGTTGTACTATGTACATCTACAGGGTCTGAGCATATTATACTCTCTCCCTTGTAACTCTCATGTAGGATTCATTCTACAAGTAACCATATAGTTAATGTTCATCACTAGTTACGTCCATGTCTCCCTAGTCATTTCGATTGTCTGATTATTTCCTTTAGAAGATTCCTCAGAAAAGGAGACAATTTACTGAGTTTTTACATGTCACAAAAAGTTTGTGATCTTTATGTTTGAAAATCAACTTTGCGAGATACAAAATTAGTGGCTCACATTTTTATTTCTTGAGTATTTTCTTACTCAATCTTTTGGTATGAATTATTAGTGTTAATTTTTTTAATTTTGAAAAAATACAATTTGTTTTTCATATATACATATATATATGTGTGTATATATATATATTTAATCATACTTTAATTTCTGGGGTGCATGTGCAGATATTGCAGGATTGTTACATAAGTACACATTCGCCATGGCGGTTTGCTGCCTCTATCCGCCTGTCCCCTACATTAGGTATTTCTCCCAATGTTGTCACTTCCCAATAGCCCCACCCTTCACTATCTCTCCCCTAGGCCCCCACACCGCAACAGACACCATTGTGTGATGTTCCCCTCCCTTTATCCCTGTGTTCGCATTGTTCAACACCCACCTATGAGTGACTCTATGAGTGAGAACATGTGGTGTTTGGTTTTCCATTCTTGCTTCAGTGTGCTGAGAATGATGGTTTCCAGGTTCATCCACATCCCTACAAAGGACATGAACTCATCCTTTTTTATGGTTGCATAGTATTCCATGACAGATATGTGCCACATTTTCTTTATCCAGTCATTCATCAATGGGCATTTGGGTTGGTTTCAGGTCTTTGCTATTGTAAACAGTGCCATAATAAACACACACATGTGCCTGTATCTTTATAACAGGACAATTTACAATCCTTTGGGTATATTACCCAATAATGGGATTGCAGGGTCAAATGGTATTTCTATTTTTAAATCCTGGAGGAATCACTACACTGTCTTCCTCAATGGTTGAAATAATTTACACTACCAACAACAGTATAAAAGCTTTTTTATTTCTCCACATCTCCTCCAGCATCTGTTGTCTCCAGATTTTTTAATGATTGCCATTCTAACTGGCATGAGATGGTATCTCAATGCAGTTTTGATTTGCATTTCTCTAATGACTAGTGATGATGAGCATTTATTCATATGCTTGTTGGCCTTATGTATGTTTTCTTTTGAAAAGTGTCTCTGTTTATATACCTCACCCACTGTTTGATGGGATTGTTTGTTTCTTTTCTTATAAAATTTTTTCTTATAAATTTGTAGATTCTGGATATTAGCCCTTTGTCAGATAGGTAGCTTGCAAAAATTTTTCCCATTCTGTTGATTGCCAGTTCACTCTAATGATTGTTTCTTTTGCTTTGCAGAAGCTCTTAGTTTAATAAGATTGCATTTGTCTATTTTGGTTTTTGTTACCATTGCTTTTGGTGTTTTAGTCATGAAGTTCTTGCCTATGTCTATGTCCTGGATGATTTTGTCTAGGTTTTCTTATAGGGTTTTTATGGTGTTAGGTTTTATGTTTAAACCTTAATCCATCTGGAGTTAATTTTTATATAAGGTGTAAGGAAGGGGTCTAGTTTCAGCTTTCTGCACCACATGGCTAGCCAGTTATCCCAACACCGCTTATTAAACAGGGAATCCTTTCCCCATTGCTTGTTTTTTTTGTCAGGTTTGTCAAAGATCAGATGATTGTACATGTGTGGCATTACTTCTGAGGCCTCTGTTCTGTTCCATTGATCTTTGTCTCTGTTTTGGTACCAGTATCATGCTGTTTTGATTACTGTATACCTGTAGTATAGTTTGAAGTCAGGTAGTGTGATGCCTCCAGCTTTGTTCTTTTTGCTTAGGATTGCCTTGGCTACGCGGGCTCTTTTTTTTTGGTTCCATATGAAGTTTAAGGGTGTTTTTTCCAGTTCTGTAAAGAAGGTCAATGGTAGCTTGACAGGAATAACATTGAATCTATAAATTACTTTGGCCAGTATGGCCATTTTCACAATATTGATTCTTCCTAACCATGAGCATGGGATGATTTTCCATCTGTTTGTGCCCTCTCTTATTTCCCTGAGCAGTGGTTTATGGTTCTCCTTGAAGAGGTCCCTTACATCCTTTGTTAGCTGTATTCCTAGATGTTTTATTCTCTTTGCAGCAATTGTGAATGGGAGTTTGCTTATGATTTGTCTCTGTTTGTCTGTTATTGGTGTACAGAAATGCTTGTAATTTTTGCACATTGATTTTTATCCTGAGACTTTGCTTAAGTTACTTATCAGCTTAAGGAGATTTGGGGCTGAGACAATGGATCTTCTAAATTTACAATCATGTTGTCTGCAAATAGAGGCAATTTGACTTCCTCTTTCCCTCATTGAATATGCTTTATTTCTTTTTCTTGTCTGATTGCTCTGGCTAGAACTTCTAATACTATGTTGAATAGGAGTGGAGAGATGGGGCACTCTTGTCTAGTGCAAGTTTTCAAAGGGAATACTTCCAGTTTGTGCCATTTCAGTATGATATTGGCTGTGGGTTTGTCATAAATAGCTTTTTTTATTTTATGATACGTTCCATTGATACCTAGTTTTTAAAGAGTTTTTAGCATAAAGTGCTGCTGAATTTTCTTGAAGGCCTTCTCTGCATCTATTGAAATAATCATTTGGCTTTTGTCTTTGGTTCTGTTTACATGATGGATTTCATTGATAGATTTGCATATGTAGAATCAGCCTTGCATCCCCAGGATGAAGCCTACTTGATCGTGATGGATAAGCTTTTTATGTATTGTTGCATTTGGTTTGCCAGTATTTTATTGAAGATTTTTGCATCGATGTTCATCATGGATATTGGCCTGTAATTTTCTTTTTCATTTGTGTCTCTGCCTGATTTTGGTATTAGGATGATGTTGGTCTCATAAAATGATTTGGGAAGGATTCCCTCTTTTTGTATTGTTTGGAATAGTTTCAAAAGGAATGGTACCAGCCCCTCTTTGTACATCTGGTAGAATTCCACTGTGAACCGATCTGGACCTGGACTTTTTTGGTTGGTAGTCTATTAACTGCTGCCTCAACTTCAGACCTTGTTATTGGTCTAGTCAGGGATTCAACTTCTTTCCAATTTATTCTTGGGATGGTGTAAGTGTCCAGGAATTTATCTATTTCTTCTAGGTTTACTGGTTTATGTGCATAGAGTTGTTTGTAGTATTCTCTGATGGTAGTTTGCATTTCTACAGAATCAGTGGTAATATTCCCTTTATTATTTTTTATTGCATCTATTCTTCTCTCTTTTCTTTTTTATTAGTCTTGCAAGCAGTCTATCTATTTTGTTGATCTTTTAAAAAAACCAGCTTCTATATTTATTGATTTTTTGAAGGGTTTTTTTTGTGTCTCTTTTTCAGTTCTGCTCTGATCTTAGTTATTTCTTGCCTTCTGCTAGCATTTGAATTTGTTTGACCTTGCTCCTCTAGTTTTTAAAATTGTGACGTAAGGTGTCAATTTTAGATCCTTCCTCACTTCTCATGTGGGCATTTAGTGCTATAAATTACCCTCTAGACAGTGCTTTAAATGTGACCCAGGGATTCTGGTACGTGGTGTCCTTGCTTTCATTGGTTTCCAAGAACATCTTTATTTCTACCTTCATTTCATTATTTATCCACTAGTCATTCAGGAGAAGGTGGTTGTTTCCATGTAGTTGTGCAGTTTCGAGTGAGTTTCTTAATCCTGAGTTCTAATTTAATTGCATTGTGATCTGAGAGACTGTTATGATTTCCATTCTTTTGTATTTGCTAAGGAGTGATTTACTTCCAATTACATGGTCAATTTTAGAGTAAGTGCAATGTGGTGCTGAGAAGAATGTATATTCTGTGGATTTGAGGTGCAGAGTTCTGTAGATGTTTATTAGTTACCCTTGGGCCAGATCTGCATTCAAGTCTTGGATATCCTTGTTAATTTTCTGTCTTGTAGATCTGTCTAACATGACACTGGAGTGTTAAAGTCTCCCCCTTATAATATGTGGGAGTCTAAGTCTCTTTGTAGGTTGTAAAGAACTTGCTTTATGTTCCTGGGTGCTCCTGTATTGGGTGCATATATATTTAGGATCATTAGCTCGTCTTGTTGCATTGATCCTTTTACCATTATGTAATGCCCTTCTTTGTCTCTTTTGATCTTTGTTGGTTTAAAGTCTATTTTATCAGAGACTAGGATTGCAACCCCTACTTTTGTTTGCTCTCCATTTGCTTTTTAAATCTTCTTCCATCCCTTTAAGCCTATGTATGTCTTTGCACATGAGATGGGTCTCCTGAATACAGCACACTGTAGGAAAAATTTTTAGTCAATTTTCCAGTCTGTGTCTTTTGATTGGGGCATTTAGCCCATTTACATATAAGGTTAATATTGTTATGTGTGAATTTGATCCTGCCATTTTGATATTAGCTGGTTGTTTTGCCCATTAGTTGATGCATTTTCTTCATTGTGTCAATGGTCTTTACCATTTGGTATGTTTTTGCAGTGGCTGGTACTGGTTGTTCCTTTCCATGTTTAGTGCTTCCTTCAGGAGCTCTTGTAAGGCAGGCCTGATGGTGACAAAATCTCTCAGCAATTGCTTGTTCATAAGGGATTTTATTTCTCCTTCACTTTGGAGGCTTAGTTTGGCTGGATATGAAATTCTAGCTTGAAATTTCTTTTCTTTAAGGATGTTGAATATTAGCCTCCACTCTCTTCTGGCTTGTAGGGTTACTGCTCAGAAATCTGCTGTGAGTCTGATGGGCTTCCCTTTGTGAGTGACTCGACCTTTCTCTCTGGCTGCCCCTAGCATTTTTTTCATTCATTTCAACCCTGGTGAATCTGACAATTATGTGCCTTGGGGTTGCTCCTCTTGAGGAATATCTTTGTGGTGTTCTCTTTATTTCCTGGATTTGAATGTTGGCCTGTCTTGTTTGGTTGGAAAAGTTCTCCTTGATAATATTCTCAAGACTGTTTTCCAACTTGGATTCATTCTCCTCATTACATTCAGGTACCCAATCAAACATAGATTAGGTCTTTTCACATAATCCCAATATTCTTGGAGGCTTTGTTCATTTATTTCCACTCTTCTATCTCTAGTCTTGCTTTCTTGTTTCATTTCATTAAGTTGATCTTCAGTCTCTGACATCCCTCTGCCTGATTGATTTGCCTATTGAAACTTGCGTATGCTTCAGGAAGTTCTCATGCTGTGTTTTTAACTTCCATTAAGTTGTTTATGTTCTTCTCTAAGTTGATTATTCTAGTTAGCATTTCCTCTAACCATTTTCAGTGTTCTTAGTTTCTTTGCATTTACATGTCCCTGTAGCTCAGACAAGTTCATTATTACCCACCTTCTGAAGCCTGTTTCTGTCAATTCATAAAACTCATTCTCCATCCAGTTTTGTTTTCTTGCTGGTGAGGAGTTGTGATAACTTGGAGGAGGTGAGGTGTTCTGGTTTTTGGTGATTTCATCCTTTTCGCACTGGTTTCTTCCCATCTTCATGAATTTTTCTACCTTTTGTCTTTGAAGTTGGTGACTTTCAGAGGTCTCTGAGTGAATGTCCTTTCTGTTGATGTTGAAACTATTTCTTTCTGTTTTTTATTTTTCCTTCTAACAGTCAGGCCCCTCTGCTGCAGGACTGCTGGAGGTGCACTCCAGACCCTGCTTGACTGGGGATCACCCTCCCAGGCTGCAGAACAGCAAGGATTGCTGCCTGTTCCTTCCTCTGGTAACTTAGTCCTTGAACGGTATCTGCCAGACAACAGTCAGAGCTCTCCTTTTTGAGGTATCTTTTTGGATATATGGGGGTCAGGGAGCCACTTGAGGGGTCAATCTGTCCCTTATCAGAGCTCAAGTGCTATGCTGGGAGCTCTGTTGCTCCCTTTAGAGCTGCTGGGCAGGGACGTTTAAGTCTGCTGCAGCAGAACTCACAACTGCCCCCTTTCCCAGGCGCTCTGTCCTGGGGAGGTGGTGTTTTATTTATAAGCCCCTGACGTGCTGTTGCCTTTTTTTCAGAGATGCCCTGCCCAACCTGGAAGGAATCTAGTTGTATTCTGCCTGCAGAGACACTGCTGAGCCACCAGAGGCTCAGTCCAGCTGCTGTGTAAACTTCTCCATGATTCTGTTTACAAAGGTATGGTTAGAACTGCCTCAGCAGTGGCAGATGCCCTTCACTACACTGAGCTTGATCATCCTGGGTATAGCTCAAACTGCTATGCTGGCTGTGAAACTCTCAAGCTAGAGGGTTTCAATTCGCTGGTCTTTATGGTGAAGGGACCTGCTGAGCCAGATCACTTGGCTCCCTGCCTTCAGCTCCTCTTTTTTTACGAGGAGACGAAGGGTCTGTCTTGCAGGTGTTTCAGGCCAAAGCTGCGGCAACAGCTGAAACGTTTCAGCCAAAACCTGCAGCACTGGCTGAAATGGCCACTCTGATTTGTGCTGGTGACCCATGGCTTGTCAGCCTGGCCAGGCAAAAATCTCCTGGTCTGCAGTCTTTAAAAACCATGTGAGAAGCACGTATCTGAACTGGAGTGCCGGAGTGGCCCAGGATAAGTCTTTGATGGCCTCTGTTGAGTAGGAGGAGTTCCTCCAGCCAGTTGCACTTCCCAGGTAAGGCAGCACCCCACCCTTCTTCAGTTTGTCCTCCTTAGGCTACACCCACTGTCCAACTAGTCCCATTGGGATGAATCTAGTATCTCCATTGGAAATGCAGAGATCACTCCCCTTCTGCATCACTCTCGCTGGGAACTGCACTCCAGAGCTGTTCCTATTCAGCCGTCTTGGTGGAAGTTGGTGTTAAAATTTTTGATGACAATTATTTTCACTATATGTTTTTTATTGTATTTTAGTATTTTTCTATACCCTTGCTTTGATGTTTTTTGTCTTCAGAGATTATTATCTAGACATTGAATTTTCTTTGACTATCAATAGTTCTCACTTCCTCCTTAAATCTTTTCATTTTGAAATTTTTCTCATTTTAGTATTCTATTTCATAATTTACATTATTTATATTCCATCTAATAAGTCATATATATCAGTCTACAATATGTATATAATCACATACATATTTCATAATCACATATATGTTTCATAATTTATGCCCATTCACTCTTTTTATTTAGACTAATTTCTAGTAATATTTTCTATGAATAAGTTTTTAGGTTCTGTCACTTATGTTCTAAACTTTTCTAATTCTTATTAACATTGTTTCCTTTATTTTATAACATTTTTGTCTTCTCACTAATTTAGAAATAAAATATAAAATTGCATATTTTATATGAGCATGACTTTCTGCTGAGTTTTCACATTATGTAGACATTCTGCTCTTTACTTTCTTTTAATTATAATAAGATGTATAGGATTTTACATTATACTTAAGTGTCACTTATTTTTACATGAAATCAATTACAATTTGTCTCGTTATTTCCATATTACTTACTCTGAACTTCAGAGCAAAGAAAAAAATAATCACTTTAAAAAGGTAAAAAATAAATATACTTTTTCCCCCTTTTAATTAGTCACGAATGCTTTTTTAATGAAGGAAGGAGCACAGGAAAGTCATCAGATATAATATTTTCACTAATAACTTTTGTCACCTTCCACTCATTCCCCTTTGTTAGAATTTTACTCACCATGTGCTGTGGAATCCGGACATTTTGGGATGCTGACGTGGGAGGATAGCTTGAGCCTAGAAGTTTGACATCAGTCTGGGCAACCAAGTGAAACTCCATCTCTACCAAGAAATTAAAATGAAAAAGGAAAATGAACTGGGCATGTTGGCACATGCTTGTGGTCCCAGCTACCAGAGAGGGTGATGTAGGAAGATCACTTGAGTCGGGAAGGTTGAAGCTAGTGTGGGGCCATGACCACACCACTCCACTCCAGCCTCGGCCACAGAGCAAGACTGTCTCAAAAACATCCAAAAACAACAAAAAGAATCTTACTTATATCTGCCTTGATTTTCTTTACATTAACTC
This sequence comes from Saimiri boliviensis, assembly GCF_048565385.1. Taxonomy (NCBI): domain Eukaryota; kingdom Metazoa; phylum Chordata; class Mammalia; order Primates; family Cebidae; genus Saimiri; species Saimiri boliviensis. The sequence goes on from NC_133453.1 coordinate 85,515,877, forward strand.
TAATTTCTATTCATTGGCATGTCTCAATCCCAACATTCCATTTCTTCTATTAATGTCATTTCATTGGTTTAAGAATGTCTAAAGAGGCTCTTGACAAATGCAGATGTGGTCACTGCAGCAGGTTAAGTGTTTGAGGGATGGAAGGGTAGGGATTAATTGGATTTGTCCACTTTGGTTTCCATAATGAATACCACAGACTAGATGGCTTAAACAATAGAAATTTATTTCTCACAGTTCATAAAGGCTAGCAGCCTAAGACTCATGTGATGGTAAGGTAGGTTTCATTCTGAAGGCTTTTCTCTTGGCTTGCAGGTGGCCTCCACTGTGGTGTATATACATATGAACTTTCTGTGCTCATGGAGAGAGAGATCAACCTGTCTCTGTTCCTTTCTTATAAGGCCATCAATTTGATTGGATTATGACCAGATTCTTATTACCTCATTTAAGCTTAATTACTTTCTAAAAATTCTATTTTCAAATGTAATTACATTGGGGTCTAGGATTTGAATATATAAATTTTGGGGGACACAATTCAGTGTGTAGAATTAATATACTGAAATAAACTATTTGAAATAAGGCAATGAAAATATCTATCTGAATTTTGAACATGGGGAAAGATGAGCTTGAGGCTCATAAACTGTGGTCCTGAGGGGAACTCTGAGAATACCAGTGGTACCCTGAAATTATAGGCATTAAAATAGAGGAATCCAGGATGGCATCAATATAAGAATCTTCAGCTGGATGTAATGAATATTAAATCTAATTTATGCCTTGTTAAGGGCACTGAGAAGGGGAGATCACACAGCCAGAAAGTAGCAGAATCAAGATTTCCTCTAAAAATATGTGAGGCCAAGTGCTATTTCTAATGCATCCTCTCTTCCTCTGTTGCCACTAAAAGCTTCACAGTTTTTCTGAGGGCAGATGCTAAGGCATGATCCTGAGCTTCTGTTTTGACAGGATTCCATTCAGTAGTTTTAGAGGTATTTTGAGCTTTTAGTTTCTGTGATGCTGTGACTAAATGAAAGTGGCTTGCATTGGAATACAAATTTGTGGAAACTGATTGAACAGAAATGAAAGAATGTTGAAGCTATTTCTCCTCTGCAGGATGAATACTTTAAGTTTCAAAAATAACTCAGGATGTATTATTCTCAGGGACATTTCATGAAATTGGCATCCATATACACTGATGTCTTAACAATTGTCAACCTGAAATGTGGTTGTAAGGATTAGATGGACTCATAAACACTGCAGAGTGAGCAAAGCCTGGAGATTATATAGAACTCTGTTTCTCTTTTATAAAGTTTGCAAGAAAATGATAACAGAGAAAATGGAAAAGAATGACATCATTCATCTCCTATCACTAATAGAGTGACTAATAGTAGAACAAACCAAACCAAATATCCTAAAATAAGAGATTAATGTGATTTTCATTATAATATATATTTTAGTAAATAAAGAGAAAGCTTACTAGAAACATTCAGTTTTCTTTTAATTGTATTTTAGCTTCTGATTACATCTGATTTCCTGAATAAAATCCATGGCAATAGTACAATTATTCTATTTATAGGTGCCAACATTTTGAGAAATCCTTGAAGAAAGATATTCTAATAACTAGTCATGATTTTTAAGAAAACTTAAGGGCATGTGGCATTTTACCTATCATGAAAATTTTTACCAAAATATTCTCCATGTAGTAAATGACATGCCACAACATAGTCCTCAGATATACAAATATAAAGGCTAATGGCCAATTAACTAGACAAGCATGAACATTCTGCTCAGCCAAGATGATAAAATGACTAATTTTCTTGAGAATATTAATGAGGAACTTAGGAAGTAGACAGTAGATATTAGAATCAGAAAGAGAAGGATGCAGGAGACAAATAATAATAAATAAAATCACAGTAAAAGAAGATCTGAAGCAACAGGTACCACACATAAGTGGAAACAATGAATACAAAAATGTATACCTTTGTTTATTGTGCTTTTCAGATATTGCATAAATTGTTTTGTGGTAACTCTGAGTCCAACAAGCCTGTTGGCACTATTTTTCTGATAGCACGTGCTCAGTTTATGTCTCTGTGTCACATTTTGATTATTTTCACAATATTTGAAACTCTTCATTATTATTATATCTGTGATGGTGATCTGTGATTAGTAATCTTTGCTGTTACCATTGTAACTCTCTTGGGGTGCTATGAATTGTGCCCATACAAGAGAAAGAACTTAATTGATCAATGTGTGTGTGTTCTGACTGCTCCATCAACCAGACATTCATTCATTGCTCTTGCTCTCTTCATGCCTGCCTATTCTCTGAGATAAAACAATATTGATATTAGTCCAATTAATATCTCTACAATGGCCTCTTAGTATTCAAGTGAAAGGATGAGTCATACATCTCTCACTTTAAGTCAGAATATAGAAATTATTAAGCATAAAAAAGGCATGTCAAAAGCAAAATAGGAGAAAAACCAGGCATCTTGTTCAAACAGCCAGGTTGTGAATGTAAAGTAAAAATTCTTTAAGACAATTAAAAATTCTACTCCACGGAATACAGGAATGATAAGAAAGCAAAACAGCCTTTTCGCTAATATCAGGAAGGTTTGACTGATCTAGATAGAAGATCAAACCAGCCACAACACTCCTTAAGCCAAAGCTTAAGCCAGAACACAGCCATAACTCTCTTTAATTCTATGAAAGCTGAGAGGAATGAGAAGACTGCCAAAGAAAATTTGGCTAGCACAGATTGGTTCATGAGATTTAAGAAAAGAAGCCATCTCCATAACATAAAAGTACAAAATGAAGTAGCAAGTGCTGATGGAGAAACTGTAGCAAGTTATATGGAATACCTAGCTAATATAATTTGTAAAGGTAGATAAGCTAAGCAACATATTTTCAATGTAGATTTAACAGCATTGTGACTTTGAAAGATTCAGGAGATCAGTGGAGGAAGTAACTGCAGATGTAACAGAAATAGCAAGTAGACCTTGAAGATGACTGAATTGATGCAATGTCACAATAAAACTTCAATAAATGAGGAGTTGCTTTTTTTAGATGAGCAAAGAAAGCAGTTTCTTGAGTTAGGACCTACTCCTGGTGAAGATGCTTGTCAACATCGTTAAAATGACAACCAAAGATTTAGAATATTACATAAACTTAATTGATAAAGTGACTGCACGGCTTGAGAAGATTGACTTTAAGTTTGAAAGAAATTCTACTGCAAGTAAAATGCTACCAAACAGCATCCCCTGTTACAGATAAATCTTCCACAAAGTCAATCCATATGGTGAACTCATTATTGTCTTGTTTAAAGAAATTTTCACAGCCACTCCAACCTTCATAGCTACCACCCCAGTCAGTCCACAGCCATCAACATTAAGGCAAGATTCTCTGCCAGCAAAATGATTACAACTCACTCAAGGTTCAGAGGATCATTAGCATTTTTAATAATACATTATTTTTTCATTAAGGTATGTGAAATTACAGACATAATACTGCTTTACAAATAAAATAGTGCAATGTAGGGTAAAAATAACTTGTATATGTACTGAGAAAGCCCCTCCAAATTTATGTGACTTGTTTTATTGCAATATTTGCTTTATTAGTGTCCAGTGGTCTGGAACTGAATCTGTAATATCTCTGAGCTATGCATGTGTTAGGGGGGTGGGGAGAAAGAGAGAGACAGAGAGAGGGAAAGAGAGAGAGATGGGAGACACTAAATGGAATAAGTGGAACAGAAATTACTTGATAGAAACAAAAAACAGCTGATAATCTTGCCAGTGATTCTAGGAAAGATAATGCTGCAGTTACAAATGGTGCAAATGTTCAATGTCTAACGAAAACAAATGCTTACTTCTCCCTCAAATATATATCAATGTGGCTCAGTTGCAGCATTGTTCTATTCCTTGATTTCAGGACTCAGGCTGAATGAACCACATGGCACATATCATTTTCATGGCTAAGAAAAAAGAGAGCTAGCAAGATAAAAAAGAAAAGAGAGAAGGATCAAATAGATGTGATAAAAAATGATAAATAGGACATCACCACTGATTCCACAGATATACAAACAACCATCAGATATTACTACACACAACTGTATGCACATAAACCAGTAAACCTAGAAGAAATGCATAAATTCCTAGACAATTGCACCCTCCCAAGCTTAAACAAGGAAGAAGTTGAAACCCTGAATAGACCAATAACAAGGGCTAAAGTTGAGGCAGCAATTTATAGCCTAACAACCACAAAAAAAAACCAGATCCAGATGGGTTCACAGCCGAATTCTGCCAGACGTACAAAGAGGAGCTGGTACCACTCTTTATGAAACTCTTCCAAACAATACAAAAAGAGGGAATGCTTCCTAAATGGTTTTACAAGACCAAATTTTATGGTATCATCCTGATACCAAAATACAGCAGAGACTCAACAAAAAAAAGAAAACTTCAGGCCAGTATCCATGAGGAACATAGATGCAAAAATCTTCAATAATATACTGGCAAATCGACTGCAACAGCACACCAAAAAGCTTACCCATCATGATCAAGTAGGCTTCATTCCAGGGATGCAAGGCTGGTTCAACATATGCAGGTCTATAAATGTAATCCTTCACATTATCAGAACCGAAGACAAAAACCAGATGATAATCTCCATAGATGCAGAGAAGGCCTTCGACAAAATTCAACAGCCCTTCATGCCAAAAATTCTCAATAAACTAGGTATCCACAGAACATATCTCAAAATAATAAAAGCTATTTACAAAAAACTCACAGCCAATATCTTACTGAATGGGAAAAAACTGGAAGCATTCCCTTTGAAATCTGGCACTAGACAAGGATGCCCTCTCTCACCACTCCTATTCAACATAGTATTGGAAGTTCTAGCCAGAGCAATCAGGCAAGAAGAAATAAAGGGTATTCAATTAGGAAAGGAGGAAGTCAAATGGTCTCTAGTTGCAGATGACATGATTGTATATTTAGAAGACCCCATCGTCTCAGCCCAAATGCCCCTTAAATTGATAAGCAACTTCAGCAAAGTCTCAGGATACGAAATCAATGTGAAAAAATCACAAGCATTTCTATACACTATCAAAGACAAACAGAGAGCCAAATCATGAGCAAACTCCTATTCACAATTGCTACAAAGAGAATAAAATACCTAGGAATTAAACTAACAAAGGATGTAAGGGACCTCTTCAAGGAGAACTACAAACCACTCCTCAAGGAAATAAGAGAGGACACAAACAGACGGAAAATCATCCCTTGCTTATCGTTGGGAAGAATCAATATTGTAAAAATGGCCATACTGCCCAAAGTAATTTATAGATTCAACTTTATCCCCATCAAGCTACCTATGATCCCCTTCACAGAACTGGAAAAAATCACCTTAAACTTCATATGGAACCAAAAGAGAGCCTGCATAGCCAAGACAATCCTAAGCAAAAAGAACAAAGCTGGAAGTGTCATGCTACCTGACTTCAAACTATACTACAAGGCTACAGTAATCAAAACAGCATGATATTGGTACCAAAACAGAGATATAGACCAATGGAACAGAATGGAGTCCTCAAAGGCAATACTGCACACCTACAACCATCTGATCTTTGACAAACCTGACTAAAACAAGCAAAGGGGAAAGGATTCCCTGTTTAATAAATGGTGTGGGGAAAACTGGCTAGCCATGTGAAGAAAGTTGAAACTGGATCCCTCCCTGACACCTTACACTATAATTAACTCCTGATGGATTAAAGACTTAAACATAAGACCTAACTCCATGAAAACCATAGAAGAAAACCTAGGCAAAACCATTTAGGACATAAGCGTAGGCAAGGACTTCATGACTAAAACACCAAAGCATTGGCAACAAAAGCCAAAATAGACAAATGAGATCTAACTAAACTCCAGAGCTTCTGTACAGCAAAAGAAACAATCACTAGAATGAACTGGCAACCAACAGAATGGGAAAAAATTTTTGCAATCAAGCCATCTGACAAAGGGCTAATATCCAGAATCTACAAAGAACTAAAACAGATTTAAAAGAAAAAAAACAAACAAACCCATTCAAAAGTGGGTGAAGGACATGAACAGACACTTTTCAAAAGAAGACATATGTAAGTACAACAAACATATGAAAAAATGCTCATAATCACTGATCATTAGAGAAATGCAAATCAAAACCACATTGAGATATCATCTTATGCCAGTTAAAATGGTGATTATTAATCTGACCACAACAGATGCTGGAGAGGATGTGGAGAAATAGAAACACTTTTACACTGTTGGTGAGAGTGTAAATTAGTTCAACCATTGTGGAAGACAGTGTGGTGATTCCTCAAAGATCTAGAAATAGAAATACTATTTGACCCGGCAATCCCATTACTGGGTATATATCCAAAAATTATAAGTCATTCTATTATAAAGACACATGCACACATACATTCATTGTGGCATTGTTTACAAATAGCAAAGACCTGGAACCAACTCAAATGCCCATCGACAGACTAGACAAGGAAAATGTGGCACATATACACCACAGAATACTATGCAGCCATAAAAAAGATGAGTTCATGTTCTTTGTAGGGTCATGAATGAATCTGGAAACCATCATTCTCAGCAAACTGACATGAACAGAAAATCAAATACTGCATGTTCTCACTTATAGGGAGGTGTTGAACAATAAGAACACATGGACACAGGGAGGGTAGTATCATATACTGGGGTCTGCTGCGGGGGAATATGGGAGGGACCGTGTGGGTAGGGAGGTTGGGGAGGGATAACATGGGGAGAAATGCCAGATCTAGGTGATGGGGGGTGGAGACAGCAAACCACATTGCCATGTATGTACCTATGCAACAATCCTGCATGATCTGCCACGTACCCCAGAACCTAAAGTATAATTAAAATATATATATATATGTGTGTGTGTGTGTGTGTGTGTGTGTGTGTGTGTGTGTATGAAAAAGAAAAAAGAGAGGCAGTACTTAGAGGTTCTGTTTGAAAATGCCATTTGTCATTTGTTTCCTCACATTTAATAGGCCAAACTAAGTCATAGATTCATGCCTGATAGGGTGATATAGGGCAACATAATGTAATTATTTCATATGGTTAGATGGCAAATAACTTCAGACAATAATATAACTGACTATAGTTACTATAATGGCAGAGCATTTGAATAGGAAGCAATGGACACCTACTTGACAATTCTTGTGTTCTGAATGATTTTCCAGTCTCTGAGACCTGACATGGTGATTGTTGATACTCCCGGGTATTGGTCAAATTCCTTTGCATTACTCCCAGTTTTATTAGCACATACAAACACTGTAAGGGTATGCATGCAGATAAATGAATAGACTTTCTAGCAACTATAGGAGCCATTCTGGTTAAGGAAGCTAGGGAAGGTAGACAGGGTCTGGAGACACCTGAAGATGTGTTAAGAAGTTCTAAGAATCCTTGCTCTATGCAACTGTCCTTTTCATTTTCCCAGGTCAATGAAGCAAGATCAGTGATTTACATTTAGCAAGAACACACAAACAGAACAAACGAAACACTAACCGCAGAAAAAAATAAACACTAAATTTTAATGGAAACTATCCCGAAGTCCTGATCTTTATTTATATCTGTTTCTTCTTAGGGGAATTACAATCCCCACTTTTTCTTCATATGGACACCGGTTAAGTCACCCAGTAAGGCAGCCTGTGAGCTTGCATTTTGTCTCCTATAAAATTTTAATCCTTAAAACCTATTATAACTAGTAAACAAATACAGAGTTATGCACAAACATGTGCAACATCATCTTTAAAATATCAGCCATAATAGTGCTCAATGTTATGCCGATAGAAATGCGGGGATAGCAGTTTAACTACTTTTAAGTAAAAGGTAGTAAAACCTAAGTAACAATTAATGAACTATACCACGGAAAGCCACCAGAAGTATGACAACTATTTTAAGAGTTCAATTTGAAAATTAATGCATATGCTATAACAACTTAGATAAAAGAATCTCTCCACATACAATACTAGAGTGAGCTTTTCTCATTAAAACTGGTTATTCAGAGGAGTTTTTCTTTTAATTATCCCTTATTCATTAGGAAACAGGAGGTAATTGGTTGTATCTTTACCAGGACATATTTATACTGTACCTGTTAAAATTCCAGGTTTGTATGTAAATATTTTGTAATCCAATTTGCTATTATTGTGTCATTATAGGTAAACACTACATTTATCTTAGGAGATGAATTCACATAAAATATAAAGGATTGGACAGCGATGCAAACACACACATATATAGTAATAAACTCAGAAAGTATTCAATTCACTTACACTTTTTTTTACCTCTAATTACTCTACTCAAACTGTATTATACATATGATCATAAAAAAGTAAAAATTGTTTAAATATTTAATGGAAACTGAATAATTTGTTTAAGTATATGCTAAGCTGCTCCCTCATCAAATATTTTCTATTTATCCAGTGAAGAGGAAAAAGGTAGCAGGAGAAAAATCACAGAAAATTCTGAATTGTAAGATCAAGAGAAGTTACTGGCTAGCACAGAAGTTATATGTTGACTTCAATCAATAAGGACAATGTAGAGCAGGGCTTTTAAAATTTCAGCATGCACAGAAATAATCTGGTGATCTTTTTAAAATGAAGATTCTGCTCCAGTAGGTCTGAAACAACTTGAGATTTTTAATTTCTAACAAGCTTCCAAGTAATGCTGATGCTGTGGCCCATGAAAAGCTAGGTGCTAGATGACAGTAGGGCTTACATCAGAGTTACTCTAGAAAAAAACACAGTAAAATATAGAAGACATTCCACATCACCTTTGGACAAAAAATCATTGTATTTCCAGTCTGCTTATGGGAATACTTCAGCTGGCATAGGCCAGCAATAGCATGGAGTGTGAGTCTCAGCAAGGTCAAATAGCAGGCTTCTGCACTGCCTGTCTTTATTATAATTTTATCTTTACTTCAAACTTCTTGTCTAAAGGTGTAACTGAATCCCACAGGAGTACTAGCCTTTGATCGCAAGGGGAGGTTTCTAATTCTTTTATAACACACTTCCAGTGACCAAAAGAAATGTAGTTGATGGGTTCTTCAGGGAAATACATTAAGCCTCTGATCTCTACCCATGCAGACTGGAGGTGACATAGGAAGCAGAGTGACAGGAAAAGTCCTCGAGGGATCCCTTGAGATTAAACATGTTGAGCCAATGTGATGAATTTTTAGGATGGTTGAGCTCCTGTGACCTATATAAAGTGAACGTTATTTTGTCAGTGCAGAGAGTAGTCCAAAAGGGCCTTTGCTCACTTTATAATGTAACACATTAAAGAAGACTGAGAGCATCACCAAATCATTCTTCCAACCATTTATGGAAATACAGCATAACTCTCTCCAATAGTGATTTATAGCATAATTGCAATCCTTCTGGACATTTGTTGTCTCACATTGAAACTGAATACTAGATGATTTTACTGAATTTCAAAATGCCACTGTCCATGACACATCTAACAGACTTGCCATTAGACTCTCTGTTATTTACTTGTCTTCTAAATCTGCTGATGAAGTAGGCATTAATTGTGGCCCGAGTGCTAGCTTTCATGTTAATGTTCATCAAATGTGTTATTAACTTGTCCTTTGATAATACAGATCATATAAAATTAAAGCTTTAAACATTCCTTTTCATTTGTTAAAAAATGTGATGTGAAATTGATGATAGAAATAAACTCTAACTTATTGCATCAAACATGAGGAAGATAAATTTTTCATTTTCTCCCATTAATGATTTATATTTACCTGTTGAAATTATATAATATGGCTTTTGTCCATAAAGAAAAAGCTGAGTTAACGCTAAACTGGCAGGAGAAGACCTGCCATTATATATATTTTTAATTTATGGTACTGAAGAAAGTATTGTGAAACAACACGTATACTTTTGCTGCCCTAAGATGATACATAAACTTCTATGTATATGTACTTCACCACATTAAAAACAGAGAATATTTTGACCAAAGAATATATTTTATAGCAATATTGTCTATGCTTTTTTGGATACATGTGTTGAATTTCAAATATTCTATACTGCCAAGAATGCTTTTTAAAATCTCAATATACTAAATTTGTGACATAATTTTTGTTATACTTTACTGTAATATTTATTTTTATAAAAGATTATTTACCATGGCAATTGATTAAAATTAGAGATTCAAATTAGTTATTCCAACATGACATGATCATTTTCACCAAGTCATCTGAATGCTTTTTGAATTTAAACATTTGAGTTATGACAGATGTAATACATTTTATTAAATAATGCATAATGCAGGATCCCAGCCAGGTCAACTTTTGTATTTTGTGTGTGTGTGTGGTACATATTGCATTGGGCAGAAAATGTTCCCCACTTTGTCTTTTTCCTCTTTGCTCTTCTTGTGGTGATTGACACCACATTCTACCAGTCCATGCTATCCCAGAAGCCTGACTATGGGCAATGAGTCAAGTGAACAACATTGATGCTATTGCATTATAATGGGTCTTTTCCTTTATTAAATACTTCATCCATATAAAACTCATCATCTATGCCATCACAAAGGCCATGACTGCTAAAGCAACAAGCATGTGAAAAAGAAGTAGAAGTGAACGTTGGATCTCTCTGACCTGGACTAAGAACACTCTACAGGTGCAGGTGAGGTCTTTCTTCTTGACTTGCATTCTGGCACAATTTGATCTGCAGGTGCAAACATTCAAGAATGGAGGATAGGGCATGCACTAATTCTGAGAGGACACTCCAAGATACATAATCTATTATGAGTATAAAATATGCCACAGATAGTTTAATAATTGTGAATTGACTGCCTGTGTTCATAGCTCTCTCTTCCCTGATAGAGTAGGAGAACTTCTGAAATTTATCAAATTGAGAGTAATCCGTTAGCATGGAAAACACAAACATATCAACAGAACTGATGGCAAAAATGTAAAATAATATTTTCCACGTAAATTTCCATGAATATCTGTGTTTTAAGAATCAATTGTAACCTAAAGTGGAGTAGAATCCAAGAGTAAATTAAGCATATTTTATGTAGGGGTTATAAAATAAATGTCCAAATCTTGTTTATTTATTGATTCTTTTTTACAGTATGCATTTTTTTCCCTCCAAAAGCTAAAGAAAAGGAACAAAAAACAAAAAAGTGCCTACCTGGGATTTGTTTTTCTAAATAAATCACTTGATTTGGGCTCAGGAAGTCATTAGATAGTTTCATGTGATCATTGGCAGGTGTATATCGGTTCCAAGGTCAAGTTATTCAATTCTGTTTTCTCCACTGAGAATGTCCCTTTTAGCATTGATGGCAGTAAACATGGAGCACATTTTTCAGTACCTTAGTCAAAGAACGTCTCTACAGAATCACCTAAGGTACAATAATTTCCCAAAAATTGACTCAATTTTCAGCAGAGTTCCAATTAAACACTTTAAATAATGTGAAAGAATTATTTTGTCAATCACTAGCAAGGTCTTTCTAGTGCAATTATTTTAAAGAGAAATGAGAACAAACTAACATAGTGAGGAAAAGTTCACAAATCTGGGGCACTCACAACCACCCTCCCTGGTTCAGCTGAAAGCCGAACCTGTGAGGCCTGTTTAGCTTTTTCTTTCTTTCTTTTTAAGTGTCACCTGTGTTTTGAAGCTATGGCAAAGAAAACTATAGAACTAACTCCACTGGAGCATTATTTTGTCTATAAATAAAATATTTGTTTACTAGATATGAATGACAGTTCTTGTAACAATGTTTTTGCTTAAAATTGTTTTATTTCTGCTTCGAAAAATTTCTGAAGTACCACATTAATAAAAAGTTATTCTAATAGACCAAACACAGTGTATTCTTGGAAACTAAGCCAACACCTATCAAACTGAGAGTGGTCTTAAAATTTAAAATCACAATTGTGTTTGGTTGCAGGTTGCTGTATGAAATTTTCTTTTATGGTGCTGTACATTTTTCTGAATAACTGATAATAAACCAGCTCTAAAATATAAATGACTTAAAAGAGAGCTATTTTAGGGGTACCCGCTGTAAAATTTTGAAATTAAAAAAAAGTAGAACACTAAAATATTACTTTACATAATGATTTAATGTTAATAACTTTTAATTCAAAATTTTTGTATTTTGAAAATTTTAGGTGAAGTTTAATTTAAAAATTTATTAACTTTGATCTCAAAAATAGAAATAAGTTCTTTATGATCAATAGCTTTGAATTTCAAGATTAAAACTGCCCATGCTTTGTTTCTTGGCTTCCAGATTAAATGGAACTAAGCTCTTTTATTTTAAAAGCTAAAACAGATACTTTACAGCAAAAAGAACAATCCTTCTACCTTCTGAAACCTCAAAGTAGTCTGCCTAAGAAGTACTGCAATATACTGTACATAGCATTAACAAGACCAACCTCCTCATAAGAGAAAATCTACATACACTGTGGAACATTACATCATTGTGACTGCCAACTTTCTGGAGTATTTATTCATTTGTTTAACATGTTTCTATTTTGCTTGCATTATTATAGATATTATAGAGAAACATGACATATTGTGTAGATAAAGTATAACAAAGTGCTTTTTCCCTTTCATTTTACCCTTCCAGGGTAGGGTATTAGTCCTTAAATCCAAAGACTTGAAATTTCCTTTGATACATATCATAACATAACATAACAACATAACAACATAACATAACACAACACGTAGTATGGGAAGGATGTTTTCTAGTGTAAAAAAAAAAGGCAAAATGACAACACTGTTGTCTAACTTTAGAAGAGTGTTTTCTTACTGAAAATATTAGGTTTCAGTTCTATAACTCTGATTTCAGAAGTGAGAGAACAGAGACAAGGAGCAATATGATATAATATAGTTTGGCCATGTCATTTGTGGCTTTGAGAAACTCTACTGCACCATTAAAGGATTAAGAAGCTAAGTTTTAGAGTACCTAATATTGTGTTCAGTTTTTAAAAGATGTCCTGGATTTGGACTGTAAAGAGAAAGTGTAAGAACATTTTTATCTCAAAGAACAATATAAAAAAATGCAGAGCTTAACACAAAATATAGAAAAACCTGTATTTTTTAAAGCCCACAAGATGTATAAAATGTTACCTCAGAACACCAAAGTTGGATTAAATAAATGGAGAGACCTACTATGTTTCTGTTAGGAAGCATGCATACTGTAAATATTCCACTTCTTCCAAAATTAATTATACAACTTTTTGGAGAACAATTTGACAATATAAATCAAATGCCTTATGAAAATATGCCTATTCTCTTCTAGGAATTTCTCTCAGTGACAGTGGATAAGATACAAATGAGGATTTCTATGATATAGGAAAATCACTTCATGACCAATAGTAGCAGACAGATTATGCCAATTAGAATATACCTATACAAGTATTTATTATGTAGCCATTAAAAATCATGCCTGGAAAAATGTGAAAACATGCAAAATTTTCAGCATGAATATTAACTGATGAAAGCAGGTTATCATATAATATAAAATACAATCCCAAATTAAATAATTAAAATAAATCAAGAGGATTGACCCTTAGTTTCTTCAGGGAGTGATTCCAGGACCCCCTGTGAATATCAAAATCTATAAATGCTCAAGTCCCTTATATAAAATGGTATTTTTATTATTTATAATACATAAAACAATGTAAATGCTATGTAAATAGTTGTTATATTGTTTGGAGAATGACATGAAAAAAATCTGTATATTTTCAATATAAAGGTAACCATTGAACTTTTTTTTAAAAAAAAGAAATATTTTCAATCCTCGGTTGAATACATGGATGTAGAACCCACCAAATACAGAGGACTGATGATAATTATATACATATAGAAAAAGACTGCAAAGATGAAGGCCAAAAGTTTATGGTGGTTACCAACATATAGTGGGATTATAAACAATATTTATTTTTTTCTGTTTATTTTTTAACTTTTATTTTATATTCATATGCAGGTTTTCTACATAGGTAAATTATTGTCACTGGGGTTAGTTGTACAGATTATTTAATCGCCCAGGTATTAATACTCAATAGTTACTTTTTCTACTCCCCTGCCTTCACCCTCCACCCTCAAATAGGCACCAGTATCACTTTATATCCATGTGTTTTCATCATTTGACTCCCACTTATAAATGAAAACATGTGATATTTGGTTATTACTGTGTTAGTTTGCTATGAATGATGGCCTTCAGCTCCATCCATGTTCCTGCAGAAGATATGATCTTGTTCTTTTTTATGGCTGCATAGTATTTCATGGTGTAGACATACCATAGTTTCTTTATCCAGTCTACCACTGATGGTCATTTAGGTTGATTCCACATCTTTACTATTGTAAATAGTGCTGGAATGAACATACACATGTATGTCTTTAATGGCAGAAAAAATTTATATTCTTTTGTGTACACACTCAGCCATAGGGTTACTAGGTAGAACAGGTCTGCTTTTAACACTTTCAGGAATTGCCACATTGCTTTCCACAGTGGTTGAACAAATTTACACTCCCATTAACAATGCATAAGCGTTCCCTTTTCTCCACAACCTCACCAGCATCTGTAATTTATTGACTTTGTAATATTAGGTTGGTGCAAAAGTAATGGCAAAAACAACAGTTACTTTGCACCAACTTAATAATAGTCATTCTGACTGGTGTGAGATGGTATCACATTATGGTTTTGACTTGTACTTCTCTAATGATCAGAAATGTTGAGCTTTTATTTTTGTATTATTGTTGGCCACAGGTATGTCTTCTTTTGAGAAGTGTCTGTTTATTTTTTTGGTCCATGTTTTAATGGAGTTTTTGCTGTTTTTCTTGCAAATTTGTTTAAGTTCCTTATAGATGCTGGGTATTAGATGATTGTCATATGTATAGTTTGGAAATGTTTTCTCCTATTCCTTAAGATGTCTGTTTACTCTGTTGATAAGTTATTTTGCTGTGCAGAAACTTTTTAATTAAGTTTAATTAGATCCCCAGTTGTTGCTTTTGTTGCCATGCTTTTGACATCTTCATCACAAAACCTTTGCTGGTTCCTGTGTCCAGAATGGTGTTGCCTAGGTTGTCTTCTAGGGTTTTTTACTTTTGGGATTTTCCATTTAAGTGTTTAATCCATTTTGAGTTGAATTTTGTATATGGTATAAGGAAAGGGGTCCAGTTTCAATCATCTGCATATAGCTAGCCAGTTATCCCAGCACCATTTATTGACTAGGGAATCATTTCTCAATTGCTTGTTTTTGTCAGTTTGGTGGTAGAATAGATGTTTGTAGGTATACAGCCCTGTTTCTGGGCTCTCTGTTCTGTTCCATTGGTCTATCTGTCTGTTTCTGTAACAGTACAACCAGTACCATGTTGTTTTGGTTACTGTAGCCCTGACATATAGTTTGAAGTTGATAATATGATGTATTGTTTTGTTCTTTTGCTTAAGACTGCCTTGGCTATTCAGGCTCCTTTTTTGGTTCAGTATGAATTGTAACATTGTTTCTATTAGTTCTGTGAAAAAGGTCATTAGTAGTTTGATAGGCATAGTATTGCATCTGTAAATTGCTTTGTCCAGTATGGCCATTTTAATGATATTGACTCTTCCTATCAATGAGCATGAGATGTTTTTCCATTTATTTGTGTCATCTCTAATTTCTTTGAGCAGTGTTTTGTAATTCTCAATTTAGAGATTGTTCAACTCCCTAGTTAGCTGTATTCCTAGTTTTTTTTTTTCTTTTTTTGTGGCAATTGTGAATGGTATTGCATTACTGATCTGGCACTCAGATTTATTTTGTTGATGTATAGGAATGCCAGCGATTTTTGTCTGTTGATTTTGTATCCTGAAACTTTGCTGAAGTTTTTATCAGTTTAAGGAGGTTTGGGGCAGAGACTATTGCATTATCTAGTTAGAGAATCATGTCATCTGCAAACAGGGATAGTGTGGCATTCTGTCTTCCTATATAGATTCCTTTTATTTATTTCTCTTTCCTGATTGCTCTGGCCAGTTTCCAATACTATGTTGAATAGGAGTGGTGAGAGATACCATCCTTGTCTTGTGTAAGTTTTCAAAGGGAATACTTCCAGGCTTTGTCCATTCAGTATGATGTTGGCTGTGGGTTTGTAATAAATGGCTCTTATTATTTTGAAGTATGTTCCTTTAATATCTAGTTTATTGAGACTGGCAGAGCTGTCTCACATCCAGGTCATGCTGATGCAAGAGGTGGGCTCCCATGGCGTTGGGCAGCTCCACTCCTGTGGCTTTGCAGAAGTCCCCCTCCTGGCTGCTTTCACAGGCTGGAATTGACTGTCTGTGGCTCTTCCAGGTGCACAGTACAGCTTTTGGTGGATCTACCATTCTGGGGTCTGGAGGATGATGGCTCTCTTCTTATAGATCTGCTAGGCAGTACCCTAGTGGAGACTGTGTGGGGGCTCCAATCCTGCATTTTCCTTCTGCTCTACCCTAGCAGAAGTTCTCCATGGGGCTATGTGCCTGTAATAGACTTCTGCTTGTATATCCAAGGGTTTCTATATATCATCTGAAATTTAAGCAGAGTTTCCCAAACCTTAATTCTTGACTTCTGTGCACCCACACACCCAACACCATGTGGAAGCTGCTAAGGCCTGCAGCTTGTAATCTCTGAAGCAATGGCCTGAGCTGTACCTTGCCCCTTTTAGCCGCGGCTGGAACTGAAGCAGCTAGGACTCTGGGCATCATGTCCTGAGGCTGCATAGAGTAGGGGAGCCCTGGGCCTGGTCCATAAAACCATTTTTCCCTCCTAGGCCGTTGGGCCTATAATGAGAGGGGTTGCTGTGAAGGTCTCTGACATGTCCTGGAGACATTTTCCCCATTGTCTTGGTGATTAACATTTGCCTCCTCATTACTTGTGCAAATTTCTACAGCCAGCTTGAATTTCTCCCCAGAAAATGGGTTTTTCTTTTATATCGTATAGTTAGGCTGTAAATTTTCTAAACTTTTATGCTCTGCTTCTTCTTGAATGCTTTACCGCTTAGAAATTTCTTCTGCCAGATACCCTAAAACATCTCTTTCAAGTTCAAAGTTCCACAGATCTCTAGGGTGGGGGCAAAATGCCACCAATCTCTTTGCTAAAGCCTAGCAAGAATTACCTTTATTCCAATTCTTGACAAGTTCCTCATCTCCATCTGGACCACCTCAGCCTGGACTTCATTGTCCCTATTACTATCAGCATTTTGTTCAAAGCCATTCAAAAAGTCTCTAGGAAGTTCCAAACTTTCCCACATCTTCCTATTCTCTTCTGAGTCCTCCAAACTATTATAATCTCTCCTTGTTACCCAGTTCCAAAGTTGCTTTGGAGCATTTTGGGGTCATATTTTGGGTAGCCTTATAGCAGCACACCACTCTCTAAAGTACCAGTTTACTGTGTGAGTTGGTTCTCATGCTTCTAATATGGACATACCAAAGGCTGGGTAATTTATAAATAAAAGAGGTTTAATTGACTCACAGTTCAGCATGGCTGGGGAGGCCTCAGGAAACTTACAATCACAGCAGAAGGGGAAGCAACTACATACTTCACATGGTGGCAGCAAGAAGAATGAGAGCTGAATGACGGGGAAAGCCCCTTATAAAATTGTCAGATCTCATGAGAACTCACTCCCTATCATGAGAACAGTATGGGGGAAACTGCCCCCATGATGCAATTATCGCCACCTGGTCCCACCCTTGACACATAGGGATAGTTACAATTCAAGATGAGATTTTGGGTGGGGTCACAGCCAAACCCTATCAGCTTGGCCTTGGACAACTGATAATGAGGGTGGAAGTTCAGGTTGAGATGAAAATGGAGCCCCAAAGAAATGTGGCGCCATTGAAGGTGACTGAAGAAATAAGGAAGGTGAGGAAAATGAGGTTTGTAAAAGACTTTTCTGATATACCTGCTCATCTAGAAAACAAACAAACATTAAAAAAAAAAAACAAAAAACAAAAACAAAAACAAAAAAAAACAGAAATCTCTTAGATGATTCTTTTATTTTGTTAATTTTAAAATGAAATCATTTCCTTTTGGTTTCAAGAAACATGTAACCTCTGGGATTTTTCTTTCCATGGCTTCCTGCTGGTTCATATCTCTCACTATAATACTAAAATTGCAAACTGCATATTTTCCAAAGCTTTATTATTGCCACATTGATTTTCATAATATGCATTTTCTACCTCAGAAATGTAAAGTATTCTCATGATTTCAATTTTTTATTTTTTGAGACGGAGTTTCGCTCTTTTCACCCAGGCTGGAGTGCAATGGCGCGATCTCGGTTCACCACAACCTCCGCCTCCTGGGTTCAGGCAATTCTCCTGCCTCAGCCTCCTGAGTAGCTGGGATTACAGGCACGCACCACCATGCCCAGCTAATTTTTTGTATTTTTAGTAGAGACGGGGTTTCACCATGTTGACCAGGATGGTCTCGATCTCTCGACCTCATGATCCACCCGCCTCGGCCTCCCAAAGTGCTGGGATTACGGGCTTGAGCCACCGCGCCAAGCATGATTTCAATTTTTATATCAACATGTACTGGCCTCACTCTTAAACGTTAGACTTAAAGATCCATCAGCTCTTTGGATGAATTCACTTCTGCCTTTACACTAAGTCCAAGCCATCCTTAATTTTCATTCACTCTGGATTCCCTTTCTGGGCCTACCTGTTTCCAGAATGTCTGTAACCATTTCTCAAGGCTTATCTTGGGAAAGAAGTTTCTTTCAAGTGCAATC
The DNA here is from genome assembly GCF_048565385.1 of Saimiri boliviensis. Taxonomy (NCBI): domain Eukaryota; kingdom Metazoa; phylum Chordata; class Mammalia; order Primates; family Cebidae; genus Saimiri; species Saimiri boliviensis. Next base: position 85,534,613 of record NC_133453.1, read on the forward strand.
ACCTGGCTGTTGACAGGCCCCAAAAGAGCCACTAAGAAGCTCACTCATGTCGTTGTTGGCAGATATATTAGTCTGCGTGGGTTGCTACAACAAGGTCCCATAGACTGGGTAGTCTAAGCAACAGAAATTTGTTTTCTAATGATTCCAAAGGCTAGAAGACCATAATCAAGCTGTTGGTAGGATTGGTTTCTTCTGAGAGCCATGAGAGAGGAATTTGTTTCAGACTTCGTGGCTTGTAGATAGTCATCATCTTCATATATGTTCACATTGCTTTCTTTTTGTCTGTCTTCAAATTTTCCCTTCTTATAAAAACATCAGGTATATTAGATTAAACCCACCCTAATAGCCTCATTTTAACTTAATTGGTCATTCACTGCATAACATTTTGGTCAACAACAGAATACATATGCAATCTTATGTATCCCACACAATTATAATACCATATTTTATGGTATCTTTTCTATGTTTAGATGTGTGTAGACACACAAATACCACTGTGTTACTATTACCTACAGTATTCATTACAGGAACTGAACAGTATGCTGCATAAGTTTGTAGTTTAGGAGGAATAGGCTATACCATATAGCCCAGGTGTGTGGTAGGCTATATCATCTAGCTTGTATAAGATACCTCTGAGAAATATGGTCTAGCTTATATAATATAGATGAAGGAAATATTTGATCTATGATACATATAGAGATTTATAATATTTGCAAAATGACAAAACCACTTAGTGAAGCATTTCTCAGATGAGTCTCTATCATTAAGCCATATATAACTATACTTCAGTACAGACTCAATCTCCAAATTCCATAGCATTTTGAGGTACTAGGAGTTAGGTCTTCAGCATATGAATTTAAGGGGTGGTGGGATGAAATTCAGCCCACAATAGCAGGCCTCAAGTTCTCTCCTGAATTGTTGACTATAGACATTAGTTCTTTATCAGGTGGACCTATGCACAGGGCAGGTCACAGCATGGTCGCTGGATTCGCTCAGAGTAAATAAGAGAAATAATAAGAGAGAGTAAGCAAACAAGTCAGCACTTTTTTCATAACCTAATCTTGGAAGTGATATTTTCCATATTCTATTAACTGGAAGTGATGTCTAATCCAAATCATTTGCAATTCTATACAGAATTTAGAGTAATTCTCACCTCTTTTGCTCAACTTTAAATTTTGTTGACTAAATCTGGACACAGAAAATGTTGCATCTGCCACATTTAGATTTTAGTGTTTTTTTTTAACTTAAAGACAGTTTTTTAATTTTAAAAGTGCCTCATCTTTAGTATTTTTTCTGAGATATGTAAAAATAAATAGTGTTTATATGTTATATACACAAAAACCCACTTTTCTAATGGCAGAGAATTTTTCTCACTGTGGAGAAGGAATCCATGCTTCAGGGAGTAACTGCCTACTTATTCTCCCCCAGCACGCATACCAAAGCTTCATCATAGAGTACAGGTTGTACATTTCAACTAGAAAGAAAACGAATCAATTCTCAACAGATGTGTTCATTCTAATTCTGTGACACCAAAAAGTATGTAAGTGCATTTTCTTGTAACAGGACAAGATGACAGGGTGAGGATTAGCAAAATGAGGCAATAGAAAGTCACTTCACATCTCTGTACCTGTTCAGTGGCAAAGCTAAGGTAACAATTTTATAGATTCTGACATCACAATTGTTTTCGATCCACACTTTCAATGTGCACCTTATGCAACAAAATGTCAATTCAAAGGAAAAAAATGAACCAAAATCTTTAGTAACTTTGCATATGCTGTTCCCTATGCCTGGATAATGCACCTCTGCTACCCTTTACTGCAAGCCCACCACTTCACTTTGTTAACACCTCATTGCCTCTCAGATCCCAGTTTATGTAATTGTCTTTTAGAAATATGCACATGGCCATTCCATGCATTAACCAACAAATTATCATAGAGTTTATCACGTGGCATTATAACCTCATGTTTAAGTATCCATCTTACCCATTAAACTGTAAGTAAGCCCTGGGGAGCCAGGAATCATGTCTCCCTTAGCCATCACTGTATCCCTGGTACTTAATTCAGGGCTTGGCACATAATAACACCTCAATCTATTGCCACAATGAGCAATAAGCAGGCAATATTTTTTCTGTTCCCAAATTTGAATGGAAGGCAGGCTATTAGTTTTGGCTTATCATTAAAAAAAAAAATCTCTCCCCAAAAAACATTCATGGTATATTCTGTAGTCCTCCCACATGAATGTCTTATTTTGTAGTAACTGCAATGGTATAATCTAGTGCTTAGTGTTAGGGCATGACTATGTAAACATCAAGAAGATATGTGTAGACAGAGCAAGAGTTTCTTTCATATGAGTCTGCTAGTAAAAGCAAAGATTTATACTAAATCCTTAGAACCAGAAATATGATTAAACTCGGAAATACAGAACCAAGGGTTTGAAGTTGAGCAAGATTTGTAGCAATCAGAGATCAGGCATAAGCAAGGGCTGCCCTGTGTGATTACAGTGAACAGCATTGAGGGATCAGCAGCCCACCTTGATAGTTTAAGTGACTTCACTGGTTCCAGAAGAGGGTTAAACGGTGGCTTAAGAGGAATTATATTAAGGTCAAATATACAGAATGATAGCTTCTGATGTATATATCTTCAAATTATTTTCAGAAGAAGATTATGTTACCTAGGATGGCATGATTTGAGATATAAGCTGTATAGAACCATTACGTAAGTGATCATTGGCACAAGAGAGAAAACGTGCAGGCTACTTTGTGAGAGTATATTCAGAAAGTCTAACTGAGATAAGAAGGCAGTTCACCTGAGCTACTATTGACTCTGATGCTGTCTTGCTGAATCATGCATGGTGTCAGAAGAATAGAGAATTTTCTTGCAAAAATAAATGTATCACGTTCACCACACATGTTAAACTAGATGGAAATGAAGCTGAACAGTGAAGGAAATGTAAACAGTTTTTTACTTATTTGGAGACTTCAGAGGCTGGAAAAAAAAAGCTGAAAATCTTCTTGTGCTACATATGGATATTGTATTTACATCTAAGAAAAATTAGAACCAGTTTAGCTATTGTAATCTGGATGTTTAATGAAAACTGTGGTCTCTAGTAAAACCATCATTCATGAGAAATTACCTTTTCTTTTTATTGTGAATCTGGAAATACACACATAAGCTTGCCTTCCAGATATTATTATAATATAAAAATGGAACATAGCAATGCATTTGGGACTACATAGAAATCCCTGCTTATAAGAATATGAAATAATAAATACACTATTTAAAAACTCTTTCTTGTAGATCACAGTAGTTGAAGTTAAAAGAGAGTTTATATGAATTGTATTGTACACTCAATTTTACCGAAGTTTTAAAATCCAAGTATTAATAATACGGCATATGAACTTTAAGAATTAAACCACAACAGTGTGTTGTAAAATGAGGTGACTGAGAAGCTGAATCAATGTCTTTGTAGTAACCGTGTCAAGTCTATAACTTGAAAATTGTGTTAGTGCCATTGGCTCCATTTTTAATAGAAAGACCACACAACTTCTAACACTTTAATTACTTATTAGCATCTCTTCACAGGTTCAGAACAGAAGTCAAACTTTCAATAAACAGCATACATGAGCCTACATGTTTTGCCTCAAGGACAAGAATTCTTCACACACACACACACACACACACACACACACACACACACAAAAAAAAAAAAAAAAAAAAAAAAAAAAAAACAAGGATATGTCCTGGTTACATGCCCAAATCTTAACTTAATTCATTTATTCAATATTTGTTATGTACTAGGCACTGGATTAGGAGCTCACAAACATTAATTGTGTTGCAAAACTTTAATAACAGGTCACCCTACATTTCAGCTGAGGAAGCTGAGTTTAGAGTGATTATTGGGTCCAAGACCACACAGCTAGTCAATTTTAGAGCTAGGATTTGAATACGAATCTCACCTGCTTTCCTATTATTCTGCTCTTCTACCTTCTCCCTTTGCTATATAAATTAGTATCTAGCTTTCAAAAAGGAGTACAGAAAAATAATGAAGAAAAACCCTTTCGGTGATGGTTACACTGAAAGTCCAGGGTTTACTATTACACAATATACTCATATAACAAAACTGCACTTGTACCACTTAAATTTATAATTCTTTTTAAAGTTTAGAAGTAGAGATTATAAAAGAGGGTGAAAAGAGTTGGAATTATTTAGCAGAGAGAATGGGGCTAAAAGTCTTTTAATGTGATCATTTTGTATTAAATGTCTTCTGTTATGAGTCATAAGACACTTGAAAATAGAGTTTAGTAGGTTAGATAAAAGAAGTAGACATTTCTATTGTTTACATTCTTTCTTCCCCTTATGAATGGAGAATTACACTTCCTCACCTCTTTAATTTAGCCTGTCATGTCAATACAGAAGTTCCAGGAAGGGAGGGCACGGTCCCTTAAAATAATCCAGAAGGGGTGAAGGGAAGTGCTGGGTAGAAAAGGGCATGGCCCATGGCTAGGGATCCACTCCCAGTCCCGTGCCTACCAACATAGGTGAGAACAGGCACTCCTCCCTTTGCACCCAAATGTTGCATTTCCCAATATCACCCTGGCCTGCCATGCTCCCATTGTGTGCTGCTCAAAACCCTGAGACCCTAGTAGGCAGACACACAAGCGGCTGGACGTGGAGAAGAGCACATCAGCAGAGGAACACGTGGACAGCCAGACATGCAGAGGAATAAACTGACGTAAGAGCACACTGGCCCACCAGCAGGCCATTGACTGGTGGAACCAGGCAGAGTTTGGCCAGGGCAGTCAGAGGAGAGCTTGCATCACAGAGTACCCCAACTCCAGGGGAAAACCATATCCCTTCTGGATTCCCTATCTGCTGCTGAGAACTACTTCCACTCAATACAACATTGCATTCATTCTCCAAGCCCATTCTTCCAGTACACCAAGGCACAAACAAAGATACAGAAAGCCCTCTGTCCTTGGAACAAAGTAGAGGGTCTAATAGAGTTGACTAACACAAGCCACCTACAGATGGCTAAACTAAAAGAGCACCGTGTAACACACACACACACACACACACACACACACACACACACACACTGGGGCTTCAGGAGATGTAAACTTCCGACCCTAGACACTGCTGTGGGGTCAGAGCCCTGAAGCCTGCCCTTCTGTATGCTCCCTAGAGGTTTGAGCAGTGAAGCACTGAAGAGAGCCACACCCCCATTGCATGCCCTGCAATAGGGACAAGGGAACGTTTCCCATTTCAACATTACTGCATTGGCCAATAAAATGTGAGTGGAAGAGAAATGTGTCAGTTTTGTACATGGACACAATGAATTATCTGTTCCTTTCCCTAGCTCCCTCTTTTCTGCCATATGACTGGTGGAGCCCTCATGACCTTATCACCAACCAAAAGCCCCACCTTAAACTATCACATTAGTGATGATTTTTTGAGGACCACAAGCATCCAGACCACAGCATCCTCTTTGAAATGCACTGCATCTAAGTCTTCTCCACTTCCACCCCATCCCACCTCTCAAACAGGTAGCACTCAAAAACGTGGAAAGTGTCTGCCGCCCTAAGCTGAGATAATAGAGGTGACTTCTTATTCATTTGTTTTGTTTTGGCTTATATCCTCAAGCACCTACTTTTCTTTGCAGGGTTTTATTTCAATCTGAAACTTGTCCAAAAAAAAAAAAAACATATAAAGAAGACAGTAACATCTGATGTGCATATTGTAACTATGTCTTTTTGGTAGCTTTGTAGTTGTTACAAATATCAATCTAAATTCATTAAATTAAAAAGTAAATAAAAACGGGAAAAAAACTTCCACAGATACATTTAGTTCATCCAGAACAAGTCTTAAGAGACAGGAAATGGTGGAACCACTTTTCACCATGGGACTCCATGTTCACTGAGGAAAAACTTGATTCAGACATGTTGACAGGCTAAAAGCAGCCTTGGCTAAGGAAAAGAAACTTAGTGCCTTAATAATCAAAGTCAAGAAGTTCTAAAATAAGGAGTCAAGGAAATGTTTCATCTAGCAAAAGCACAAAGCCCGGCTGCACTAAGGTTGAAGCAATTACTGAAATGTTAGAGCTGCACAGAGAAGAGAAGCTACAAAGATTCTTACAGAAGGTGACAGTCTTTTTTTTTTTTTTTTTTTTTTAACATTCACTTTACAAATGTTTTCAGTAAATGTGTGCTTTATGCGTAGTTAGTTCAAAAATCTTTGGGGTAGACAGCATCAGGAATGAAAGACATGGGTAACTGTGAAATTGAAAGAAGCTTCCTTAGGATGTTAATGCTTTGTTGGAATTGACATTTCGAAGCTATAAAAAGTAACTTAATAGCTGTAGTGAAGCACCAAAGATGTGTTGTCCTTGGAGAGAGCTGGGGTGCTATGGGAAGGATAAACAGGGAAATCTAAAGCATTGTGCTCTTTGGCCTTATTGAACACATTTCAAGGGACATTTTATAGCTTCTCAAAACTGAGTTAGAGTAAGAACACTAGCCTTGTACAGATGTATTCACAACCAACTCTGAAGGATAAAACATGTGTCTTCCTCTTTTGTGTCTTAGTTTTTAAAAACAATTCTGGATAAAAATTTCAAAAATATTTTATTTTCAATCACTTTCTTAAAATGCATCAGAAAGGAAACAGCAGATTTCATTATTTATTTATTTATTTCTTCAACAATATGTCACATCTATATCAAATTTCTGAGTTAAAAGAATGCTTGAACAGATTTTTAAAAATTGTTTATTATAGAATCTCTATTAAAATTTTTCTTCCAAGTTTCCTATGTATTCATTTGGATTGGCAATGAGAAGGTCACAATCTTAATTCAAGAGTGATTTTATAATTTATTATGGACAAATTTTAAAATGAGTAATTTTAGAGTTTTAATAAAGGTACAAATAGAAAGTGGATTAAAAAGGAAAGAAAAACATTTCAAACAAATCTTGGAGGAGTATATTTAGTATGAATAATTTCTAGTAATTATACAAGACTTAGTCATTCAGTATTATTTGGTGTGTTGTATTGTGTCTAAAGAAGGCTCTAGAAAGATGATGTGATTCTTGATCTTAGATAAATGCACAACTTTGAATATTTTTAAGGCAGCATAAAGACATATTACTTATATTTACATATGTTAGATTAGTTAAGTTACTTAAGCTGAGTACATGATGAAGGAGAAAAAAGATATTAGACTTAGTGTCCTTAATCTTAATTGGGAATTATGTATATTTTATAAAGAAAAACAATTAGGCCAGCTGCAGTGGGTGGCTCATACCTGTAATCCAAGCACTTTGGGAGGCTAAGGCAGGGGTGGATAATGAGGTCAAGAGTTTGAGACCAGCCTGGCCAACACAGTGAAACCCTGTCTCTACTAAAAATATAGAAATTAGCTGGGCATGATGGCACATGCTTGTAGTTCCAGCTACTTGGGAGGCTGAGGCAGGAGAATGGATTGAAGCTGGGAGGCAGAGGTTGTGGTAAGCCGAGATCTGTCACTGCACTCCAGCCTGAGCAACAGAGCCAGACTGTCTCAAAAAAACAAGAAAGGAAGAAAGAAAGGGAAGGAAGGAGGGAGGGAGGGAGGGATGAGAAGTAAGGGAAGGAAGGGAAGGAAGGAAGGAAATTAAGAAAGTTTATAGAAAATATTCAGTTATTTTTAGTAAGAGAATAGCTTGCATGATAACATGGCTGATTTCCATTTAATAACTTGGGATTTTGCTGTTAACAGAAATATGAAAAGTAAGTAGAATATATCAACATATGAATGAGGCAGTAAGTGGTTACTATGCAACCTCTTTATCAATTCTGACAATATATTGAAAACTAAATTTCAAAGTTGACTTAATGAATAAACAAATATTTAATAATGTGTTTTGTGCTAATATTTGACTTGGTTTTGCTTCTATCTATGTATTGTATCCAAATGTATGCCCTAACTTTTAGAAAGTGAAAGCATTTGTGATCTATTTTTATAAGTCAGGATTACATTATTTTAGTGATATATTAGGTGTCCTTTAGAGCAAAGAAACTTCTTCTTCTGTCTTTAAACCCTCCCCCATCCACTACTATCTGTTTATGTTTAAAAAAGGAAATTTTGCCTTACTTGAGTCATTAAGGCAATATTTCTTTCTATAAAAGTGTCAGAAAAATTAATTTTTGCTTCTGTAATAGTGACAGATAGTTTGAATGTTTTCTTCTGTCAGAGAATGTGCTTGAGCATTTTCAGTATTTGATCAGAAGTATAACACCAGAAATTATTATCATTTTAATTTTTAGAGACAGGGTCTTGTTCTGTTTCCCAGGCTGGAGTGTAGTGGCATGATGACAGCTTACTGCAGCCTCAACCACCTATGCTCAAGCAATCCTCTTGTCTCAGCCACCTGAGTAACTGGGATTACAGGTGCATGCCACCATGCCTGTTTTTTGTTTTAAATTATTATTTTTTGTGGAGATCGGGTTTCATTGTTGCCCAGCTGGTCTGAACTCTAGGACTCAAATCCTTCTCCTGCCTCAGCCTCCCAAACTTCTATGATTACAGGTGTGAGCCATCATGCCCAGCCTATCTTTGTTCTTGACTAAATTTCAACAGAATAAGCTTACAAAGAAAAAAGTTTTCTTGTCAAAGGGATTATAGAAAAGTTTAGACATAGATTTTCTACCTACAGAAATGGTTTGCTGAATCAAGTAAACTCTGCACTCACTTAGGCTCTACATTCTCTCTGTATCTAAGACCCAATTGATATATAATTTAGCTTCTACTTTTTTCATACTTGCAATGCCATCTTTCCCTATTATTTTTCTGATTATGAAATTAATTTGTACATGTTAGCAAAATATGGAAAAAAGAGAAAAGGGAGAAAGAGAGGGAAAAAAACATCACCTACAAGCCCGTAAATATCTTGCAATATTTACTAAGCATTTAATCTAGAATTTTTCAAGATAATATTTATGGTTTATTTACATATTTATGATGTATTACATTTATCAATTTATTTAATCAATAAAAAATATGATTAAAAGGTTGTAAATATACCATAGTCTCCATAATATAAAAACATGAATATGTATTTCAACTTCTTTTCAGAAAAACAGTTTGTTAAAATTCAAACTATACCCCATCAACAAAGTATGATTAATTCTAATCAACCATCAATGGATTATATCAATATATATCAGCCAGAAATAAGTGAAGGCACTTCAATATACATTAATATAGTGTTCATGGTTAGAGTTAAATTTGCAGGTAGTTAAGATTATGGTCAATTTTATAAATTGAGTTATATGTAATTGTCTTGGGATAAGATAAGAGTTAAGGTTAAAGAGAAGAGACAGGCCACAAATAGTTGTTAAACTATGAGTTAGGTGTAACTTGAGGTCTTCAAAAAATCTCTCCATTTTACCTTTTCTTTCACAGTCTATTATGGTGCCATTCTTCTTACAAACTGTCTCAGATATTCTCATTAAAGTATAAAAGTGGCAATATTTTCTCCAGAGAGGTTAATCTCATATATTACATCGACTGTAAATGCTGTGACAACCATTTGTCTCTTAAAAAGTAAGGGAAAGTGGAATTTAAAAATCTAGGACAAGAAGGGAAACCTTATTTTCTTCCTGACATCTAAAATTACTTCAATAAGGAATATCTATATTCTATTCCACATAGAGCTTAAATGCAAATACATAATATTACAAAAAATTCATTGATCTAAATTATTCAAATCAAAGTGGCAAGTGATTGACTTGGTATCCAACACTATAATAGAAAATGTTTGAGAAATGAAGAGCATCACCTGTCCAGAGAGGTAGACAACTTGCCACAGTACCTTACAGTAAGTATGGGAACTAGTTCTGTCAAACTTGGGAGCTTAAACAGTACTCAGCTCAGTCTCAAAGGCCACTCTACCTAGGTAGGGAAGCAAACCTCAATCTGGCATTTCTACTGAGAAGAGCAACTGGTCCCATTCATCCCAAGCAGTGACTCAGCCTAGTTTCAGGGCTCATTCTACAACCTTATTCAGTTAGGAATATCAAACAGCAGTTCTGCAGGAATACCAGGCCACCCAGATCTGATTGGCCAGGTCCAATCAGAGGCAACTGCAGTGGCCATCCAGCAGCTCTGCTCAATTGCACAGCTCAGCCAGTGGTTTCACTGCAGAGGGAGGCCAGTCAGCAGTCTCACCTAAAATCAGAGCAGGGGTCGTAGTCCAGCTGTGTAGAGAGCCTAAAAACAAGCCCTGCCTGCCCAGAGTTGTTACCATCTGGCCTATTTAGAATCATAGGCTAGATTAAATAGGCTATGTCTATCTCTGTCAAAAAATACCTATAAAAGCCAGAGGAAGTGGCTATCTCCACATATGCAGACATTACTACAAGGACGTGGGGACTATAAAGGATCAGGAGATCACAACATTTCCAAAAAAAGCTAACCAAACCTTTGTTTTCCCAAGGTGGGAAAAAAGCATACTAGAGGCTTTTAGCCTGTCTCAGCCATCTGAAAATAGCAAAACAGTGCATAAAGGTAAACTCTTTGAGCTTTAATTTAAGAAGGAAAATGAGAATTCACTGGAATAGTGAACAATAACCCAGATCTCAGGGAGGAGAAAGTGGGCAAGCAGCCCCATGATGGCATTCAGCTGATAAAAGTGAGAGAAGCTTCAATACATGAGGAAAATTTGCATTACTTCTTGAGTCTAAGGCAATAGAAAATTTATCCCAGTAATCACGGAATAAGCATATATACCTATAGGTATCAGCTGTGGCTGATGATGTAGATGGGCATGTACTTCATCCTTGATGCAAATGAATATACACTTGATCCTTGTTTACTGGGAGAAGTTCTCTGGCTTTTACCCATAAGCACCACCCACTGGCCTGGAGGAGAAACAGCACAACACAATAGGAAATCTTTTGACACCAGTGTACAGCACTGGGTAACAAGATAAGCTTCCTGATAGCAATACCACCTCAGCCCCATAGGTGAGTTTGCTTCTATTAATGTTTTACTTCTATCAATACATAGGTGGTTTTGCTTCTATCAATGTATTGTATCCAGATGAATGCCCTAAGTTTTAGAAAGTGAAAGTGGGGGGTGGGGATTTGGGGAGAGATAGCATGGGGAGAAATGACAGATATAGGTGAAGGGGAGGAAGGCAGCAAATCACACTGCCATCTGTGTACCTATGCAACAATCTTGCATGTTCTTCACATGTACCCCAAAACCTAAAATGCAATAAAAAAATGAAAGCATTTGTGATCTACTTTTATAAGTCAGTATGACATTATTTTAGTTATACATCAGGTGTCCTAAAGAGCAAAGAAACTTCCTCTTCTGTCTTAAAACCCTCCCCTATCCTCTCCTATCTACTTATTTTTAAACAATAAGTACAGTAACCTGAGCTCCCTGATCAGCCCTGTAGGAGTGGACCAAGCTGGCTGGGGCTGAACTGGGCAGACCCACCTTCAGATTCCCAAATGCTAGGCACAGGCACCATCTTTGAGGTATGGTCTCATGGATAGCCATCAAGCACCTACAGGTGTGCCTAGGTGTGAAGTTGGAAAACACACACTGCCTTAAGTTCTCTGCATGGAAAATGGGTGGACTTTTCCAAAGGGACTCCTAATCTAGAAGAGTTGGTGCCCCAAACACCAGGAGATATGTCTGGGTGTCAAGCAGAGAGAATGCCACTGCACTTAGATTTCTGCAACTGAAGGGAAAGGTGGCTCAGTCTCCTAATCCATGCAAGTAGATGTGTCAAATACATGGAAAAATGCCTCAGCAATGACTGGAAAAACTGCTGTTACATGGTCTTTGTAGGGAATGGGAGAAACTACTTAAGTTTCTAATCTGGTAGAGGGGCAGCTGTGTCTCAAGGTAGGTGATATGCCCAGGCAAGAAGCAGAGAAACTGCACCACAACAAGGTCTTTGTACAGGAAGGGTAGGGCAGCTCAAACACCTAATATGTGAGAGTGGGTTTGCTAAATGCTTGGAGTTACATCCAGTTATGGAGCAGAAAGAAGTGCCACTGCACCAAGTCCTTTGCATGGGAAGGAAATGGTGCCTCAGGCTCCTATTCCAGGAAGGAGATATGTCCAGGTGTGGAGTAAGAGTGTACCTTTGCACCAAGATTTCTGCAGAGGAGAATGTGTAGTCTCCTAATCTAGGGTGGCTCAGTCTCCTAAACCAGGTGAGTGATTTCTTCAATTGCCTGAAAATAAATCCCTTGGTGAGAAGGGAAGTAATCATTGCTACAACAAAGATTTTGTAGGAAAAAGGAGGGACATCTCAGGCTGATAATCCAGGTGAGCAGATGTGTGCCTGGAAATATATCTTGGCATGAAGTGCAGAGTACTCCAGTGTACCAAAATCTCTAAACAGAAAAGGAGTGAAAATTCAGGCTACTAATCCAAGTGAACAGGTACTCCAAATGCCTCAGAATATGCCGGGGTGTGGGGTGTAGAGAGGGTCACCGCACACAGATGCAAAAGAAGGGTGGGTTAGACTATACTCTTAATTCAGGTGAGCAGGACTAGGGTCTGCCTTGCTCTTGCTCCTCAAGACTGTTGGGGCACTCTCTTCTGGTTGACCAAGGGAGCAGTCCAGGGCACCCAGCTATGGCATATGCAGACTGGTTCGAAGTCAAAAAGCTGTCCTTGGCTGCAAATCCCAGTATAAATCTTGCCTTCAGCAACTCTTCCTGCTGCAGTCCTGTGACTGGAGAGAGCCCAATTCCAGTGCTTACTGCTGGGGTGCTCTCCACACTTACCATCAATTCTGGCTATGAGGATTATTCTCCCAATGCAGAGCCACTACACCAACCTCTGGCCCTTGACTAAAATGCCTGCAGTGTCTGCTTCTTCTGGGTTACCAAACAATGACTGACTTTCTATGAGCCTGGATTAAAAATGATTTCATCCTCTCAGTTCTGGGCATGGGAAAACACCTACAGCTTTCTCAATATCTTTTGCTCTGGTTGTCTCCTCAAGTTTTTTCCAGGGCTTCAGAGAAACAAAGTGCTCTCTCTTGGCATGGAACTAGTTGCACGGAACCCTAGTGGAAAGGTGAATCACAGCACTGGATAACAAGATAAGCTTCTTGATACCAATACCACCTCAGCCCCATAGGTGCCAGTGAACATACTCACATGCCCAGTACATTGCTACTACAACCAGCATTTAGGAAAGGCACTATAAAAAGGCTATCTATAACCAAGGAACTTAAAAACAGACTCTTGGTCACTGAAAGCAACCATACCAAAGTCAAAGGACCATAGACAACATATATTACAGACACCTCCAAAACTGGGGTAGCATGGGAAATTTCATCCATATGAAATCAAATTCAAAAAATAAGGGTAGATAGATTATCCAAAGGAGAAAGAGCCAACAGGGGAGGAGGGAGGCAGGGGGACTCTAAAAGTAGGAAAAACAAAAACAAAAAAACAAAGTATCACAACACCCTCAAGGGACTACCTTAACTCTCCATCAATGGCTATTAACCAAAATGAAATGTATGAAATACTACATAAAGAACTCAAAATGTTAATTTTAAAGGAACTCAGTGAGATCCAAGAGAAAGCTGAAAAGCAATATAAATAGATCACAGCAGCAATTCAGGATATAAAGAAGAGATTGACATCATTACAAAAAAAAACTAAACAGAGTTCCTAGAAATGAAAAATCAATTTAAGGAATTACAAAATACAGTTGAAGTATTTAACAATAGGCTATATTGAGTGAAAGAAATAATTTCTGTGCTGAAAGGGAGGCCTTTTGAATTAACTCACTCAGACAAAAATGAAGAATTTAAAAAACTGAGCAAATCCTTTGAGAAGAATGGGATTGCATAAAGTGTTCAAACTTATGAGTTTTAGGTATTTCAGAGGGTGAGGAAGAAAAAAGTAAAAAGTATGTAAAGTATATTTTAGGAAATAATTCAGGAAAAATTTAAATATCTAAATATTTAGATACAAGAAGTTCAGAGAACTCCTGCAAGATACAATCCAAGAAGAACCACACCAAGGCATATAGTCATCAAACTATTCAAAGTCAACAGGAAGGAATAAATGCTAAGATTGGCAAGAGAAGCCTCATCTGTAAAGGAAATTCTACCAAACTAATAGCAGACTTCTCAGGAGAAATTCAATAAGCCAGAAGAGCTTAGGAGGCCATTTTTAGCCTTGGGGTGGGGATGGGGGGATTGGAAGCTAGCCAACAATTTTGTATTCTGTCACACTAACCTTCATACATGAAAAATAAATAAAGTATTTTCCAGACAAAGAAAAAGCTAAGAGAATTTATCATCACTTGACTGGCTCAAAGAAGTTCTAAAGATTGAAATGAAGGGATACTACTAACCATCATAAAAGAACACATATGTCCAAAAATCACAAATCCTAGAAAATAATTATACAACTGAAACTCTAAGACAACTAGCTAACAACACTATGACAAGAACAAAATCTCACATAATAATATTAACCTGGAATGTAAATGGCCTCAATATTCCTAACAGATACAGAGTGGCAAATTGGGTTAAAAAATAAGACTCCACCATCTGCTCTGTACAAGAGACAGATGTAATGGCTAAAGACAGCTACAGACTCAAAGTAAAGTGATAGAAAAAGATATATAACACAAATTAAGAACAGAAGTGAGCCAGAGTAGCCATCCTTCCAATAGATAAACAAATTGTAAATAACAATAAAAACAGACCAGAAATGCATTATATAATGATAAATGTTCACTAGAACACGAAGATTTAACTATTCTAAATATGTGTGCATCTAATATTGAAATGCTCAGCTTCAAAAAACAAACACTAGTAGACCTAAGAAAAAAACTGATAGCAATACAATAATAGTACAGGACTTCAACACTCCACTGACATCACCAGATAGATCATCAAGGCAGAAAATAAACAGTGATACTCTGGATGTAAACTGTACTATAGAACATTCTGGATGTAAACTGGACTATAGTACCTATAAGACATTTACAGAGCATTGCATCCAACAACCACAGAATACGCATTCTTTTAATCTGTGCATGGAACATTCTCCAAAATCAACCATATGCTTGGCCTTAAAGCAAGTCTTAATACATTCAGAAAACTCAAAATTATAACAAATATTTTCTTGGACCAAGGTGGAAAAAAATTAGAAATCAACACCAAGACGAATTATCAAAACTACACAAGCAAATGGAAACTAAAAAATCTACTCCTAAATGACATTTAGGTACACAACAAAATTAAGAGAAACATTTTAAAAAGTTCAAAACAAATGAAAATAGAGACAGTATATATCAAGTCCTTTGGAAGAGAGCAAAAGCATGTCAAAAGCAAAGTTTATAGCACTAAATACCTACATTCAAAATCTAGAAAAATATCAAATTAACAGCCTAACATTATATCTTAAAAAACTAGAGAAGCCAAAAGAAACCAAAAGCAAAACTAGCAAAAGAAAAATGACAAACATCAGAGAAGAACTAACTGGCATTGAAACAGACAAACAAAAACCTAAAAAAAAAAAAAGACTTGATGAAACAACATTGGTCCTTTGAATGGATAAACAAAATTGAAACCCAAAATAGATTAAAGAGTTAAAAGTAAAACCTTAAACTATAAAAACCTTAGAAGAAGCCCTAGGAAAAAATATTCTGGACATTTCCCTAGACAAAGAATTTATCATGACACTCTAAAAGCAAATGCAACAAAAATAAAAAGAGACAAATGGGATTTAATTAAAAAAAGAAGTGTCTGCACAGCAAAAGAAATTATCAACAGAAAATGGACCACATAAATAATCAGAGAAAATATTTGAAAACTATGCATTTGACAAATAACTAATATCCAGAATCCACAAGGAACTCAAACAACTAAACAATAAAAAAAAAACAAAACCAAAAACCCCATTAAAAAGAAGGCAAAGAAAATGAACTACACTACTGCCAAAAAAGACATACATGTGGGTAACAAACATACAAATATGCCCCACATCAGCAATGATCAGATAAATGAAAATTAAGTCCACAATGAAATATGTAAAACTATTCAAAATAGCTATTGATAAACTGTAAAAGCATAGCATATGTTGTCATGGATGTGGAGAAAAGGGAACACTCATACACTGTTCATGGGAATATAAATCAATTCAACCTTTATGGAAAACAGTATATTTTTCATAGAACTAAAAATATAACTCCCATTTTACCCAGCAAATCTATGAGTGGGTATGCACCCAAAAGAAAAGAAATAATTGTATAAAAAGGCACCTGCACTCATACATTCATTGCAGTACAATAGTAAAGTCATAAAGCCAATCTAAGTGTCCATCAATGATTAACTGGATAAAGATAAGATTGCATCTACTTGGAATACTACCCAGCCATAAAAAGAATAAAATCATGTCCTTTGCAGCAACACTGATGGAGCTAGAGGCCATTATTCTAAGCAAAATAATGCAGAAACAGAAAACCAAGTATCGCATGTCTTCACTTATAAGTGGACGCTAAACAATGGGGGATAGATAGATTAAAAAAATAGACACTAGAAACTCCAAAATAATAGATATGTGGGTGAGTTTTGAAAAATTATCTATTGGGTACAATGTTGAATATTTGGTTAATGAATATACTAGAAGCCCAAACCTCATCAGTACACAATATAGCTATGTAAAAAAGAAAAACATGCATATGTATCCTATAAATCTAAAATAAAATACATTTAAAGACAATTAATAAGACAAATTTAACAATAAAATAAATGAAAAACTGAAAAAACAAAACTCCAACAATGGACTCTGAAGAAATGGAGATCTATGAAGTGGCAGAAAAAGAATTCAGAATAATCTTCTTAATGAAGTTTAATGAACTTCAAGAAAACATGTAAAAAATAAAATATTAAGTGAAATTTAGAAAGAATAAATGAAGAAAATGAAAACACTAACAAAGAAATTTTAAAAATTAAAAAAATAATAAATAGAAATCCTAGAGATAAATAATATAATAGGTAAAATAAAAAGTGCAATAGAAAGCTTCAACAGGCATTTTAATCATGAAGTCCTTGCCTATGCCTATGTCCTGAATGGTAATGCCTAAGTTTTGTTCTAGGGTTTTTATGGTGTTAGGTCTTATGTTTAAATCTTTAATCCATCTGGAGTTAATTTTTGTATAAGGTGTAAGGAAGAGGTCCAGTTTCAGCTTTCTGCACATGGCTAGCCGGTTTTCCCAACACCACTTATTAAACAGAGAATACTTCCCCCATTGCTTGTTTTTGTCAGGTTTGTCAAAGATCAGATGGTTCTAGATGTATGGCATTACTTCCAAGGCCTCTGTTCTGTTCCATTTGTCTGTATCTCTGTTTTGGTACCAGTACTATGCTGCTTTGATTACTGTAGCCTTGTAGTATAGTTTGAAGTCAGTTAGCGTGATGCTTCCAGCTTTCTTCTTTTTGCTTAGAATTTTCTTGGCTATGCAGGCTCTTTTTTGGTTCCATATGAAGTGTAAGGTGGTTTTTTCCAGTTCTGTGAAGGTCAATGGTAGCTTGATGGGGATAGCATTGAATCTATAAATTACTTTGGGCAGTACAGTCATTTTCACGATATTGATTCTTCCTAACTATGAGCATGGAATGTTTTTCCATCTGTTTGTGTCCTCTCTTATTTCCTTGAGCAGTGGTTTGTAGTTTTCCTTGAAGAGGTCCTTCATGTCCTTTGTTAGTGGTATTCTTGGTATTTTATTCTCTTCGCGGCAATTGTGAATGGGAGTTCGCCTATGAAAAACACCACATGTTCTCACTCATAAGTGGGTGTTGAACAATGAGAACACATGGACACAGGGATGGGAACATCACACACTGCTGTCTCTTGGGAGGCAGAGGGCTAGGGAAGGGATAGCACAGCATGGGGAGATTGGCGAGGGAGAACATTAGGAGAAATACCTAATGTAGGCAACAGGGGAATGGAGACAACAAACCACTATGGCATGTGTATACCTATGTAACAATCCTGCAAGATCTGCACATGTACCCTAGAACTTAAAGTAAAATTAAAAATAAATAAATAAATAAATAAAAAGGCTTCAACACACTTGATCAAGCAGAAGAAAGAATTAGTAAGCTGCAAGACAGAGTATCTGAAATTAACCAGTAAAAGAAGCCAAGAAAAAAAAAAGAATGAAGTCTGTGAAAATTACTGAACATTATCAAGAGACCAAATCTATGTGTAATAGGATTTTAAGGAGAAGATAGATAAAAGGGCCAGAAAACATGTTTAAAGAAATAACAGCTGAAAATTTCCCAAATCTAAGGAACAATGCCAAAAACTATTTATAAGAATCCCCAAATTCTCCAATTAAATTCAACTGAAAGAGAAGACTGTCATGGCACATAATAATCAAGCTATCAAACATCAAAGACATAAAAAAAGTTCTGATAATAGCAAGTGATAAGAAACATATCAGGTAGAAAAGAGTCCCAATATGGCTAGAAGAGAATGGCTCAGTGGAAACCTCAGAGGTCAGGCAGGACTGAAGTAATATATTCAAAGTGCAAAAGGAAAAAAATGAACCCATGCTAATCAAGAATATTTTATCTAACAAAGCTGTTTTTCAGAAATAAGACAAAAGTAAAGACTTCCAGAAAAACAAAAGCTTAGTGTATTCGTATTTTCTCACGTTGCTGATAAAGGCATAACTGAGATTGGGCGATTTATAAAGAAAAGTGGTTTAATTGACTCTTACTTCCACATGATTGAGGATGCCTCACAATCATGGCAGAAGACAAAGGAGGAGCAAAGTCATGTCTTACATGGTGGCAAGCAAGAGAGCTTGTGAGGGGGGATTCCCATTTATAAAACCATCAGATCTCATGAAACTTATTAACTACAATGAGAACAATATTGAGGAAACTGCCCCCATGATTCAATTATTTCTATCTGGCTCCACCCTTGACCTGAGGGGATATTTAAAATTCAAGGTGAGATTTGGATGAGGACACAGCCTAACTATATAATTCTGCCCATGATCCCTTCCAAATCTCATGTTCCTTTCATAATTCCCATGTTCCTTTCACAATCACACCTTCCTAATAACCCTGCAAGTTCTTTTTTTTTAAATTTTCATTTATTTTTTATTTTTTATTTCTTATTGCATTTTAGGTTTGGGGGTACATGTGAAGAACATGCAAGATTGTTGCATAGGTACACACATGGCAGTGTGGTTTGCTGCCTTCTGTCCCCTCACCTGTATCTGTCATTTCTCCCTATGCTATCTCTCACCACCTCCCCACCCCCCCGTCCCTCCCCCATTTCCCCCCAACGGACCCCAGTGTGTAGTGCTCCCCTCCCTGTGTCCATGTGTTCTCATTGTTCAATACCCGCCTATGAGCGAGAATATGCGGTGTTTGATTTTCTGCTCTTGTGTCAGTTTGCTGAGAATGATGGTTTCCAGGTTCATCCATGTCCCTACAAAGGACGTGAACTCATCGTTTTTGATGGCTGCATAATATTCCATGGTGTATATGTACCACATTTTCCCTATCCAGTCTATCATCGTTGTAGCCCTGCAAATTCTTATTTCATTTCAGCACTACCTCAAAGTCTACACTGCAAAATCTCATCTGAGACAAGGCAAGTCCCTTTTGTCTGAGTGTGTAAAATCAAAAGCAACTTAGTTACTTTCTAGACACAACTGGGTTATAGATATTGTGTAATTATATTTGTTCCAAATAGGAGAAATTGGCCAAAATGAAGGGGCTACAGGTCCCATGCAAGTTCAAAATTCAATAGGGTAGTCATTTCACCTTAAAGTTCCAAAATGATCTCCTTTGACTCTATGTCTCACATCCAAGTCACACTGATGCAAGATCTGGGCCCCCATGGGCTTAGGCAGTGCCACCCCTGTGGCTTTGCAGAGTACAGCCCCCTCCCAGCTGCTTTCTCAGGCTGAGATTGTCTGCAGCTTTTCAAGGTGCACAGTGCAAGCTGTCAGTGGATCTACCATTCTGGAGTCTGGAAGACAGTGGCCCTCTTCTCATAGCTCCACTAGGCAGTGCACCAGTGGGGGACTCTGTGTGGGGGCTCCCATCCCACTTTCCCTCTGTACTGCCTTAGCAAAGGTTTTCCAGGAAGCCTCTGTTCCTGCAACACACCTCTGCCTGCACATCCAGGTATTTTCACTCATCTTATGCAATCTAGGTGGAGGTTCCCAAACCTCAATTCTTGACTTTTATGCACCTGCAGGCCCAACACCATGTGTAATCTGTTAAGGCTTGGGGCTTGCACTTGTACCCCCTGAAGCAATGGCCTGAGCCTTATCGTGGCCCCTTTTTGCTACGGCTGGATGTGAAGCAGTTGGGATACAGGGCACCAAGTCCCTAGGCTAAACACAGCAGAGGGGCCCTGGGCCCAGCCCAAAAAACCATTTTTCCCTTCCAGACCTCTGGATCTATAATGGGAGGAGCTGCAGGTAAAAGTCTCTGGCGTGTCTTGGAGACATTGTCCCCACTGTCTGGGTGATTAACATTTGGCTCCTCCTTATGCCAATTTCTGCAGCCAGCTTGAATTTCTTCCCAGAAAATGAGGTTCTCTTTTCTATTGTATTGTTAGACTGCAACAATTTCCAACTTTTATCTTTTATGCTCTGCTTTTTTAATTTTTTTTTTATGCTTTGCTGCTTAGAAATTTCATCTCTCAAGTTCGAAGTCCAACAGACTCTTAGGGCATGGGAAAAATGCTGCTAGTTTCTATGCATAGCAAGAGTGACCTTTACTCCAGTTCCCAACAGTTTCCTCATCTCTGAGACCACCTCAGCCTGGACTTCATTGTCCATATCACTATCAGGATTTTGGTCAAAGGCATTCAACAAATCTGTAGAAAGTTCTAAACTTTCCCATATCTTTCTCTCCTCCTCTGAGCCCTCCAAGTCTCTAGGAAGTTCCAAATTTTCCCACATCTCCCTCTCCTCTTCTGAGCCCTCCAAGTCTCCTAAAGTTCTAAACTTTCCCACATTTTCCTATCTTCTTCTAAGTCCTCTGAAATATTCCAACTTCCACTTGTTACCCGATTCCAAAGTCACTTCCACATTTTTGGGTATCCTTATAGCAGCACCTCACTACTTCCTGGTACCAATTTACTGTATTAGTCTGTTCTCATGCTGCTAATAAAGACATATGAAGGACTGGGCAATTTATAAAGAAGATATTTAATTGACTCAGAGTTCCACATGGCTGAGGAGGCCTCACAATCATGGCAGAAGACAAAGGAGGAGCAAAATTATGTCTTAAGTGGTGGCAGGCAAGAGATCTTGTGGAGGGGAAGGCCTATTTATAAAACAATCAGATCTCATGAGAGTTACTCACTATCATCAGAACAGTATGAGGAAAACTGCCCCAATTATTGTTATATCCACCTGGCCCTGCCCTTGACACATGGGGATTTTACAATTCAAGGTGAGATTTGGGTAGGGACACAGCCAAACCATATCACTAATACAGTTCACTATGATTAGGCCTGTCCTACTGGAATGACTAGAGGACATTCTTTAAAATGCACCAAAGACCACTAATTATTATCTTAAACATCCAAAAGTACAAAAATTCATGGTATAAGTAATACAGAATCATATTCAAGATACTCTAGACTGACATGGTGATATTTAAACCCATTTTATCTCAGTATGATAGTTAATAAAAATGCATCAAAACAACAAGTAAAATCTAATTTTCAAGGAATACAAATTATAAAACGATGTACATTTTGACAACAAAAACATGTAGTGGTTAGAGTAAAAGTTTAGAGTTTTGTAACTCTACCAAATCAAATGCAATAAAGTTAAATTGTTATCAGATTGAAATAGTTTGTTAAAAATATGTTTTATGTAAGTCTTATAACCAAACAGCAAAAATCTTTACTAGATTTTAAAAATATAAATAATTAACTGCAGGAAACTATTAAGCCACAAATGATGACAGCAACAGAGGAAGAAAAAAATGTAAATAAAAAACAAGGAGAAGACACATGGCAAGGGCTTCAGTTCACCAGGTGGAACTTTCCAGAACACTCAGGAGAGGCAGAGAAGTGGCAGCTGCCTGAGCTGCATGAAGTTACACAGTCTTTTCTGCCTTCTCAGATTTGCCTCAGCCCACTCACTAGCTGTAGAAAATGGTGAAATAAACCACTTTCCATGATGTTTTGGAGTGTCAAACAAAGTACCACTAAGGAAAAATTGAAAAAGGCTCATGGGACCCTGGCCTTGAAGTACCACCCTGATAAAAATCCAAATGAAGGAGGAAGTTTAAACAGATTTTTCAATCTTACAAAGTTATTTCTGATGCTAAAAAAGGGAAGTATTCAACAAAGAAAGATAACAGGTAAAATAAGAGGGCTAAGCAAGTGGAAATTCTGGGTCCCCCATGGACATCTTCGATATAATTATTTATGGAGGAAGAAAAATGCAGAGAGAAAAGAGGAGTAACACTGTTGAGCATCAGCTCTCAAAAACCTTAGAAAATGTATGTGATAAGAAAATTGGCACCTCACAG
The DNA here is from genome assembly GCF_048565385.1 of Saimiri boliviensis. Classification (NCBI taxonomy): domain Eukaryota; kingdom Metazoa; phylum Chordata; class Mammalia; order Primates; family Cebidae; genus Saimiri; species Saimiri boliviensis. The sequence continues at coordinate 85,557,171 of NC_133453.1, forward strand.
GAATGTAATTTGTGACTAATGTGAAGGCAGAAGTCGGGGGAGTGGGTGGAAATGGGAGAGAAGTATAGCACTGTCCCAATTGCCAAGTTATTGGACTGCAAATACAAATTCATGAGATAGGACCTCGAATGGTTCAGCAAACTTAGTATGTGTGCATGCATGGAGTGCCGGGCTCATGGAGAGTGAATCAGTCCTAAAGATAAAAGTAAAAACTGAAATGGAAGGAAGACAGTTTGAGGGAAAAAGATTCTAAAAGTTCATGTTGACAAAGGCATGAAAGATGGCCAGAAGATAACATTTTATGGTGAATGAGACAAAGAACCCAGATTGGAAGCAGGAGATGTCACTGAGTTAGATGAAAAGGACCATACTATTTTCATTTCACAAGAAGACTATTTTATATCTAAGGACAAACAACTGGTTGAAATATAGTGATGTTTCTAAAAACTGATATGCACTATTGACTACTGATCTGTAGTCATCACCTCTCACCCAGATCCAAATGTCAAGCATGAAGATATCAAGTATGTGCTAAATGAAATCATGCCAATTTTTCACAGGCCATAGGAAAAGCATCACCTAATCAAAATTCAAGGTCAACTTTCCTGAGAATGATTTTCTCTCTCATGATAAGCTCTCTTAGTTGGGTAGACCCCTACCTGACAGGAAGGAAATAAAAGACATTGATGAAATAGATCAAGCAGAACTGGTGTACTTTGATTCAAATCAGAAAAGACAGCACTATTCCATTGGATAAACATATGATGACAGTAAACATCATCCTAGAAGTGGTGTTTCAGTGCCAAAATTTATAAAAGGAACAGTGAGTAACACTCACTGCTGGCATTTGATGAGCAGTAGTGAATGAGTGAAGGATTGTAATAATAATATGTTTACTATTTGCTATTGTCTTTGTTTTAGTATTCAACTATAATAATGTTTTAAAAGTGAAATGATGAATGAACAAAAATAAAAGCACAAAAGGGCAGAAAATAAATTATAAAATAGCAGTAGAAAGCTTTGACCTCTCACTAATTACTTGGAATATAAATAAATTAGATTTTCCAGTAAAAAGATATAGAATGACTTCATTTAAAAAACAAGACCCAACTATATGCTATCCAAATAAACTCAACTCACACTTAAGAGCACACACAGACTGAAAATGAGGGAATGTAAAAGAATATTCTATGCAAATGAAAACCAAAAGAGAGAGACCAAAGTTAACTATACTTAAAATAGACCTTAAATCAAAAACAGTAAAAAAGATAAAGAAGGTTATTGCATAATATTTAAGAACAAATCTATCAAGAAGATATAACAAATGTAAATATATAACACACCCAACATTGGAGGACCTAAATACATAAAGGAAATCTTAAAGGATCTGAAGAGAGATATGAAATGCAATACAATCATAGTGTGGATTTCAGTTCCATACTTTCAACAATGGAAAAATCATTCAGACAGGGAAATTAATAAAAAGAAAAACATCAGCCTTGAAATATCCTTATACCAAATGGATGTAATAGACATATACAGAAATTTCCATCAACAGAATACCTGTTATTTTCAAGGAAACATGGAACATTCTCCAGGATAGATTACATGGTTAGGCTACAAAACAAGTTTGAACACATTGAATAAATTGAAGGTTATCAAATATTTTTTCTAATTACAAGTATATGAAATTACAAATCAAAAACAGAAGAAACCTTGGAAAATTCACAAATACATGGAAATTAAACAACATACTCTTGAACAATCAATGGGTCAAGTAGAAAACAAAAGAGAAATTTTTTAAAATTTGAGACAAACAATAATGGAAGCACAATATACCAAAACTTATGGGATACAGAAAAGGCAGTTCTATGTTTTAAAAATCTCAAATGAATACCTTAATGTTATACCTCAAAGAAAAGAAAAAACAAAACAAACGAACAAAAAACTAAGTCCCAAGCTAGAAGAATTAAGAAAATAAAGGTTAGAGAAGAAATAAATAATATAGAGACTAGAAAAACAATAGAAGAAAACATGAAATCAAGAATTCTTTTGAGAAGATAAACATTGTCAATGAAACTTCACCTAGACTAACAAAAAAGAGAGACAACTCAACTATCTAAAATCGGGAAAAAAATTACAACTCATACTACAGCTATGTAAGAATCATAAAAGAATACTTTGAATAATTATATGCCAACCAATGAATAACTTAGAAGAAATGGATAAATTCGTAGATACATACAACCTATTCTGTCTGAATCATGAAGAAATAGAAAATATATAAAAATAATCATTAAAGGGAGAATCAGTAATAAAATGTCTTCCATCAAGTAAATGTTCAGAATCTGTTTTTTGATTTCTACCAAACTTTTAAAGGAGAACTAATATAAATCCATCTCAAACTCTTCCAAAAATGAGTACTTCTCAATTTTTTTTTTATGAGGGTAGAATCATCCTGGTACCAAAGCCAAACAAGGACATTGTAAGAAAAAAAAAATTATAGTCCAATATCCAAAATGAAAATAAATGCAAAAATCTTCAACAAAATGTTAGCAATATCTAATCAAGAGTGTATTAAATGAATCATTTAATCATTTAATATGATCAAGTAGAAATTTTCCCAAGGATGCAAGGATGGTTCAACATAATCCAAATTTATAAACGTGATACACCTCATTAATAGAATGAAGGGCAAAAAGCATATGATCAATCTCATTAGATACTGAAAAAAGCATTTGAGAAAATTCAGCATTCTCCCAATGGATTAATTATAGAAGGAATGTACCTGACCCAATAAAAGCCATGCATGACAAGCCACATCTAACATTATACTTAATGATGAAAACAAAGGCAACTTTCCCTATAAGATCAGGAACAAGACATGACTATCTAATTTCACCATTTTTATATATTATAGTACTGAAAGTGACTGTATTGCTCCTTTCCAGAACAATTAGGTAACAAAAAGAAATGAAAGACTTTCAAATGTGAAAAGATGAAGAAAATTGTTTATGTTTGGTAATGATATGATCATATGTTTGGTAATGATATGAAAACCTAAAGACTCCACAAAAAACCTGTTATAACTAATAAATGAACACAGTAAAGTTGCAGGATTAAAGATATTAACATGCATAGTGTTTCTATGCATTGACAATGAACCAGTTGAATTAGAAATTAAAAAAATAATTTACCACAGCTACCTAGAATAAAGCATTCTTAGGAATACATTTAACCAAGGATGTGAAGGATTTGCACACTAAAAAATTTCAAAACTTTCGTGAAAGAAATTGATGACACAAATAAATGTAAAGATATCCTATGTTCACAGATTGGAAGAATTAATATTGTTAAAACGTTCCCATTAGCCAGATGTGTGGCTCACGCCTGTAATCCCAGAACTTTTGGAGGCTGAAATGGGTGGATCACTTGAGGACAGGAGTTCTAGATGAGCCTGGCCAACATATTGAAACCCCGTCTTTACTAAAAATACAAAAAAATTAGCTGGGTGTGGCAGCACATGTCTGTAATTCCAGGTACTTGGGAGGCTGAGGCATGGGAATCACTTGAACCTGGGAGGCAGAGGTTGTAGTGAGCCAAGATCATGCCACTGCACTCTGGCCTTGGTGACAAAGTCAGACTCTGTCTCAGTAAACAAATAAACAAACTGTCCCTATTACAAAAGTGATCTACATATTGAATTAAAATTCTATCAAAATGTAAAATTCATTTTTCACAGAAATGTAAAAATAACTAAAATTTATATAAAACCACAAAAAAACCCACAAATTTCCAAGACAATCTTGCACACATTACCCCCCTCAAAAAAAAAAGAAAAAAGAAAAAGAAAAAAAAGAAAAAGAAAAAGAAAAAAAAAGAAAAAAGAAAAAGAGCTGGATGCATCACACTGTCTGAATTCAAAATATATTACAAAATGATAGTAATTAAAACAGCATGATACTGGCATAAGAATAGACACATCAACCAGTGGAACAGAGCAGAGAGCCAAAAAATAAACCCATTCACTTACTGTCAATTGATTTTTGATAAAGGTGCCTAAAACAAAACATAAAAAATAGGCAATCTCTAGGGAAATTTGGATATGCGCATGCAGAACAATAAAATTGGACCTTCATCGCATGCCATATACAAAAATCAATTCAAAATGAGTTAAAAAAATTTGACGTTAAAAGTGAAACTTTAAAAGTATTAAAACAAAACACAGGGGAAAAACTATACAATAATTGTCTGGACACTTTTTTTTTTTTTTATTTGACCCTGATAGCTCAGGGAACAAAACCAAACATAGAGAAATAGGATTACATCACACTTAAAACATCTGTATAGTAAGAAATAAATTAACAGAATGAAGAGGTAATCTATGAATTGAGAGAAAATATTTGCAAGCCATACATCTAATAAGGAGTTAATGTTCAAAATAAGTAAGAAATACAAACAACTCAATAGAATGTAAACAAACAATCTGATTAAAAATAGGCAAATGGTCAGAGTAAATATTTCTTAAAAGAAAAGATGACATTTAAATGGCTGCCAGATACATTTAAAAAATGTTCAACATCTCTAATTATTGGGGAAGTGCATATTAAAACCACAATGAGGTATATTCTTTCATTTTTCAGGGCAGCTATTATCAAAAAGATGAAAAATAACAAGTGTTGGGGAGGCTATGGAGAAAGAGAACCCTACTATACTATTGTTGGTAATGTAATTTGGTACAACCATTGTGGAACACTCTATGGAGGGTCTTCAAAACAGTAAAAATACAATTTGACTAGTATATCTAAAGGATTTGATATCAGTATGTCAAGGAGATGCCTGCACTCCCATGTTTACTAAAGATTTATTTATAATTATCAAGTTTTGACATAAACCTAAGTGTTTACCAATCAATTAATGGATAAAAAATGTGGTATACATGCACAATGAAATACTATTCAGCCTTTACAAAGAAGGAAATTCTGTCATTTGCAACAACATACATGAGCTTGGAGAACCTTATGCTAAGTAAAATAATGCCGCTATAGAAAGACAAATGCCACATGTTCTTGTATGTGGAAGCTAAGAAGCTAACACAGAAGAAAGCAGAGCCGTGGTTACCAGAAGCCAGGGACTGGCTGGGGAGAGTAATAGGTGGATGTTGATCAAAGAGTACAGTGTTTCATTTAGACAGGAGAAATAAGTAAGTTTTTGAGGTGATGGTTACCTTAATTAACTCAATTGAATTATTCCATATTGTATACAGATAATATAGCATCATGTTGTACTCCATAAAAGAATACATTCTAATTTGTCAACAATTAACAAAAATAAATGAATTTTCTTTAAAAAACACTATCTAAACAAAGGAAGAGATTCTACATTTGTGACGCATGTGTTTAGTGGTGAAAGGTATACTGATTGGGTGAGCAATCAAACAAACAAAAACACCTGAAAAAAAAATAGAATAATAGAAAAAAAAAAAAAAACCCTAGAGAACTGGAGCAGGTAGTTTATATTTCTGCCAAGAAAAGCACAGCTATAGTTCCTGAAGATATAGAATTAATGAATTTCATTGAGTGTTTTGAAGATACCAGTTTGGAATGGAAAATCTAGTCAATGGTATGTTCTAAAATGGTAAATCTGGAAAGCAGGAAAGGATGTTGAAATAAAAAAGTTTCTCATAATTAGAAGATAAAGGCGCACAAGTCGAACATGATTATAAATAAAATAAGGTACTTGAAAAGAGTTTCTTTTTTTTTTAAGAGCAATCTTAACATGTGATTTAAAAGAAAAATCTAGTTTAAATATATTGAACTGATAAAATGAGCTATTGGTCTTATTAGGTTCTACAACAAGGATATAAAAGTAAACTGAAATCTATGTTTTTTGCATAAAATAGCTATGACAACTAGTTCGGTCTCATTTAAATGGTTCATTTAACAGAGCAATGCAACATTTATAAGCACTTATATTCACATATTTATTTACTTGGTTAATAAATATGTTTTTTTAAATCATGAAGGCATTTTTCTCTTTTTAATGTAAATAAGATAAAATGCTTATTTTGATAATTGGTTTTTCTACAAAAGATATTAAGTTGATCCTAGTAAAGTATTCATAGATGTGATCTTATACATATTATCCCTCTGAAGACAATCTTTTTTATTGCATGGCTTAAATGCTTAAATGCTGTTTATTTCCCAATCAAATCAGAGAAGATAAGAAAGTTAGAATGTGTACTTACCAGACTTCTTCAATTGGACTAAATAATCTTATGAATCATATTTACCTTATAGATTAAAGACTTTTATAGAAATATATTTTTTCCAATAGCCTGCTTAATGGACATTCTTTGCTGAAAATATTGCAGAAAATGATAGAAGCAACTTCTTGCAAAATCAATATGGCATAAACATGAATAAGGAATAATCACTTAAGACTACAGGAAATGTCCATTACTTTTTGCCTGGTGAGGAGGATATGTTTGGGATAAAGATTTGGATACTTGTTGTAATGATATTTTGGAGGACTAATTAATATGCTGCAGGAGATATTTTAAATAACCAACCAGAATAATGTAGTTAAATGAAAAAGTAAAATACACAACAAAAGAAACAACAGAGTGAAGAGACAACCTACAGATTCAGGAAAATATTCTGAAAGCCATACATCAGATAAAGAGTTAATATACAAAACATATAAGAAACTCAAAATACTCTATGGAAAGAAAACACTATAATTTAAAACTAGACAAGGGACCTAAATAAGTATTTTTCAAAAGAAAACATACAAATAGCCAATGGATAAATTAAAAAATGCTCAACATCACTGATGCCCATTATAACCACAAGGTATCATCTGGTACCTGCCAGAATGGATATTTTGAAAAAGATGAAAGATAATACTTTTGGCCAGGATGTGGAGAAATGGGAAATCGATTATTCAGTTGATAGGAATACAGATTAGTTCAGCCATTATGTAAAACTGTATAGAGTTTCTCAAAAAACTAAAAATAGAGGAGAGGGATGGATCAAGAGAGCAGAAGAGAAACCTCTACTGATCATCTCACGAGGATATCAATTTAACAACAGTCTACACTAAAAAACAAACAAACAGAAACCTTTATAAGAACAAAAAGTCAGAGGAGCTATCACATTACCTGGTTTTAATTTCATATCACCGAAAGTGGTACTGAAGAGGTAGATAAAAGAGGTCGAGAAGATAGACACCACTCCTCTCACCCTCTGGCAGCAGCAGTGGGGTGTGGAGTGTTTCTGTGCAATAGAGTGAGGGAGAGTGCAGCAATTTTGAGGCATTAAACATAGTGCGATCCTGTTATAGAAGAAAGAAAAATTGGACCAAAATCAGCTGTCATCCACCCATGGAGGGAGCGTTTAAGCATTTAAACAAGCCCTAGACAGAGGAAAATTGCCAATTCCAGCAGGCAGAATTTGACTTCCTGCAATCCTTGCCACTGTGAATTAAAGCTCTCTCCTGAGGCTCTAATAAACTTGAAAGGAAGCTAAGCAACAAGGATTGCAACTTTTTGGTGATCTCTAGTGTTGAAGTGGGCCTAGAGCTAGAGGACTCAGGGAGCACACAAACTACTAAGACATCAGCTAGGAAAGGTAAGGCAGTGCTCACATCATCCCTGCTCTAACCCCAGGCTGCACTGCTCACAGCTCCAAATGAGACTCCTTCCTACTGCTTGAGGAGAACAGGAAGAGTTGGAGGACTCTGCCTTGCACTTTTGATACCAACTTAGCCACAGCAAAATAGGCACTGGTCAAGAGTTGTGAGGCTGTCATTTCAGGCCCTACTTCCTGGGTAACATTTCTAGATATCTGGGCCAGAAGGGAACCCAATGTCTTGAAGGGAAGGATCCAGTTCAGGTAGGACTCATTACCTACAAACTGAAGAGACGGGCTCTGAATAATCAGCAATGATACCCAGTACTACATTGAGGGTCTGAGACTTGCTGGTTTTAGGTGAGACTAAGCACATCCCCAGCTGTGCTGGCTTTGATGTGAGACTCCAGCTTGAGAAAAGCAGAGGGAATAGTGAAAGAGACTTTGTCTTGCACCTTAGGTACTAGCCTGGCCACAAGTGGGTAGACACCAAGTGGACTTCTAGGTTCTCTGATTCCAGGACTTGGTATTCAATGGCATTTCTGAACCTGCACTGGGCTAGAAGGAAGTCCACTGCCCAGAAGGGAGTGTCCGAGGCCACCAGTATTTGCCACAAGCTGACTGAAGAGCCCTTGGCCCTAAAGAAAACATTGATGGTAGTCTTCCAGTGGAACTGTAGTGACATAGGCCATGAAGTGAGGCTCTTCTGCCTTTATAAAGGGTAGAGAAGCATGGGAAATGCTCCGTTTTATGGTTTGCATACTAGTTCAGCTGTAGTGAAATGGCATGTCAGATAAATGTTTTAAGGTTTTTTACTCTAGTCCCTAACAACTGGATATACCTCTAAACCTGCCTGGGTCCTGCATTACCTCACAGCCCTAAAGGATCAAACCAGGCATGGTTGGGTTTGCCACCTGCTGACTGTAGAACCCCAGGGCCTTGAGCAAACATAGGCAGAAGCCAGGAAGTGGTTACAGGAGACCTTAGGCAAGACCCAGTCCTAGTGGTAATGGCCACAGGGGTGCCTGTGTCTCTCCACCCCAAGGATTAGATAGGTCAGAATAGAGGAAGAGGGAGAGACTCTATTTGTTTGAGAGAAACCAAGGAAAGAAAACAAGAATCTCTGCCTGGTAATCCACAGAATTCTCCTGAGTCTAGTCCAAGAACATCACGATAGTACCTCAATACATCTACAAGAATCACAGTGCTACTGGGCCTGGGATACACCATAAAATAGATACATCTTAGATTACAAAACTCAAGTCATTTAAATATCTGGAAAGCTTTCCCAAGATGGACAGGTACAAAAAAGCCCAGACTGTGAAGACTACAATAAACATGTAACTCTTTAGTGCCCAGACACAGATGAACATCAATAAGTATAAAGACCATCCAGGAAAACATGACCTCACCAAATAAACTAAATACAGCCCCAGAGACCAATCCTGGAGAAACAGAGTTATGTGATCTATAGTATAGGTAATTCAAATTACCTGTGTTGAGGGAGCTTAAAGAAATATAGGACAACACAGAAGGAATTCAGACTTCTATCAGATAAATTTAAGAATGATATTGAAATAACTAACAGGAAACAAGCAGAAATTTGGGAGCTGAAAAATGCAACAGGCATACTGAAGAATGCATCAGAGTCCTTTAATAGCAGAAGTGATAAAGCAGAAGAAAGAATTAATGAGCTTGAAGACAGGTAATTTGAAAATACACAAAGGAGTTCAAAGGAAAAAAATAAAAAGCAATGAAACTTGCCTATAAGATCTAGAAAATAGCCGCAAAAGGGCAAATCTAAGAGTTATTGACCTTAAAGAGGAGGCAGAGAAAGAGATAGAGGTACAAAGTTTATTCCAAGATATAACAGAGAAATTCCTAAACCTAGAGAAAAATATCAATATTCTAGTACAAGAAGGTTATAGAACACCAAACAGATTTCACCCATGGAAGACTACTTGAAATCACTTAATAATCAAACCCCCAAAGATAAGGATAAAAAGAATATCCTAACAGCAACAAGAGAAAAGAACAAATAACATACAATGAGGATCCAAAATGTCTGGCAACAGACTTTTCAGTGAAAACTTTACAGGTCAGAAGAGAGAGAGTGGAATGACATATTTAAATTGCTGAAAAAAAAACCTCATATATATAATGAAAATATTTTTCAAACATGAAAAAGATAAAAACTTTCCCAGACAAACAAAAGCTGAGGGATTTCATATATCTGGTGAAAATATTTTTCAAATATGGAGAATAAAAACTTTCCCAGACAAACAAAAGCTGAGGGATTTCATCAACACATTTCATCAACACAAGAGTTGTCATGTAGGAAATGTTACAGGCATTACTTTAATTATAAATAAAAAATTAATCAACAATAAGTAGTTACCTGAAGGGATACAACTCACTGGTAATAGCAAGTACACACACACACACACACACACACACACACACACACACACATACACACACACAGAGAGAGAGAGAGAGAGAGAGAGAGAGAGAAATTATAACACTGTAACTGTGATGTGTAAACTACTCTTAATGCTACGTAGAAAGTCTAAATGATGGACCAATCAGGAATAATAATTACAACTTGTCAAGATACAACTGTAAAATAAGATATAAATACAAATAACAACAACTGAAAATCAGGGGGATGAAGTTAAGCACGGAGTTTTTATTAGTTTTATTTCTGTTTGTTTCTTTATGAAAATAGTGTTAAATTGTTATCTGATTAAAATAATGGGTTATAAGAGAATATTTATAAACCTAACATAACCTCAAACAAAAAACATACAATGAATACACAAAAAATGAAAAGCAAAAAAGAACATTGTATCACCAGAGAAAATCACCTCCACTAAAAACTAAAAAAGACAGGAAGGAAAGAAAGAAGAAAAAGAAAAGCACAAGACAACTGGAAAACAACAAAATGGCAGGAGTAAGTTTTTACATTTAAATAATAACATTGAATGTAAGTGGACTAAACTTTCCAGTCAAAAGACATCAACTAGCTGAGCAAATAAAAATACAAGACCTGTTGATCTTTTGCCTACAGTAAACACACTTTACATAAAAAAAAGACACAAATAGACTAAAAGTAAAGGGATGGAAAAAGATATTCCGTGTCAATAGAAGCTAAAAAAAAAAAAAAAGAGCATAAGTAGCTATACTTATTTCAGACAAAGTAGATTTCAAGACAAAAACTGTAAGAAGAGACAAAGAAGGTCACTATATAATGATATAGTGGGGTCAATTCAGCAAAAGGATATAACAATTTTAATATATATGCACCCAACATGGGAGCACATAGATATAAGGCAAATAGTATTAGAGCTAAAGAGAGAGATAGGTCTCAATACAATTATTGTTGGAGACTTCAACACCCCACACTCAGCATTGGACAGATCTTCCAAACAGAACATCAGAAAAAACAAAACAACAAAAATACATGAGACATAAACTGCATTACAGACAAAATGGATCTAATAAATATTTACAGAACATTTCATCCAACAGCTGCTCAATGTGCATTCTTTCCTCAGCACTTGATTATATTCTCAAGGATATACCATACGTTAGGTCACAAAAGAAGTCTTAAGACACACAAAAATTTGCAATAATATCAAGCATTTTCTCTAGCCACTATGGAATAAAACCAACAGTTAATAGGACTTTTGGACACTATACAAATATATAGAAATTAGACAATATGCTCCTGAATGACCAATGGGTCAATGAAGAAATTAAGAATGAAAATAGAAATAAATGACAATGAAAACAAAATGTACCAAAACCTATGGGACAAAGTAAAAGCAGTACTCTGAGGGAAGCTTATAGCTTTAAGTGCCTATATCAAATAAAATAAAAAACTTCAAAAAACCACCTAATGACAAACCTTAAAGAACTATAAAAGCAAGAGAATACCAAACCCAAAATTAGAGATAATAAATTATAAAGATTAGAGCATAAATAAATAAAATTGAAATTAAAAAATAAAAAGAAAAATAGTGTTTTCTTTTTTAAGTTAACAAAATTGACAAACTTTAGCCAGACAAAGAAAACATGGAATAAGGTCCAAATAAATAAAATCAGAAATGAAAACAGAGAAGTTACAACTGCTATAACAGAAATTCAAAGGATTATGTATGACTACTATGAGCAACATAAGTCCTCAAAGTGAAAATTCTAGAAGAAATGGTAAAATTCCTAGACACAATATATGAAGACTGAACCACTAAAAAAAATCCAAAACGTGAACACACTAACAAGCAAAAAGATTAAAATGTCAAAAAAATTTTCCTGGTAAACAAAAGCCCAGAACTTGGTTTCAATGCAGATTTCTATGAAACATTTAAAGAAAAACTAATACCAATCCTACTTAAACTACTCCAAAATATAAAGGAGGAAAGAATACTATCAAAATTCATTCTATGAGGCCAGTATTACTCTGACACCAAAACCAGACAAAACACACCAAAAAATTAAAACTACAGGCTAGTATCTCTGGTGAATATTGATGCAAAAGTCCCTGAGAAAATATTAGCAAACCAATTCAACAATACATTAGAAAGATCATTCATCATGAACAAGGGAGATTTATCCCTGTAATGCAAAGATGGTTCAACATATTCAAATCAATCAGTATGATACATCATAACAAGTGAATGAAGGATAAAAATCATATGATCCTTTCATCCGATGATGAAAAGCATTTGACAAAATTCAACTTCTTTCATGACAAAATACGCTAAAAAACCTGAAGATAGAAGAAAAGCCATATATGACAGGCCCACAGCTGGTATCATACTAAATGGGTAAAAACTGAAAGCTTTTTCTCTAAGATCTGAGACATGACAAGAATGCATACTTCCACCATTCTTATTCAATGCAGTATTGGTTTTCTTAGCTAAAGCAATCAGATAAAAGAAATAAAGGCATCCAAATTGGAATGGACAAAGTCAAATTATCTTTGTTTTCAGATAATATGATCTTATATTTGGAAAAATCTAAAGATGCCACAAAAATTAGAATTGATAAACTTGGTAAAGTTGCTGAATACAAAATCAACATATGAAAATAAGTAGCATTTCTATATGCCAACTGTGAACAATCTGAAAATTAAGTAAAAAAGGAATCCCATTTACAACAGCCACCAATAAAGTTAAATACCTAGCAATGAACTTAACCAAAGAAGTGAAGATCTCTGTAATGAAAAGTATAAAATGCTGAAGAAAGAAATTGAAGAAGATGGCAAAAATAAAAATATATTCCATATTTATGGATTGGGAGAATCAATATTGTTAAAAGGTCCATACTATGCAAAGAAATCAACAAATTCAATACAATCCCTATCAAAATATCAAGAACATTCTTCAAAGTAGAAAAAGCAACGCCAAAATTTATATGGAACCATAAAAGGCTCAGAATAATCTGAGTAAAAGCAATCCTGAGCAAAAAGAACATAACTGAAGGAATTATATTATCTGACTTTAATTATGTTACAGAGTTATAGTCATCAGCATAGTATGATACTATCAGGAAAACAGACACATAGACCAATGGAACATAGCAAAGACAATTCATAGACAAATCCACACACCCTACAGTCAACTCATTTTTGACCCAGATGTTAAGAACATAAACTAGGGAAAAAAGAGTCTCTTCAATAAATGATGCTATGAAAACTGGATATCCATACACAGAAGAATAAAACTACAACCCTATCTCTCACCATATACAAAAATCAAATCAAAATGAATTACAGCCTTAAACAATGAAACTGCTACAAGAAAACTCTGGAGAGAATATCCAGGACATTGGTCTGGGCAAACATTTTTTTTTCAGGTATCACTGTAATAAGGGTGGAAAAAGTTTATTGAGTAATGTCCCACAAGCACAGGCAACCAAAACATAAATGGACAAATGGGATCATATAAAGCTAAAAAGCTTCTGCACAGCAAATGATAGAATTAACCAAGTGAAAAGACAACAACAAAAGCTGTTATAAACAACTCTAAGGAAAAAAACTAATAATTCAATTAAAAATTGGCTAAATATTTGAATAGACATTTCTCAAAAGAAGACACACAAATAGCACGCCGGCATATAAAAAGGTGCTCAACATTGTTGATTATCATAGAAATGTAAATCAAAACTATAATGAGATATCATCTTACCTCAGTTAAAATGACTTGTCCAAAAGACAGGCAATAACAAATGTTGGTGAGGATGTGGAGAAAAGGGAATCCTTGTACACTTTTGGTGAGAATCTAAATTATTATATCTACTATGGAAAACAATTTGTAGATTCCTCAAAAAACTAAAACTGTATCTACTGTATGATCCAGCAATCCCACTGCTGGATGTGAGCAACTTTTGAATATATTTAATAAACATATTGAAAGCTGATCACACAAGTTGCTCATACCCAGCAGTGAGATTGCTGGATCATACAGTAAATGTAGTTTTAGCACTTACATTGCTATAAGTGAGCAACATAAATATAAATAATAGAGATAGAGTTCTAGCTTCATTCTTCTGTGTGTGGGTATCCAATTTTCATAATAATTGCTAAATCCTAGCAACTTGTGTGATAAACTTTTAATATGTTTATTAAATATATTCAAAGTTGCTCATACCCAGCAGTGGGATTGCTGCATCATACAGTAGAACTAGTTTTAGTTTTCTGAGGAATCTCCAAATTCATAATAATGTTGAAACAGAAACCACCCAGATGTTCCTTAGGATAAATGAACTGTGTAACTTTTACCAAGTGAAATATTACACAACAAGATTAAATTGCCATTACTTTCAATGGCAAAAACTACAATTACTTTTGCACCAAACTAGTATTTTATATATACTTATAGTGTACATGCCCCAAAGAAAGGAAATCAGTCTATCAAAAAGATAACTGCATTCCCATGTTTATTGCAGCACTGTTTACAAGAGCTAAGATTTGGAAGGAACCTAAGTGCCTAACTACAGATACATACACACAATGGCACATATATACAATGGAGTACTATTCAGCCATAAAAAGAGTGAGATCCTGTAATTTGCAACAACATAGATGGAACTCGTGATCATTATGTTAAGTGAGAGAAGCCAAGCACAGAAAGAGAAACATAGCATGTTCTCACTTATTCATGGGATCTAACAATTAAAACAATTTGGTCGTGAGCAGTGGCTCACACCTGTAATCCCAGCACTTTGGGAGGTGGAGGCAGGTAGATCACCTGAGGTCAGGAGTTCAAGACCAGCCTGTCCAATATAGTGAAACCCCTTCTCTACTAAAAATATAAAATTAGCTAGGCGTGGTGGTGTGTGACTGCAATGCCAGCTTCTAGTGAGGCTGAGGCAGAAGAACCACTTGAAACCAGAAGGCGGAGGTTGCAGTGAGCCAAGATTGTACCACTGCACTCCAGCCTGGGCAACGGTGTAAGAATCCATAAAAAAAAAAAAATTGTACTTTTGGAGATTTGAGAATAGAAGAATGATTACCAGAGGCTGGACAGGGTAGGGGGTGCTTCTAGGAGTGGGATGTGGGAAAAGTTAATTAGTAAAAAAAAAAAAAAAAAATAGAATGATTAAGATCTACTATCTGATAGCAAAACAGAGTGACTATAGTCAATGATAACTGAACATTTTGAAACCACTATAGGAATCTAATTGGATAGTTTGTAATACAAAGGATAAAGGCTTGAGCAGATGGATACCCCATTCTCCATGATGTGATTATTTCAAATTTAATGCTTGTATCAAAACATCTCATATATTTCATAAATATATACACCTACTATGTACCCACAAAGATTAAAAATTTTAAAAGATTATGAAAAAAATAAAAATAAAAAGGCAACCCAGAGAGTTGGAGAAGACATTCATGCCACAAACATTCAACAAAGGACTCATATCAAACTACATAAAGGACTCAAAGCCAATTTTAAAAAACAACAAGCAATCAAAGAGAAAAATGAACAAAAGTCTTGAACAGATATTTTAAAAAATACATCCAAATATTTAATAAACATATTGAAAGTTGCTCAGCTTTATGAACCATTAGAGAAATGAAAGTTGAATCCCCAAATAATGTGAGTACGCAGGCTCCGGAATGGCTAAAATTGTACCAATAGAAAGTAATAAATATTGTCAAGGATATAGAAGAACTTAAACTCTTAAGCCCTATTTGTCCACTTCCACTAAAATTTAACATAAATATTACCTATGGCCCAGAAATTCCACTGTATCCAACAGAAATACATGTGTTCTCCAAAAGACATGTGCTAAAATGTTCATAGCAGCATTATTCATAATAGTGCTGAATCAGAAACCATCTGATGTTCATTAGGATAAATGAACTATGGAATATACATGGAATATATACCAAATGAAATACTACACAACAAGATTAAATGAACTATAAATCTTTTTAATACTATAGGTGAATTTTGAAACAATATTGGGAGAAATATTTAGATACAGCATATGATTCAATATGTATACCTATCTACATATATATTGCACAAGAAAACCAATCCATTAGCTAATTAATCTATGATACCACAAATTAGGGTAGTAGTAACTTGTGGGAGATACGTACTTACTAGGGGCTGGTATTATTTGGTATTTTTGTGTTCAGAAAATAATTTGAGCTCTGGTTATGCAGGTGTGTTCAGTTTTTAGAAATTTATTGAGCTGTATACTTATGATATTTGCACTGCTATGCATATATATCACAATTCAATTAGTAGGAAAATGTCATCTATAAAATGATTATTATAAAGAAAATTTACTTTTATTCAGAGAACCATAGAGTATCACAATTGTAAGAGAGGTAAATAAATCTTTAAAAATGTACTTTCTATTACAGTCTAAGAAACCAGTACCGCCGGCGCGGTGGCTCAAGCCTGTAATCCCAGCACTTTGGGAGGCCGAGGCGGGTGGATCACGAGGTCAAGAGATCGAGACCATCCTGGTCAACATGGCGAAACCCTGTCTCTACTAAAAATATAAAAAAATTAGCTGGGCATGGTGGCACGTGCCTGTAATCTCAGCTACACAGGAGGCTGAGGCAGGAGAATTGCCTGAGCCCAGGAGGCGGAGGTTGCGGTGAGCCGAGATCGCGCCATTGCACTCCAGCCTGGGTAACAAGAGCGAAACTCCGTCTCAAAAAAAAAAAAAAAAAAAAAAAAAAAAAAGAAAGAAAGAAAAGAAACCAGTACCATATGATGGCCATGTATCTAAGTAGCAGTTTCAGGTTTTCTGATGTTAATAACAACTCTGATGAAATATTTAAAATGCAATATATAGGACAGCAGGTTCAGGCAAAGCACGGTGGCTCATGCCTGTTAGTGCCAGCACTTTGGGAGGCTGACGTGAGACAATCACTTGATTTTCCAAGAAGTCCAGGCTGCAGTGAGCTGTGTTTACCCCACTGCATTCCAGTCTGGGTGACAGAGTGAGACCATGTTTCAAACAACAACAACAACAACAAAAAAAAAAAAAAAAAAAAAAAAAAAAATCGAAGCTTCAAATAAGCAAATAATTATGATATTTTGTCCTATGTTAATCTATGATTAATATTTGAATTTTAATGTTAAACTTTTGCTTTATAAGAATAAATCCAAAACTAGAATTTCAGGCTCAATCTATCATTTGAGAATTTCTGTCAGTGAATTTAAAAATGGAAAAAGCTGAAATAATAAAAATCACCTGCCAAGAACGAGAGGGAAAAAACTCAAAAGAAGCCTCAGGAAGCTAACATATTTCTTGGTCCTCATTCCTCAGGTACCCAAACCAAACGCCAACTCAGTCTAATGTACATGCTCAGCCCTACCACAGACTCTGGAGTCAAATAACTAGAGAGACTTTTAAGAAAATTCTGTCAAGGAATTAAGTAGTTTGGTAACGTTATTCTTGTAGGATTTGATTTCTGTAAACTATTGTTATTTTTTTAAGTAAGAAAAAAATATTATGTAATATTTAATGCTATTTCAGTTATTTACAGCATTGGCCAATTATAGAATTTTAGTGTTTTTGTTTGTTTGCTTATTTTTGACATAGAGTCTTGCTCTGTTGCCCAGGCTAGAGTACAGTGGTGCACTCTCATGTCACTGCAACCTCCACTTCCTGGGTTCAAGTGATTCTCGTGCCTTAGCTCCCTAGTAGCTGGATTATAGGCGCCTGTCATCATGCTCATTGTTATTTTTTTTAAAGACATCTCTTTTTTGTACATAACCTGTTTTTGTAAACAGCTCTCACTTTTTCCTCGTTAAGCAATTTTTGCCTAACCACCCAGTTCTCATCACTGCGTTTCTGTTTTGAGTGATCTCTCCAGGAGTATTCTCACTTCCAAGCACTGTCTGGACAGAAATCTGTGTTCCTTTCCTATTTCGCTTATGGACCTTAGACTGTCAGTTCTCATTGGACTTGCTTGGTGCTGATAGCCTATGTTTCTCTGGACAGTGGTCTGTTGTTCATTCTAAGATTTTCTGAAACCATGCTCTGCCTGCAAATGAGGGTATTCATTTATCACTCACTCCTTACCAGGCATTCATGTCCCTACTTGGACTTCCACCAATGCTAATTGCTTTCCAACTATTTCACTTCACCTGGAAACATAATCTCAGTCTGACATTTGTTATGCATGTGTTTATCCAGAATTCCTTATACTGCCAATTTCCAAAAGGCTCAAACTCCAGTGGATCTGTTCCATCTCTGTGTCCCAACCTTCTTAATCTGGCCCTTATGACAACTCTAGTGAGAAGATGGCAGAAATTAAAAAAGAATATATATATATATATTTGGTCTTAGTCATGCTCAGGATGCTACAAGATGAGAAACAGCCTAGAATTTCCCATCCTTGACAATGTTTACCAAATCTTGCACACTTGGACATTGAGATGGAGCTAAGAGATAGGAAAAGCTGAGAAAAGATACTACTCTTTAAGTATAAATCTAATAATTTGATTAAAATAGGCAAGATATATGAATATACATTTTTCAAAAGAAGACATACAAATGGTACACAGGCATATGAAAAGGTACTGAACTTCGCTGATCATCAGAGAACACAAATCAAAGCTATAATGAAATATCATCTCACCACATTTAAGATGGTTTTATCCAAAAGATAGTCAATACCAAATGCTGGTGAGCAAGTGGAGAAAAGGGAAACCTTTGCACACTGTTGGTAGAAATGTAAATTAGTACAACTACTGTGGAGAACACTTTAGAGGATTCTCAAAAAAAAACTAAAAATTGAGGTACTATATGATCCAACAATCTCACTGCTAGGTATATATCCAAAAGAAAGAGACTCAATATATTGAACAGATATCTATACTCCCATGTTTATTGCAGCACTATTCAAAAGAGCCAAGTTATGGCAGCAACCTAAGTGCCCATCAACAGGTGAATGGATAAAAAGTATTGTACATACACATAATGGAGTATTCTTCAGCCATAAAAAAAAATGCAGTCCTGTCATTTGCAGCAACATGGATAGAACTGAGGTCATGATGCTAAGTGAAATAAGCCAGGCACAGGAAGACAGACATGGCATATTCTAACTTATTTGTGGGATCTAAAAGTCAAAGGAATTGAACTCATGGAGATAAAGAGTAGAAAGATGGTGACCAGAGGCTGAGTTGCAGGGGTGAGAAGTGGGGAAGGTTAATGGGTACAAAAAATAGAAATAATGACTAAGATTTACTATTTGATTGGAAAACGGGGTGACTATACTCAATAATAACTTAATTGTACATTTTAGAATAACCAATTTAATTGAATACAAAGGGTCAATACTTGAAGGGATGGATACCCCATTTTCTATGACATGATTATTTTTCTTTGCATGCCTTTATCAAAACATCTATACCTCTACAATATACCTGCAAAAATAAAAATAAACAAATAAAAAGCTTCAAAGAAAAGTGCCCCTGAAATAAAGTAGGGTCAAAATAAAAAAATAGAATTATCATATGTTTCAGGAGTCCCACTCCTATTTATCCAAAAGACATGAAATTAGTACGTCAAAGAGATATCTCCACTTCCATGTTCACTGCAGTACTATTCCCAACAGCCAAATTATTAAATCAACCTTATGTCTGTCCAACAATGATTGGATAAAGAAAATGTGTTGCCATGAATGCAAAGAAAAGAAAATGCTTGTAACTCTGTGTAAATTATCATATAGTGAGAATTTTAACTAGTAAAACCTCTATGAAAAACAGTATGAAGATTTTTTTAAAAAATTAAAAATGTAACTATCATTCTACCCATCAATCCCACTACTAAGTATCTACCCAAAGGAAAAGAAATTGTTGTCTAAAATGAAAGCTGCACTAGTATGTTTATTAAAGCATAATTCACAAAAATGAAGTCATGGAATCAACCTTAAGTGTCCATCAACAGTTGATTGGATGTGGTATATATGTAGCATGGAATACTATGCAGCCATAAAAAGAGAATGAAATTATGCCCTTTGCAGCGATGTGAGAGGAGCTGGAGTCCATTATTCTAAGTGAAATAACTCAGAAACAGATCATCAAATACCACATGTTCTCACTTATAAGTGGGAGCTAAATTATGAATGCATATGAACATAAAGGTGGAAATAACAGACACTGGGGACCTAAAAAAGGGAAAGAGTAGGAGGGGAATCAGGGTTTAAAATGTTCACGATTTGGGATAGGTACACTAGAAGCCCAAATCATAATGCAAAACCATTATGCATTATATACAGGTAATAAGCCTGCATATACATCACCTAAATCTAAACTAATTTTAAAAAAGAAAAATTCGCATTCATTAAAAGAAGTTTTTTAAAAAGAAAATGTGGCATATACACACAATAAAGTATTATTTGGTCTTAAAAAATAAAAATATTCAATTTACGGATTTATTGTTATTTGCAACAATATGGATAAACCTCGAGGACATTATATGAAGGCAAAATAAGCCAGTCCCAGAAAGACAAATAGTGAGTGGTTTTACTTACATGGGGCTCTAGAACAAGCAAACACATCAAAAACACAGAAAGTAGATTGGTGACTTCCAGAAGCTGGGGAACGGGGTTAATGGGGAGATGGTGGTCCAAATGTACAAAGCTTCAGACAAGAGGAATAAAGATTTTTTTTTTTTGAGATCCATTGCACAGTATGGTGAACATAGTTAATAATGACATATTGTACATTTCAAAATCATTAAGAGAATACATTTCAAATGTTCTCATTATAACAAATGATAACCATTTGAAATGATGGATATATTAATTAGGTTGATTTAATTATTCCACATTACATTTATAAATCAGAACATCACTTTGTACCCCAGAAATCTATACAACTATAATTTCTCAATTTATAATAAAATAAATTAATTAAAATTTAAAAAGAGATAAAGTTTGAATACTCATCAAATTGCTATCTATTCAGACTAGGATGTTGTATAGAAAAATTTAAAAGGCACATTTCTGGGAAAGCTGGTGATATATGAACAGACTTATAGTTTACCTTTACAAAACAGCTTGAGATAAAAAGAAAGAAATAAAAAATTAAATATACAGTAGCAACACTAAAACCAGGCATTGGTTCTAGCCTTTATATTATAAAATGTGGGAAACATTAATTTATTATATACTAGATTCCCAACTCAACAACTAAGATGTATTAAGTACCTACCATATTCTCTGGTAATTAAAAATCAAGAAAGCTTGAGAAATGAAGAAAAAAATAGATTGTATGCTAAACTATTGCGTCAAAGATAGATTAAAAAACTCTCTGAAGCAGAGTACAATTTTACATAACAGCTATTGAAGAAAAATCTTTTGAAGGGCAGAAGAAAAGGCAAAGATATGAAAGATTTAGAGAGGAGCTGATAGAATAGAAAGGCAAAGCACATTAATATATGGATAGTTGATATGACTGAAGAATAAAATTGAAATAATGAAACAGAAAAATATATTTGATTAAAAATACAAGATAGTATTTATAGATATATAGATTCAAATAGCTCACCATAATCCAGAAAAAATAAAATATTATAGTAAGACTTACATTGTTGATTTTACCAAATTTCAAAAACAAAGAAAGAATTTTAGGAAATATAGATAGAATAAGCTGGAGACAAAGAAAAATAAAAAGGATACTTGCATTCATTTATTAATCAAGATTAAATGTCAGAAAACAATAGAGTAGGACTTTTGCTTCTAGTGTGGCTAACACTCCCACTTTTATAACTTTTAGCTTAAGTGCAGACACCATACAAGAAGGCTAACAGACTGGCAGAAAGTTTACAGGTTCTTGATTTTCTGTTCTTGTGTCAGTTTGCTGTAAGTAGAGAGCCACAGGAAAGTGAAAGAGGAATATTGCAAAGGAGAGAGATAAAAAGGGGCTGCCCCAAATGCTCTGCATAAACTCCACTCAGGTATCTGGTGGAAACTGAATAAAGCATATGCAGGGAATTCACAAACTAGCCCAACTGTCACCCAATTTTTGAACTATCACCCAAAAATCGGTGTTTGCCATTTGAGTTAAATGAAGGTAATTGCCTTTTAAAACCACAGCAAACTCCGAAGGAATATTACCAGACTTAAGTCTCCACAAAAAAAGAAAGCAAACAAAGAAAACATTCATAATGTGCAGAATATAATCCAAAATTATACATATAATGGTCCAGAAAAATTTAATAAGGCTAGAGAGAAAAGATGAATGCTAAAATGAACTAGATGTTGGAACTGGCAAACAAAAATTTAAAAGCAGCCATTTAGTAATAGGAAATATGCTTGTAATTAATGAAAAAGTAAGAAGTTTCAAGGTATGAGCAGAAATATGTAATAAAAATTCTAGAGCTTAAAAAATATGATATCTAAAATTTAAAATTCACTGGATAGGTTTAATACCAAAATACAGTAGAAGAGAAAAGAGTGACCTTGAATGTTGATCCAATATGAATAAAAGAGAAAAAAATTATAAAGAATGAACAGTGCCTAGGGGACTTGTGTCACCAATATCAAACCACATAGTGTACATGTAATTGGAGTCCCAGTAGAAGAGAAGAAAAGTAACCAGGTGAGAAATATGTTTGAAGGTAATTTCACAAGTGTAGCGAAAGACAAATTTAAAGACTCAAAAACTAGAAGGACTCCAAGCAAAGAACTCTTAGAACTTAAATAAAATAGACAATTCTTTGAAAAATACCAGAACTGACACAAGATCAAATAGAAAATTTGAATACTTCTACATCCTATTGAAGAAATACAATTTTTATGAAGAAAAAAACATTCTCATGAATAAAACTCCAAGTACAAATGTTCTCATTGGTGAGTTCTATTAAATATTCATAAATGAAAAATGGTATTACTCAAACTTTATTAGAAGATAGAATCTAGCCTAAACCTATAACCAAAACCTGATAGTCATTACTCACAAGAGAATTATACATTAATATGCCTCATAACTATAGATGTAAACATTTTTAGCAAAATATTAAGAAATCAAATGAGCAATGTATATGAATTGTCATTTATCATGATCAAGTAAAATGTATCCAAAGTAAGTTTATGTGATGACATTGATAAATAAATTAATGTAACTTAGAATATTAAAAGACTAAAGGTTAAAAAATAAAATAAAAATCTAATTCAAGAAGATCAAAGATGAAAGCATACAGTAATACACACAACTAGCTGTATCTTCAAAGTCTGGAAAATGAAGAAAATCTTACACGAAAGAATACATAGTACATAATTCCATTTTTTATGGAATCTAAAAATACACAGAATATGTATTGATTCAAAAAAGCAGTTGTTAATTATTAGTTTAGAGGACTGGGTTGTGAATTGACCTGGGAGAGATATTAGAGAACTCTCTGTGGTGGGAGTAGTAATCTGTATCTAAAAAGGAGTTTGGGTTACACAGAAAAATCCATGTGCCAAAATGTTGCAAACATAGATTAAAGATTTATACATTTCATTGAATGTAATATATTGATTTAAAAGTTATAAATACATCTGAGTCCAGTTAGTTATATAAAAGTAGAGTATTTGAAGAGAGAAATGTACTATTAAATTTGATTTATTTTAAAAGCATCACAAAATAAAATGGATGAATGAATAAATACACAGATGTACAGATGGATGCATGTGTGATCATGCACAGATGGCAAATTGCTAATGGTAGAATCTAAGTTGTTAGTTTCCAGATGTTTGTTGTAAAATTCTTTTGACTTTGCTCTACATATGGAAATTTTCATAATAAAAACTGAAGGAGAAAGAAGATGATGGAGCAATATTATAATGCTTTGAGAGTAGTGAGTGACTCCAGGATTGGATACTAAGATAAATCTATTATAACATGTATAGGCAGTAGCTACACATGCTCAAATATTAAAGAGCCCAAGAACTCGATTGCTCATGTGTTTGTCCTAAAAAATCAACTCAAAGACATAATTTAGCCAATAGAAAGAAGTTGTGGAGATAATATTTTTTACATTTTAATTATAAAATAACATATACACATACTATCATTTTTTTTTTTTTTTGAGACGGAGTTTTCTCTCTTGTTACCCAGGCTGGAGTGCAATGGCGCGATCTCGGCTCACCGCAACCTCCGCCTCCTGGGTTCAGGCAATTCTCCTGCCGCAGCCTCCTGAGTAGCTGGGATTACAGGCACGCACCACCATGCCCAGCTATTTTTTTTGTATTTTTAGTAGAGATGGGGTTTCACCATGTTGACCAAGATGGTCTCGATCTCTTGACCTTGTGATCCACCCGCCTCGGCCTCCCAAAGTGCTGGAATTACAGGCTTGAGCCACCGCGCCCGGCCACACATACTGTAATTTTTGAAAAGCATAAACCAATGTAAATATAAGAGCAATATTAAGAGAGTAAAACTAAAAGCCCATTGTCTATTTTAAAGAAATCAGAGGTGGTACAGATAAAGTAGGAAAAAATATAAATTAATTTTTTTAAATAGTTCATAAGGAAGGCAAGATTTCAGAAGAGGCAAAATAAAAAGTGTAAGTTTATACCCAAATATATAAGGCTTTAAAAGTAATCATGGGATTAACAGAAGTGAACTATACAACTTTCAAATTTCCATGTTGGGGAATAGGGAGGGCAGTTACTTTCAATAAAACATGGAAAATATAGTAAAAGATTGAAATAGAAAGAAAGAGCTAGGAAGAATAAAAACAGAAAATGTAAATTATAATGAAAATAGAAAATTCAAATATTTGTTATAAAAATAAGCACAGGTATATTCAATTCATGTATTAAAAGCAAGGACTTTAATATGATTAATAAACAAACTCACATAATAAAAGAAAAAAGATAGAAAAAAATTTAAAAAGCAATGATATACTGAAGATATGTTGGAAAAATGAATATCAAGAGTAAGACAAAACAAAAAAAGAGACAGAAGATTAACATTAGATATAGTTAAACACAATATAGACTATATTAAGTAGACTAACAAATGATTAACACAGCTTGGTATATTTGTTAAATACATAATTCCCATAAACATATTACTTACATTTATTTCTATAATAGAACCTAAGTAGCCTATATTAGAACTTGGACATTATTCTAAGAACTTTACAGCAATTGGATACAAATAAAAAAAACTGTGATGCAATTATAATTATTATTTCACAGGTGAAGAAACTGTAGTTTAAGTAACACAATAGGTAAGTCTGACTCCTATGTGCCAAATAATATCTTTTCATGTTACATGAAACAAAACTACAAGGGAGAGGTACCAGATGATAAAGGAGATATTGAAATAGAATTGTTATGTAAGTAAGATTTTGATACATTTCCTAAGTCTTTAAAAATAGAGTAGATAAACACAAGTAAGGAAGAAGAAAATCTGGATATTATAACAAATGTATGCAATCTAGGAGATATTTATATTTGTTACACAGTGAAAACATAAAATGTGCTTTATTTTAAAAATAACATAAGGAATGTCCAAAAATTGACAATATATGAGGCCACCAGAATAAAAAACATTGGGAAAACCCTACAATTTCAATAAATATGTACAAGACAGGTTGAAAAACAACATATTTGAACAAAGATAATAAGAGTAGAGAAAAGAATTTAAAACTCCTCAAAACTGAACCATTAAAAAAATAATAACACTTTCCTAAAGAAGCCCTTAGGTTCCAACTTTCCTGATCATTTAAAATTCTTTCTTCCTGTTACCCAGTCTCCCTTTCTGCCTGCCTGTGCTCCTTTTTTCTTCCCTGAATCATTAGGTTCATAAGCCACCAGGCATGCATGCTTGAAAGGCCCAGCATGGCCCAGTGTGGACTGCTGGAGCATAAACAAGATGAAGCAGATGTGTTTGCCAGCTTGATTTTAGAACAATACAGAATATATATAAATAGAAATAGAATATATAAAAAATATAAATATATCCTTTGTTGTTCTATCAATCAGACTGGCACACACATCCACCTGATTGATAGAACAACATAGAATATATATATATATATATATATATATATATATATATATATATATATATGGCAGAGTCTTGCTCTTGCTGCCCAGGCTGGAGCATGGTGGCACAATCTTGGCTCACTGCAACATCCGCCTCCTGGGTCCAAGCTATTCCCGTACCTCAGCCTCCCAAGTAGTTGGGACTACAGGTGTGCGCCAGCATGCCCAGCTAATTTTTGTATTTTTAGCAGAGACTGCATTTCACCAAGTTGGCCAGGATGGTCTGATCTCTTGATCCTGTTATCCGCCTGCCTCGGCCTCCCAAAGTGGTGGGAATACAAACGTGAGCCAGAGCCACCACGCCCCGCCAGAACAACATAGAATGTTGGATCCCAGGTGGGCTTGCAGAGGACTGCCTTTCCAGAAGACTGATGGCGGCAGTGGAAAAGGCAGCAGCAATCCTGCATAGAATGTCAGAGGTTGATGGAAAAGGGCGACTGCACTTGAAGTGGGTGGCAACATGAGAAGGGCATCCATTTGGCAGGGGTGGGTGGTGGTGGCAGCAGCCACAGGAACTAGATTGCATTCAGGGAGACTGAAGATAATGAAAACAGACTGAAGATGTCAAAGAAGGAAGGAAGAAACAAGAATACCTGGAAAGGTAAAATGTAAAATGAACCCTGTAGTGTTAGATTCAAATGGGATGTATCCATGTGGACCTAAAGTTTTAACAATAGATGATAGAGAAACAGATGATAGACAGATAGATAGATAAGTAACTGATCTAAAGAAACACATACAAAAATGTGGATGTTTTGGTGCTAATATACATGTAAACATATAGATGTTCCTAAGTCTGATGTATTGACAGGGCACAAGGAACTGCAATACACTAATAACAATAAACACATCTAATGCCTGGATCTTTGCTGTTAAGCAGAATTCACCAGTAAAAGGAACCAAAATTCTTGAGATGAAGAAATACTTGATTAGAGTGGGGAAGTAGGGAAAGCACAGGTGAACTTGCAACTTCTTAAAGGTTGAAGGGGTGTGTCAAGGGGACACAGGAGATATAGATATCCTAAAGGGCTCCCATTGGCCAAATCAGAGATAATTTGGACATCAAAATAACAGTAGCAGCAGATTAAAACCCATGGAGTAGAGTGAGAATCCATGAGTATATGCTGATTTAAATAAATGGATGAATAAATAAATGAGGAGGAAACACAGCTTTTATTCATGATAGAGTACCAACTAAAGAAATGTAGAAGAAATAATGAGGGAAATGAAAAATTATCATCATTTGGCAACCATCATGATTGTTGGTTCGACTAAAAAAACATTATCTAATGCTGGAATTAGTGGATGAAAGTTTGATAAGGAATGGAATGTTTACATAGTTTCAAAGTACCCTTTCACAAAACATTTATTCCAAAGAGAAAAAGAGTAATTTTACAAAGGATAAACTTGATAACAAACAGCTTAAATAAAGTGATCAGAGTTAACAACACCAGTAATGGGACAAATCAAAATCACGCACTACCTGGTAGAAAGCAATGAAATGATCACAGCATCACTTCTGTGATAGTCCTGTCCAAAATAAATGGCCCAAATCTAATCCTAGGAAAGCAGACAAACCAGGTTGAGGGATATGCTGTGAAATTATTGCTCTGTGAACTTAAACAACAATGAGATTTTAAATGTCATGAGGAACTGGGAATACCTTCTCGATTGAAGGTGCCTTAACAAATATGACAATGGAATGTGGCACACGATCCAGGATTGAATCTGTTACCTAAAAGACCACTGTTAGGACAATTGGGGAAGCTTGAGCAAGATCCGTGGAATTATTTTGGTAATCTGTCTTACCATAGTTATTACAAAAGCAAATTCAGTGTGCCTGTCCATATTAAGATCGCCTAACAGTATCATCATAGCATGCTAAAAAAAGAATATTTACAAATTTTTTCAATAATATCAACTTTACCTATTTTTCATTACAACCCATTTAAAAGGCAGCTTATTTTGTGTGTCACTCACTACAATCTATATATGTGACAATTTAATGCTTTTGATGCATGAAATCTTAAGGGGAAAAGTATATCCTCTCTTCTGACCAACAAACTAAAACCATTAACACAAAACAGTAAGCACTAGAGACCAAATTCAAAGTTCTTTTACTTTAAAAATTCAGTTGAACAAGACTAGCTCACAGAAATAAAATCAGGTTGAGCATGCCCATGGATATTAATTAAGCTCTCTGAAAATAAAAATGTAGAAATGGAATTCCAAACAAGACATGGGACACTGCAAAGTGGAAGCCCTGTAGCTGTGACTTATGTTTTGTCCTTCAGGTAACATCAAGCAGTGGTTCTTTCGCTTTGCCTGGCAGCCAGGGAACTACAGGTATTGTTGGAGTTGTCACGGTTCAAGGCTGCATTGTCAGGTACTCAGGGAGGTGCAAGAGAAAAGACAGCCCTACATCTTGATTGTGGCCCTCTAGGAGGTTACTCTCTAAAATCCCAAAGCTGGTTTTTCCAGTTAAAAACAGAAGGCCACAAATTATGGCAAAATAATACAACTTATATCCCAAGATGTTTAACTATGAATTAGTCCAAAAAATGTTAGCTTGATCAGAATATAATTTCTGACTTCAAAAGTAGCACAGCGTACACTTGCATCTAGAGTCACAGCCTAGGGAGGAATCAGTGCTATGCAGGTGTAAACCACATTGCTTCTCCTAAAAGGAAAAGGAGTTCTGAGTTACAGGGCAGAGTCCATCCCTTTTGCAGCCAATTAAAAAAAATTAGTATTACCTTTAATGACAAAAACTGCAATTACATTAGTAACAACCTAATATATATATGCATAATACCGAATAACTCTGAGGCCTTCAGTTTAAGGAGGCTGTTTGTGTATGCAGATTTATCCCTGATCCCTTGTTTATGTTTTTTTTTTTTTTTTTCGGATTCCACTCCAACCTTGTTTGCCTGCAGTAAATTCAGATTGGACTTATCAGATCTGTGTTTTGGTAAGTCAGTAAGTCAAAACAGTTAAATTCAGGTGACTGCCTCTTTGTTTTTCTGCTGCAATCTATGATTTACCTAGTAAATACCATCACAAAGAGTTCATACATGAGAGAAAAGGAAAAAAAATTGTGTGAGATGTTAATTATAACACATGAAAACTGAAAAGCAAAACCTCTTCTGGTCAGTCTTACAGAGTAGAAGAGAGGACCTCAAAGTGCAACATGAAAAACAAGCACATTTGAGTATACACGGCAGTTACCAGAAGCCAGAAAACTTAACTGAGTTGCATGGAACATGGCTTCTGACATATGTGGCTTAGGACAGTCACCTGACATAATGATTTAAGCAATGAAATGGACAACCAACATGGTCCTGAGCTGTACCCGTGTTTCTAAGACAATCAAGTAGCCTGACTGCTTTCCCGAGAAAGACAATGTAGACACGGAAGTAATAAAAAGGGGATGTTTCCAAGATGAATTCAGTAATCTGAAAGAGAACACTGTTGCATAGCAGAGGGGATTTAGATGTTTTAAAAGGACAGTCTGCTGGAAAATGCACTAAAGGCCCTGAGTTCACACTGTTGCTTTATTCAGAATTATTTGACTTAGGTTGAGTCTTACTTCACGTGTTCACCTGCTATGAAATGAACACTACCACTACATGCCTGCAGTGGCTTCCACTTTACACCACCACGTTACTGCCAATAACAATTTGCTCAATAGCAGTTTTAAATGCCTTACACAGAGAGTAAGCCACTTTCAGAGCTAATAAGATTCATTCTAAAAGTCTTTGCTAAAAACGACAGAATTGCAAGGTTGCTGGAATTAGACCTTTTATAGAGAATTCATCATAAAACATGGCAGGATCAATGTGCAAATATGTATGCATGGGGGTATTGGGAGGGACAATTAGGAAAAAGAGGGGTGGCATCCAATTGATTTTTCTCACTATGGCACAAAGAAAATTATTCTACACGTATTTATTGAGACTTTAAGGACCTGTGTTAGTAGCCGCATATGAATAAACAAAGAAAACCCTGCCATCTTGAAGTTTTCAGAACAACTTGAAGGGCAGGCTAACTTCATTAGCTTAATTTCTTTCATATTTTAATCTAGGTCAATGGACACATAATAAATGAAGAAGTGAGATTAACTATAACCCAATTATGCTAATGTTTTATTTGGTAGAAATACTTTCACCCAAAATAACAAACACATGGCTTATCAAAAAAGGGATTATTTTTCCTTGCATTACAAGAAATATTAAGGTAAGTAGTAGTTGGTATTAGCTTATCTTCTCAAAGATTCATCTAGATCTCAACAACTTTCTACTCTTCCACTCTGACATTCCTACATGTTGAAATTTGATTCTTAGATATGTTGCCTCATGATTGTAATATGATTATTACAACTCAAAGAAACACAACTACCTTCAAAAGCAGGAAGAAAAGCTAAGAGAGTAAGCGTTCTTCTCTCTCCCTATTTTTATTACAACTCAAAACATTCCATAAGTTCCTATGAACAAACATTTCCTTATATTTTATTGGTGAGTACTGGATCACATACCTATCTCTAGAGTAGAGGCCAAATCCACTTTTCTTGAGCTCCAAAGTCTTCCAACTTGTTACCTAAAAAATAATCAGAGTTGGGTTAGTTAAGAAGATAATACTTGGATAAGTAACCATAGTTTCTGTACGTGTTTTAATATTCATCTGCATATTCTTCAGTGGCATGAGTTTTTCTTACTTGAATATGTTCTCATTCATTTATACTTGAAATTTTACGCTTAGTATAACAGATACATTTATACTTCCTACATGGGTCTTGACCCTGATTCATCCATTGTACACATTTTTAAGTCTTAAAGATGCTATGGTAGAGTTCATGGTTATATCACAACACAAAAGCATTTGTTCTATCCAAAAATTAAGTCCATGCCCTCTGCCTCATTAACTACATATGAAAATCAACAGTGGTGGTAACTAATCACACACAAAATTGTAATATATAATGCTCTGTTTGTATTAACTCACATGCTCATGAATTAGGCAAATACTAAATCATATCAGTTAAGCAAAGATTCAAAACTACTAAATGTAAACTCAAAAGACATTGGAAAGATGGTATCATTGGTTTTCTGTGAGACCCATCTCAAAAACTTAGAGATGTATCCTTGAACCCCACTTAATGGCCTACTGTGGATTTTGTATATATAAATTTATCTAAATTTATTTATAACCTAATGATAGTTTTAGTCCCCAAAATATTTCAGAATGAGGAATTTTCTGAGATCTGCTACTCATTGTATGGCTCCTGTAGAGTATCAGATAATTCAAACACTCACAATGTAGTTCCTTTTTCTAAATTGAGAAAAGAAAGCATTCTATTCATTTCAAAAAAGCAACACATGACTTTATCCCTATTTATAAGCACTCAGAGCATCAGTGGTTGTGCTACATACCACAGTAGAACACATTACTTTATATAAAACAAACAAAACAACATAAACACTTGTCTGCATTTCATCTTATATCTGGCAAGGATCTGTTCTCCAGTTTTATTTAGAGAGCATCTTTCTCACAATAGTTTATAGCAGCTCTGCACTACAGAAAAAATGATGTCAAAATATAAAATTGGAAAATATAAAATATTTCCTAAGCCAAGAATTTGCTTGAAACCTTAATTTTGCAATAACAATTAATACTTATCTAAAAAGTATACTTAACCAACTGCCTCCTACAAGATAAAGTTTGAATCCTACATTTATAGCCCTGTGTCATGTAATATGCATCAGTAATATCCTGCTTCACTGCTGGATGTGGATGTGGTAATTGAGCAAGTTAATGGAGCCATGGAAACTACACATGATTATTATATTATCATTAATAGATTCAGGGTTTACAAGTACAGTTTTGTTATAAGGATATATTGCATAGTGGTAAAGTCTGGACTTTTGGCATACCCATCATTATTCAAATGGTGTACATTGTATCAAGTAGATGATTTCTCATTCCTCACCCACATCCCACTTTTTACAATCTCCAGTGTCTATTATTCCACTCTGTATGTACATGTGTGCACATCACTTAGCTTCCACATATA
The DNA here is from genome assembly GCF_048565385.1 of Saimiri boliviensis. Lineage (NCBI taxonomy): Eukaryota > Metazoa > Chordata > Mammalia > Primates > Cebidae > Saimiri > Saimiri boliviensis. Next base: position 85,589,401 of record NC_133453.1, read on the forward strand.
CATGAGAACACATAGTATTTGATTTTCTGAGTTAGTGCTATTTCGGATTAAGGCAACATATATATGACCATATGTTTTATATGTATACATCATATATGTGAAATATGACACAAACATATACACACCTGTATACGTGTCATATTTTCTTTATCCAATCATCTAATGATGGACATTTGGGTTGATTTCATGACTTTACTATTGAGAATAGTACTGCAATAAATGTGTGAATGCAGGGTTTACATATATATATATATATATATATATATATATATATATAATTCCTATATATATTTATTGTTCTTTGAATAGATGCCCAGTAGTGAGATTTCTAGATCAAATAGCAGTTACAGTTTTGGCTCCTTGAGAAACCTCCATACTGTTTTCTATAGAGGTTATCCTGTTATAATTTACATTCTCACCAACAGCGTGTAATAGTGCCCTTTTCTCTGAATCCTCATCAATGTCTGTTGTCTTTTGACTTTTTAATAATAGTCATTCTGACTGGTGTAAGATAACATATCATTGTGGTTTAATTTACATTTCTCCAATGATTAGTGATGATGAACATTTTTATTTATTATCCACTTGTATGTCTTATTTTGAAAAATGTCTGTTTATGTTTTTTTGCCAGCTATTTAATAGGTTATTTGGTTTTTCTTATTGAGTAGTTTGAGTTCCCTATAGATTCTGGATAGTAGTTCTTTTTCAGATGCATAATTCACAAATATTTTCTCACTTCTGTAGATTGTATGTTTATCTGTTGATAATTTCTTTTGTTGGGAAGAAGCTTTTTAGTTTAATTAAGTCCCAATTAGTCTATTTTGTTGCATTTGCTTTTGAGGTCTTAGTCATAAATTATTCCTATGATTTCTTAAAGGACCTTTATAGTTTCAAGACCTACATTTAACTTGTTAATCCATTTGAGTTGATTTTTGTATATGGTGACAGAAAGCAGTCCAGTTTCACTCTTCTACTTACTGCTATCCAATTTTTCTAGTACCATTCATTGATTAAAGTGTCCTTTCCCCAGTGTATATTTGTATTATTTTGTCAATTTTGTCAAAATCAGTTTGTTATATATGTGTAGCTTTTTTCTAGATTCCATATTCTGCAATTGATCTATGTATTTATTTTGAAGCCAGTACCATGCTCTTTGGGGTACTGTAGTGTTGTAATATAATTTGAAGTCAGATAATGTGGTGCCTTCCACTTTGTTCTTTGTGCTTAAGATTGCTTTGGCTATTCAGACTTTTTTTTCTGGTTCCATATGAATTTTAGGATTGTTTTTTCTAATCATGTGAAAAATGACATTGGTAATTTGATAGGCATGCATTGAATCTGTAGATTGCTTTGGGTAGTGTGGTTATTTTAACAATATTGATTCTCCCAATCCACAAACATGGATGTTTCTTTCATGTATTTGTGTCATCTATAATTTTGTTCATCAGTGTTTTGTAGTTTTCTTTCTAGATATTTTACTATTTTTTTAGCTGTCATAAATGAGGTTGAGTTCTTAATTTGGTTCTCAGCTTGATTGCTTTTGGTATGTATAATTGCTACTGATTTTTGAATACTGGCTTTGTATCCTGAAACTTTACTGAAGTCATTTAACACATCTTGTAATCTTTTGGATGACTCTTTAGGATTTTTTTTTTTTTTTTGGCATAAGATCATGTCATCAGAATACAGAGATAAATTGACTTCCTCTTTTTTCTATCTGGATGAATTTTATATATTTCTCTTCTTTAATTGCTCTAGCTAGGACTTCCAGTACTATGTTAAATAGGAATAGTGAAGTGGGCAAAGTAAATCTTGACTTTCACCCTTACATCAAAATTGACTCTAGAGGGATTTCAGATCTAAAGTAACGTTAGAAAGCTTTCAGTAAAAAACACAGCACAATAACTTTGTGATGGAATATGGAATAGGCAAATATTTCTTAGCATGACACAATAATCAGTAACTTAATTTTTTAAATTATGGACTATATTAAAATTAAAATTCTGTGTTTATTAACATATAGCATTAAGAGAGTGAACATGTAATCCACATAAGGAAAAATATATTAAAAATATGTACATCTGAAAAGATATTTCTTCATATCCAAATAAATTTCAAATTAATGAAAGTCAGAAATCCAATGGGAAAAGGGTTTTAAAGATACTCTACATAAGAAGACATCTAAATAAGCTGGTTTTCAAGGGGAATGCTTCCAGCTGTTGCCCATTCAGTACAATATTGGCTATGAGTTAGAGAGGAGTCCTTCTATTTCTTTTGTTTGGAATAGTTTCAGAAGGAATGATACCAGCTTCTCTTTACACCTCTGATAGAATTTGGCTGTGAATCTGTCTGGTCGTGGGCTTTTTTTGGTTGTAGGATATTAATTACTGCCTCAAATTCAGAACTTGTTTTTGGTCTATTCAGGGATTGGACTTCTTTCTGTTTTAGTCTTGGGAGAGTGTATGTGTCCAGGAATTTATCCATTTCTTCTAGATTTTCTAGTTTATTTGCATGGAGATATTTACAGTATTCTCTAATGGTAGTTTGTATTTCTATGGGATCACTGGTGATATCCCCTTTATCACTTTTTATTGCATTATTTGATTGTTCTCTCTTTTATTCTTTATTAGTCTGGCCAGTGAACTATTTTGTTAGTCTTTTCAAAAAAGAAGTTCCTGGATTCATTGATTTTTTGAAGGGTTTTTTTTTGTGTCTCTGTCTCCTTCAGTTCTGCTCTGTCTTAGTTATTTCTTGTCTTCTGCTCACTTCGGATTTGTTTGCTCTTGTTTCTCTAGTTCTTCTAATCATGATGTTAGGGTGTCAATTTGAGATCTTTCTAGCTTTCTGTATAGGCATTTAGTGCTACAAATTTCCCTCTTAACACTGCTTTTGCTGTATTCCAGAGATTCCTATACATTGTCTCTTTGTTTTCATTGGTTTCAAAGACTTTCTTTTAAAAAATTCAGCAAACAACAGATGCTGGCAAGGATACGGAGAAATAAGAACACTTTCACACTGTTGGTGGGAGTGTAAATTAGTTAAACATTTTGGAAGATAATGTGGCGATTCTTCAAGGATCTAAAACCAGAAATACCATTTGAGTCAGCAATCCGATTACTGGATATATACTCTCAAAAGATTATAAATCATTCTACTATACAGACACATGCACATGTATGTTTATTGCAGCACTATTTAGAATAGCAAGGATTTGGAACCAATCCAAATGGCCATCAATAATAGAGTGAATAAAGCAACTGTGGTACATACACACCATTGAATACTATGCAGCCATACAAATGAATGAGTTTATCTCCTTTACAGAGACATGGATGAAGCTAGAAACCAACATCCTCAGCAAAGTAACACCGGAACAGAAAACCAAACACTGCATGTTCTCACTCATAAGTGGGAGTTGAACAATGAGAACATGTGGACACAGGGAGGAGAACATCATATATCGGGTCCTATCAGTGGGTGGGGGGAAAGTGGATGGATAGCATTAGGACAAATACCTAATGCACATGGGACTTATAACCTAGATGATGGGTTGACTGGTGTAGCAAACCACCATGGCACATGTATACCTATGTAACAAATCCGCATATTCAGTACTTTTATCCCAGAACTTAAAGTAAAAATTAATAGAAGAAAAAAAAGTGCTTGACTTCATTAGTTTTTAAGAACTAGAAGGTGAAATCACAAGCAATTGTTTTATACACCCAAAATATCACTAAGAAGGAAAATAGAGAAAATACTTAGTGTTAGCCTGTAGAGAAACTAGAACTTTTATAGATAAGTGGTATGGATGGCAATTGGTAAAATCAATTACAAGACTCCTTGACAGTAGCTACTAAATATAAACATGTATACACTCTAGAATCTAACAACTCTACTCCAATTCTAACAGAAATGTGTACACTTGAATGTGCATGAAAACACTATTTCTTATAGTAAAGAATTTTAAAAGTACCAAATGTATCAACAGTAGAATGGATAAATTGTGGCCTATTTACAAAATAAAATAATATACAACAATGAGAATGAATGGTTTACAACTACAAACAAAAATGTGGATAAATCTCACAACCCTATTGTTAAAAGAAACCAGAAACCATAGTTTGCAATTCTATTCATGCAGAGCTCCCAAACAGGCAAATCAAATACATTATATGAGAAATCAGAAAAACCTTGATTATGTTATTTTTAACTATGGCTTTCTGAAAAAAAATGGTAAGCTTTAAAGTCTACATCCAATAACTGAAAATTACATAGTGATTAATGTTCTACAAGTCTCAGTATTATTATGTGAAGTTATGATTGTGTGATTTCACATCAGCAGTTTGGACCCAATGGTTTACTGATATTCTCTTTGAACAGGAAACAAGCTAGCAACCTAGTATGTGTTTCTTAACAAAAAAAAAAAAAAAAAAAAAAAAAAAAAAAAAACAACGGCGCATGAGCTAAATGATGTGGTTTATTCACATATATCTTTAAAACAAAGAGATTGTCTTAAAATGTTTTATTTGCCTATCAACATCTAGAATGGAGTACCTTTCATCAAATTTACTTTGCAGAAATTGTATTAAAATGTGCCTCACAAAGTCATATTTTATTACATTCAAATTATGACATAGAGGAATGGTTAAAGAAAAATTAACCTAAGGTACTGATTCCACATGGAAAAAAACTTGCAATTAAAAAAAATAACACATTACATCTATAAGAGTTACTAAAGACATCATTGGCTTAACATTTCATCAATCATTTGAATTAAACTTTTCCAAATGTCTCAAATTATAATTTTTAATAACTAATAAAGTTCATTTACATAGTGATGTCTACCAAATTTGTGTAATTTTTCTGTATATGCATGTGAATATGTGTGTTTGTCCCTCTAGTAAAGGACTATAAAAGCCATTCCAAATATACATGAAAATGTTTTTTTCAGAAGTCTCTATTTTTAAGATTTACTATGTTGACATTAAAATACTCATCAACAGAATAACTTCTTATATAATAAAATACCATTGTTAAAGAAGAAATAGCTATTCTATGCATTTTCTAGTAACACTTTATACTAAAAATTATTAAAAGTATAATTAAAAATACTATACTAATTAAGGTAACTACACACAAAAGAGACAGTACAAAGAATGTTTTACAATTTGTTTCACACAAAGGAGGAAAAGATCATTTAAACGTTCAGCACAATGTGAAAATTTCATAAAGTGGAAATTCACGAAACACTTCTTTTTTCATATGATTAAGCTGTGCAGCACATTTGGAATGGCAATTAAAGTTTCAAATTATATTTTTGGAACCAGCTGCCAGTGACATCCATCTTCCTCAAAAGTAGCATCTGTGAAGTTGGCAGCATGGGACCAGATTTTTGGACCCTATGGGGTAGAATATCACAAACTTCATGTTTCCAAAAAGTCTTCTTAAAATTTTCTCAACTACTCGCTATCCATTTATCTTTTGAAACTTTCCCACTATTTTATATGATTTTGGACCTTAAAAGAATAATTACTGCATCTTAGTCATATTAGCTTTTCAAACGGACTTTGAACAAATATGGAAGCAAATACCTGATCATCAATTACAAATTCAAGAGGTACCTTTCAGTCAGTGTCAGTGTAGCTCTCAGAAAAGTGTTCTTTGTAAGCTAGCCACTAGAACATACAATTTAGTGAGTTAGAGGGGACAATAGGTAAGTTAAGTCTCTTTATGTGGTAGGAATTCAAACACATGATGACTCCCAAGCCATAATTTCTCTCTGATTTTCCTGGTCTTCCCTTTTCTAACCTACAGTCTTCAGTTTCTTTAAGCCACTGTTGATCAGATGGTTGTTGCAATGAACCTAACGGTATGAATATTAAATGTGAAGACAGAAAACCAAGGGTTTAGGTTTTGATGATGAAGACTTTGCCGTCATCATCAAAGATTCAGTGGAATAAGAACAGAGTAGGGGTTTCAGTGGAAGTTAACCTGATATAGTTAATAATGACCATTAGGAAATCCTTCTCTGGACTTTGAGAGTAATATTCATGGCATTTCCCCCCTATATAAGCAGAGAATCCCGGTGTTTAATTAGACATGTCATATAAAAACGTATGGTTTGGATACAAACTTTAAATGGTCCATTCAATAGCAGCACATTATGTTTCTAAAATGTCTTCTGATTTTCAAAGCATATTGTAAACCTGACCTTCACAACACTGTGAGGTCAGCAGAATATGAATTATTCTTAACAATATGCAGATGAGAAAGCTAGAGTTCATAGCGCTATTCTCTATATTCTCACAGCTTGTGAGGGTAGAATAGACTCCTCAATCCAAGAAGTCTTCTCATGCTCCATCCTGACACCTGCTGCCTTCTCACATCACTGCATTAGAAGAATATGGGCCGGGCGCGGTGGCTCAAGCCTGTAATCCCAGCCCTTTGGGAGGCCGAGGCGGGTGGATCACAAGGTCGAGAGATCGAGACCATCCTGGTCAACATGGTGAAACCCCGTCTCTACTAAAAATACAAAAAATTAGCTGGGCATGGTGGCGCGTGCCTGTAATCCCAGCTACTCAGGAGGCTGAGGCAGGAGAATTGCTTGAACCTAGGAGGCGGAGGTTGCGGTGAGCCGAGATCACGCCATTGCACTCCAGCCTGGGTAACAAGAGCAAAACTCCTTCTCAAAAAAAAAAAAAAAAAAAAAAAAAAAAAGAAGAAGAATATGAAGATGGCTATGAAACATGACTTGTAAGCTACCCGGAGGCCCATCAGCTGCAAATTTCACCTCTATTACTTTCATAAACTACAAACTTCAGAATAGGGATTTATTCCTGTTGAGTTTAGAGGGGTACCAACATTTAAATAATAGCTTGTAAAATAAAATTTTAAAAAGCACCAAAAAAACTTTAAGTTTACTCCAGAATACCTTTGAGCAGGAACAGACACAGGTGATTAAGAGAGACATTAAAGGGTACCCAAGACAAATTTCACTACCTTACTTTGTGTCCTGGCTTTGGATCAATCTTAATTCTGTGTTTTTTTTTTTGTTGTTTGTTTTCTGTGTTTTGCATCAGACCGTTAACAACTAGTTTCATCTCTCTTACGGCCCTAGCTTCTTTTTTAAGCATGTTTTTTGTTTGTGCTCTAATACTAACAATGACGAAACTGTATTTACTTTTAGTCTATCTTCAAAATTCTCTTCTAAGCAGTAGGGAATTTTAAAATAAGTAAGAACACTAGTGAATCTTTTTGACATGGTTAAATTAAAAGAAGAAGTAAGTCATATTTTCAGAATTTTTAAATGATTCCAGAGCAACACCAAAGAAGATGATTTGTAGACATTCTGTGACTCTGAGTAAAAAATTTACCAGTTGGTAGATATTTTTATTTCTTTTGTCCGTTAGGTTTGAGAACTTGGTGTAAATTTAGCCGTGAATGATTGATGACCAAGCACCAAATGGTGAGAAAATTCTGACTTCACGATTGAATAAGACTCTAGCTAGTTGCTTTACAGCCTTTTCAATTTTTGCTCAAAGTGATCGAGTTAACAAACTAACATTAGATTGGTTTAACTGTCATTACAAAAGCCTCAGTCCTTACAAATTCAGCATGTTATTGAAATATTAAACATTTGTGCATCTTTTCTTTCTTTCTTACATGAAATTTACTACCATTCCAGAAAGGATTAAAATATGTAGAAGATTTAAAATTCACTATGAATATAAAATACAATAACTCAATTTGTGTTGTCTTATGTAAGCAATAACATTGACATAATTTTTGAGTTGTGTTCATTCCCTACATAATACCATATTCAAGGTTTTTTTCTGAAAAAAAAAAAAAAAAAAAAAGCCAAATAAATTAGGAGTGATACCTCAGAAAATATTCTACCTACAAGTATATAAATTGGTATCCTGCAAGAGTTTAGAAGTTATTTCCTCAATAGATGCTTAAATCTCTACTAAAAATGCCACAGCAGTAGCAGAAAGTCTGCTTCACTTATTGTCTAAAAGAATACTGAAGTGGAATAAAATCCCTGCAGAACGGAAGTGAAACCTGCTAATATACGCTTTTATTTTCATTATGTGGCAACAATGCTAGCAATTAGGAACAACAAACAGCCAACAGAAGGGGGCAAAATGGCAAAGCAGAATGTTTAATTATTTTGAGATATTCTTCAGGGAATGCTCTTACGTCAGGAGAATAAACACTACCACGCAGGCAGGGAAGCTACAGTGCTTCCAAAGCTCCCTAGCAATACTGAATGGTTATTAAAACACCTCTTATCCCTTAACCCTTCCTGCTATAGATGAAGTGAAAGGGTGTGGTTCAGCATACCAGAAGAGAGGCAGGCAAACTAATGTTATTTAGAGTCAGTGGTTTTATGAAGATTCAGGATTCATCTTGAAAGGAACAGATTCTTTTTATGAAGAACATGAAAGTACTTCCCCTCTGTTTCATGCTTTGAATAGGGGGCCTTTCCATTAGGTTGGTTTAGGAATGGGAAAGCTTAAAGCTGTTTATTTTTTAGCTTACTTTCTATGGCGTTAAGAGTAGTTTTACCACTCACGGGCCTGTTTACCAGAAATAACTAGTTATTTTTTAGTGTTAAGTGGATAGTATTCAAAACTCAGTAAATCATTAGTGAACCATTCAAAGGTCTCTGGTAGTCATTGGAATGAGCCCTAAATACAGGACTATATTATAATACAATTACAATACAATAATACAATTAAAAATTTTAATCTGAGATGTGTGCAATTCAGATTATTGCTTACTCATATAGATTTTTTAAAGCATTATTTCTGAACTTAAGAGTGAAATGTCATTACTGGCTGCCTTGGCTGCTTGGGACCTATCATTTCCCATTAAGTGAGCATTTGAGGGCTGTCCAATCTTTGTCTTCCCTGGACCATATTGGAAGAAGAAGAATTGTCTTGGGCCACTCATAAAATAACCAACACACTGATCATAGCTGATGAGCAAAAAAAAAAAAAGAAAGAAAGAAAAAATGATCACATACAAAAAAATCACATAATGTTTTAAGAAAGTTTACAAATCTGTCAAATTTGTTTGGGCTGCATTCAAAGCTATTCTGGGCCATGTGTGGCTGGTGAGCTGTGGGTTGTACAAACTAGCAAGTTTCTGAGATATTCAGTGAGACTAAAGCTCTTGCATGCAATTAAGTTTCATCTCATTTTTCTCTTTGGCTCCCAAACTCACTCTTTTACTTTATAGTGATAGGCACTGCTACAGGTGAGAAAATAATCAGCTCAACTGATACAAAGACAAGCAAGGTTTTTGTTGTTGTTGTATCTCTCTCAGTTATCTATTTTCAAATGTTGTTACCAATGAAACATTTATCATTACCCCTTCAACAATATGAAAACAAAAACAGAGCTCAGGATCCCAAAATCCTTAATCCAGAAAATTGTGTCTTGGCCTTCTTCCCTATACGTATGTAAAATGAAAAGGCATCAGTTTGCAATTGTGGCTAGTTACAGCTCTGACATCCAAGCCATGAGTTGGAAAAGAAAAGAAAAATAAAATAAAGAAGAGAGAGCTATCAGATAAACCAAAAAGAAAAGTGAACTGGTAATCGAGGATGTTAAATATGGTAAGGAGAGAACTATGGGTGGATTAAAGAAGGAAGGGCCAGAGCCTAAATGTGAAGCAGAGGGAAGGAATACTCTGACCCAAGCCTGCTGGAATGCTTTATATCAGCCATTTGCTTTTTGAAAAGTTGATAAGTAGTACATGCCAAAGACTAGAGATGGAATTATAGCCTTAATTTATGTATGTTTTCAAAGTGCTTTGCCTTTAAAGTAATACAAGGCACAGAAACCTGCTGGGAGAACCACAAGGCTGCAAAGCCATTAGCATCTACCATTTAAAGCTGCTAAAAGGCAGTGCACCAGTCACAGTTGAGAGAGCTGCTGACACACTGTGGAAGGGCCAAAGCCAGCAGAAACCCTTGGGAGCTAGGAAGACTAGAGGGCTGCAAAGCAATCAGCCGCTACCTCTGAAGCTCTGGGTATTTCTGAAGACAGTTTGTTCTAGATTTCATTCCCACATCCAATTACCACCTCAGCCACTGGTAGCAATTACCACTTAGTAGGCACACAAAAATACCCTGATTACAATTAGCCCTTATAGATTAGTACAAATTACAAATTATACACATCCCAGTGAAGTTAGTAACTAAGCTGTACGAGGCCAGCAACTGAATTTTGAGGTGAGGCCAATGTGAAATCCTGAGTTCTGATAGTTCAATAAGAATGATGTCCCCAGAGACACGGTGCGAAGAAATGACAGACACAGAGAGAGAGTGAACTACTTCAGACATGCATTTTACATTTATGAATAAACTAAAGAAAAAGATTCTAAGATTTCCAAGTAGCATTTGAATTTTAATTAGCTCTCAACCGCTTATGGCAATATTCGCTAACATAGGTATTTCAGACTCTTCGAAACTCGAAATGAATGAAAAGAAGCAGGTAAGGACTAAGTATGAAGCAGTATTACTCTGTTTCCTTTTTCTCTTTACTTTGGATTCAGACTAATTAGCAGAATGATATAACACATGAGCATTAGAACCCAAAAGGTGTAGCATCCCCAAACTACAGCCCACAGGCCGCATGCGCCCCCCTGAGGCCATTTATCCGGCCCCCCGCTGCACTTCAGGAAGGGGCACCTCTTTCATTGTTGGTCAGTGAGAGGAGCACAGTATGTGGCAACCCTCCAACGGTCTGAGGGACAGTGAACTGGCCCCCTGTGTAAAAAGTTTAGGGATGCCTGGCTGTAGACGCATGATTTTAGCTTTTGCCGTTTCCATTTTGCCTATTTAGGATGGCCAGAGCTCTTGGAAGACTGAATAGGTATGTGGAGTATTCTTTGTTTTTAGCACTTCATCATTGCTCATTTTTCTCTACCTTAATTATAACATTGCAAATTGTTTACACTTAACAGCTGCAGTGTTTCACCATTTAAAAAATTGGTGTATGGCTATGATACATTCATTTAATTTATAATAATGAGAATGTGGTTGGCAGAGCTTAAAGGTGCATATTAGAAATGGTTTCTTGAATGTAGGGAACATTTTTGAAAATGTGCAGTAAAATAGGTGAGCAAGAGGTAGACTCTATTGAAATAAAAAACGTGGTGTCCATATACATGCCTACAATGCGTTTTATTTAATTATACATTAGAAAACTGAGAATTGTTTGATATAGAACAGGTCTCTAGCTTTTTTTATTTACATGCAGAGGAAATTTTTCTCTTCCTAAGAGAAAAAGTAATGAAGATTTTGGTAATGATAAGTATGGTCTGTCTCAGTGGGAGTTATCAATTCTAAATGAAAAAGGCAACAAACATGTCTAAATCTCTGGACCTGGAATATCCTAGTTTAGCAACAACTCATCATGATATAGGAAAGACTTGAGGAATTTGTTCTGAGATATAGAAAGTGCAGGAGACGTGATGTTTCAGTACAACACTGGTGTCATCCAATGCCCTCAGCCTAGCCCCTGGGAACTTTCCCTAAGATTTAGGAATGGGGCCTTAAAACCCAGGAGAGGTTGTTTTGAGGAAAGAGCGTAGGTTATTTAGTAGCCATTGCTAGAGAAAGTAGAGTCACTCTGTACACACTTCAGGGATGTTGGTATCCAGAGTATGAAAATGGCAGCAAATTGTATCATTTGGGGAGGAGAGGGAATTTGAGATCTAAGTGGCAGCAGAAGAGTTGTCTGGATGATGGAAGTTTTTATTTGACTGATGTTGGATTTTGCTCTTTTTGGCCACAGACATTAAAAGACAGCCTAGCTGTGCACGATGGCTCATGACTGTAATCCCAACATTTTGGGAGGCCAAGGCAGGTGGATCACTTGAGGTCAAGAGATCAATACTGGCTGGGCCAACATGGTGAAACCCCATCTCTACTAAAAATACAAAAGTTAGCTGGGTGTGGTGGCACACACCTGCAGTTCCAGCTACTCATGAGGCTGAGGCAGGAGAATAACTTGAACCCGGGAGATGGTGGCTTCAGTGAGCCAAAATTGTGCCACTGGACTCCAGCCTGGGTGACAGAGTGTGACTCGATCTCAAAAAACAAAACAAAACAAACAAAAACTTAGTGTCTTTATGGCAAAACATGGAACCATGAGAGAGTTTCTACTCTCTCATAAAAAAAAAGAACCGGCTTCGGCAAAATCATAATATAAGAGACATCAGTAAGAAGGAAGAGAACCCTGGAATCAGGATGTTTTGTAGCTTTAGGGATATTCCTGAGTCTGATAGCACTGTGAGAGCTGCTTAAGCTTTGTTGGCTCTCAAGCCAGTTTGTCCAGGAGAAATGAATAAGGGTAGTATTTATTTCATACAAAGGGAAGTGTTATAACGTATTTTATCTTTTACCTAATCCACAAAAGTATTTGTGGAGATACTTATACTAGTTTTAGGAATAATATTACTATACCAGCTAATATTTAACATATGTATATAAACTTCTCTACAATTTAAGTTCCATATCTGCCATACACTTTGTTTCAGGCCTTTAACAAAATGCCTAAAGTGACTCCTTATTTTCTGGCTTTGAAAGCAGTTTTTAAACAGTTGGATAACAGGTTCCCACAGCACAGATTGCTTACTTTGTTGGACTCCATTTATCCTTTTACAATGGCTTAAATAGATCCATTCATTTAATATTCCCCTGTGGGGCAGGGTATGACCAGATTTTCAAAATGGTGGACCGATACATGTTTTGATTTCTATGGTGGCAGGTAGTCAGTCCTGCCTGAGCTGACTCTCCAGTTCAGCTCCAGTGGTTAGATAATGACCACCTGCTCCAATGATGGCTTTCATAATGATGGTAGATGAGATGACCATGGCTTGAAAGATGTCTTTGTGACACTGAAAGCAATCATTTCCATGTAGTATATTTCAAAGTTGCTTGTGAAATTGAAAAAAACAATCATTTAATGGAGTAGCAGACCTTTTTTTCTAGTCTCACTTCTGCAAGTACAAGAGGAACAGGTTTTAACACAGGTCACCAGGCAAAAAGCCCTAGATTTTTCTACAGCAGCATAATATCCTACCTATTCATTTCAAACCCAATAATTTATTTGCTAATTTTTAAAAAAGGAACATAAGAACATAACTAAATATTTAAGAATACAGTGAGGTTCCTTTTTCTTGCAGATGGCAAGTTTATCCTGTTACACTGACTCTAATGTTGTTAAGAACCTAGGGCAAGATGGAAGTGATATTGGCTAAGCGTTGGGAAAGTAGACAAAAAATGTATATAATGTCTTAAATCTCAGTGAGCTATTTTTGTTTTTTGCTGCTTTTTAATTTTATTTTTATTTTACTTTAGGTGTACTGAAGATTCAGTGAGCTATTTCTTTGAAGGACTAATAAATGGGTAGCTTCTTTCAAAAGGCAAGCTGTAATCTCTAAGAATGTCACATGTAATAGTATAACTGTCATATTGAAATAATATAAACATATACTTCTAATTGAAGTACATTTTTAACCTTGTTAAAAGGATTGGAAGTATAATAACAAGTTTCTATAATTTTCCCAGATATTTTATGACTAGTAACCATTGAAGTTTCTAAAGAAGGAATATGATTACAATGTCGGGTATAATTGTCTATTTTCATTTAAAAAATCACAAACACAAAATAATTTTATTCTTAATTTCAGGTTGTGTCAAAAGAACTAACATTTGGAGTGGTAGTGTATTTTACTCAAAATTTCAAGAAGACTGCTTTGATTATCATTTGTTTTCTTCTCAGAATACAGTGGGGTACATCCTCTTGAAGGTAGGCCTAACCATTTGACTTGGTAAATAAAATGTGTATAAAAGTGATGCCTTTAACAGCCAGCACACAATTCTCCATACCCTTTTTCCCTGTTGCAGCAACCACTGATAATAAAGAAGATGGACCCCTGTTAACTTGCATTTCTGAGTAAGGAAAACATGGAACAGAGCCCACAGCTGACCCATGATGAACATGCAGCACAAGTGAGCAACAGATCTTTGCTGTGAATTCAGGTTTATTTGCTGCTGCTACTGACTAAACTTCTGATCCATATAATTACTTAACTTCTTTGTATTAAGACATTTATTAGAATACACAGCTTTAATGTCAAACAAACCTGGGTAAAAACCCAGGCTCTGCCACTTTTTAGCCAGGTGACATTGGCAAGATTCTCAGCTTCTCTGAACATCCATTTGATTACCTATGAAATGAAGATTATGATAACTGCTTCAAGAGGTGGGTGTTGAACAATGAGAACACATGGACACAGGGAGGGGAGCACTACACACTGGGGTCCATTGGGGGGAAATGGGGGAGGGGCGGGGGGGTGGGGAGGTGGGAAGAGATAGCATGGGGAGAAATGACAGATACAGGTGAGGGGACAGAAGGCAGCAAACCACACTGCCAAGTGTGTACCTATGCAACAATCTTGCATGTTCATCACATGTACCCCAAAACCTAAAATGCAATTAAAAAAAAAAAGAGGTGGCCATATGGATTACATTGAAAGACCTAAAGGGCTGGTCATAGTTCCTAGTACATGGTACTAAGCTATGCAATATAAAGTAAGTTTTATTATAATTATCTCCTAGAGAAGCCTAGAGCTTGAGCTATTTCAAGTTACCTATGACAACATGAAGTTCTAACTTGAGGCCAGATTTTAGTTAACGTTTCCAGTAATGTAACTCCATATATACTATAAATGTTATAAAGCCATAGATTTAGGCCAAATTATAATGGAAATTTTTATAAATTCATTTCAGCATCCTGAGCTTAGTAATTCTGATGAATGACTCTTTCAAAAACTTGGCTTTAGTAGTGACTGAAAATGGTTTGGAAAGCTGAATTTAGAGCTGAGTAATTATACAACGAAGTTCCTGTGGCAAGGCTCAGAAGAAGAGGGGTTTAAAATATTATTTTAAAGTCAGGTGTTTTTACCTAGAGTACGTGTTATTTGCTTATATTTTAAAAAAAAAATCAAATCTAATATACAATATTTTTATTCAAAAAGTAAATAGATTAAGAATAAAAATATATTGAAGGATAGTGACTTCTTGTGTTATACATTGCTTTTGTAAATTTGTACTCTCAAAGACCACATGATGCTTAAAAATAAATACACAATAGCTGTAAGAAACAAAATGTACGAACTAGTTAATGTCAATGACATATTCATTTAGCACTTAAATAGTTCCCAATGTCTGTGATAGTTACTTTATTGACAACTGGGTAATATTATAAAAAAACAACACATGGAGGGAACAAACAAGGATTCTTGGATGGTTGGATGCCAATGCCTATGATTGTTCAGTAGAGAAAAAACTTAAAGATAAGCTCTCTAGGAGTTATATTCTAATAGGGAAATCAAAATATACATTCCTTCTCCTTTAAAGGTTAATGTATGCAGTTCAGATGGTAATTATATTTGGGTTCAGAAGACAGAAAATTATTTACACCAGTTGTTTTCAATGTGTGGTTCAAAACTCCTGAATGCTTGGGACTTATTGAGATCTTTCTGGGGATCCACAAGGTCAAAAATATTTTCATAATAGTATCAACATATTATTTTACTTTTTCAGTTTTATTTTCTGAGTGTCTGTGACATTTTCCTGAAGTTACATTAGGTGTGATGACATCATCTCTTTGACAGCTAACTGAATGTTCACTTTTGTATTTTCATATTTTAAAAGTTCTCAGATTATTTTTATTGACAAACTGTAGTTGTATAGATTTGTTAGGTACAAAGTTATGTGTTGATTGTGAATACAATGTAGAATAATTAAATCAACCTAACTAATGTGTCTATCACCTCACATATGTATCACCTCTTTGGTGAGATCATTTGAAATTTATTCTCATAGCAGTTTTGAAATGTATAGCACATTACTACTAAATATATTCACCATGTGTGCAATAGATTTAAGAAA